>NW_027077592.1:300000-600000 GCF_963924675.1 Phocoena phocoena | reverse complement strand
GTGTAGTCAAGGTTACATTCCGTGTAATAGTGATATCTTATGATGTTTCTTTTTCTGTGTGACCTAGTTCACGTAGACTCACCGTACCTGCATCCACTCACTATGCCGCTACGGGCCTGATGACACAGATTTCATTGCTGAGTGCTATTGCATTGTACGTACGTGCCACAACTTCTTTATCCATTTTTTGCTTTCTGGGATATTTACCTGATACTGTAGACGAGCTTCTTGTGAACACAGCCGTCCCAAATATTGGGGTGGCTCTCTGTTTTTGATTTTAATTTCCGTAAGCTATAGGACCATAAGTGGAAGTGCCATAGGCTGTGTTGCTTTGTTTCTTACGTGTTTCAGGAAACACCATACACTACTCCAGGGTGGCTGCTGGCAATTTACATCCTGCCAATCAGCATAACAAGGCTCCCTGTTCTCCATATCCTGTCATACCTTTCTGGATTTTACACTATTTTTAGATGGCCCTTTTCCCCAGGGGGCAGTGAGACTTCAATTTAGTGCAGATTTCCTTTACAGGCTTGCTTGGTTGGCCAAAAAGGGCGTATGCGTTTTTTCCTGAATATATTCAGGAAAAAACACATACGCCCTTTTTGGCCAAGTGCATCATTGTCGACGTTCTGCCTCTTTTCCTATGCTTTCAGGGCAATTCCAGTCTACCCCCTGCAATCGTTTTCCTGAAATTCTGCCCCGCTTTCAAGTCCCCTTCGCAGGTTTATTTCAATATATTTTTGGAGGATAGCTGTCATTTATAACTCTGCAGGTTTGTGAATTACAGTGCCCCTGAGCTCCTTTCTTCAAATCGCTTTCTTGTGAGCTGGGCACAAAACCGCAGGATTGCTTCAGGCCCTAATCTGTTTTCAGCAGGGCACACTGAGCCTTTGTTTAATTCCTTTTCCTGGTCGGCAATGAGCGTTATATTTGCCCGTGCAGACACCTACAGCTCGTCTCTCATTGGTTCTCCCTATTCCTGTTCATCTTGCACAGAAATTGTAAGCTGTGCCAAAGAGGAGGTTAAAGGCACTGACTCTCCAAGCGGGGAGAGTGTTAGTAAAGAATCTGGAATGGTGAACCCGAGGACCAGGATACGAAAACTGAGATGCATTTTAAATCGTTTCCCAATCACACGGTGAACGATACTCTGGGTTTCCCATGCATGTTTTAGCTGGAGGAAGAATGCCTTGAACCTGGAGAGTTGGGACCCATGGAATGGGTACCATGCAGTATGACTTCAAAGGGTCTGCATTTGCTCACCGAAACTCACCAAAGCTATCAGCATGAAGTGTCCAGCCTTATGTCTCAACCAGCTCTGGGTGTAGCTGTGGTCAATCCCGGTTGCATCACATGCCCTGAGTGAATTATTTAAGAATTGCTCTCTATTTCACTGTCTTTGTGTTTTGTTTTCGAAATTTATTTTGATAATGGGATTTATCGGATTTTCACTGCTGCGTTTTGGCCGCTGTACACACGCTTGATTCTCTTACGGAGACATATATATCCATGGGTTTTAAGATTCTTCCTAGTCAGGTATATTCCTAGGCGTTGAATATGTGGTGTTGAGTCCATTTCGTTGAGCAAGGAGTAGGTCTTGTCTATTACATATTTGGCTTATGGAATGTTATCTGTGCTAATTTCAGTCTCTGGTTTTATGCAGCACCCCAAGGCACCTTTCCCCATAAGCAAGCACTAGTTGGTTTTCTAAATTTGAGACCCTGTTCTGTTTTGTAATTCAGTCCATGTGTAGTCAAGTTTACATTCCGTGTATTAGTGATATCTTATGATGTTTCTTTTTCTGTGTGACGTCGTTCACGTAGAATCACCGTACCTGCATCCACTCACTATGCCGCTACGGGCCTGATGACACAGATTTTATTGCTGAGTGATACTGCATTGCACGTACATGCCACAACTTCTTTATCCATTTTTTGCTTTCTGGGATATTTACCTGGTACTGTAGACGAGCTTCTTGTGAACACAGCCGTCCCAAACTTTGGGGTGGCTCTCTGTTTTTGATTTTAATTTCCCTAAGGAATAGGACCATAATTGCAATTGCCATAGGCTGTGTTGCTTTATTTCTTACGTGTTTCAGGAAAAAGCATACACTTCTCCAGGGTGGCTGTTGGCAGTTTACATCCTGCCAATCAGCATAACAAAGCTCCCTGTTCTCCATATCCTGTCCTACCTTTCTGGATTTTACACTTTTTTCAGATGGCCCTTTTGCCCGCGGGGCAGTGAGACTTCATTGTAGTGCAGATTTCCTTTACAGGCTTGCTTGGTTGGCCAAAAAGGGCGTATGCGTTTTTTCCTGAATATATTCAGGAAAAAACGCATACGCCCTTTTTGGCCAAGTGCATCATTGTTGACGTTCTGCCTCTTTTCCTATGCTTTCAGGGCAATTCCAGTCTACCCCCTGCAATCGTTTTCCTGAAATTCTGCCCCGCTTTCAAGTCCCCTTCGCAGGTTTACTTCAATATATTTTTGGAGGATAGCTGTCATTTATAACTCTGCAGGTTTGTGAATTACAGTGCCCCTGAGCTCCTTTCTTCAAATCGCTTTCTTGTGAGCTGGGCACACAACCGCAGGATTGCTTCAGGCCCTAATCTGTTTTCAGCAGGGCACACTGAGCCTTTGTTTAATTCCTCTTCCTGGTCGGCAATGAGCGTTACATTTGCCCGTGCAGACACCTACAGCTAGTCTCTCATTGGTTCTCCCTATTCCTGTTCATCTTGCACAGAAATTGCAAGCTGTGCCAAACAGGAGGTTAAAGGCACTGACTCTCCAAGTGGGGAGAGTGTTAGTAAAGCGTCTGCAATGGTGAACCCGAGGACCAGGATACGAAAACTGAGATGCATTTTAAATCGTTTCCCAATCACACGGTGGACGATACTCTGGGTTTCCCATGCATGTTTTAGCTGGAGGAAGAATGCCTTGAACCTGGAGAGTTGGGACCCATGGAATGGGTACCATGCAGTATGACTTCAAAGGGTCTGCATTTGCTCACCGAAACTCACCAATGCTATCAGCATGAAGTGTCCAGCCTTATATCTCAACCAGCTCTGGGTGTAGATGTGGTCAATCCCGGTTGCATCACATGCCCTGAGTGAATTATTTAAGAATTGCTCTCTATTTCACTGTCTTTGTGTTTTGTTTTCGAAATTTATTTTGATAATGGGATTTATCGGATTTTCACTGCTGCGTTTTGGCCGCTGTACACACGCTTGATTCTCTTACGGAGACATATATATCCATGGGTTTTAAGATTCTTCCTAGTCAGGTATATTCCTAGGCGTTGAATATGTGGTGTTGAGTCCATTTCGTTGAGCAAGGAGTAGGTCTTGTCTATTACATATTTGGCTTATGGAATGTTATCTGTGCTAATTTCAGTCTCTGGTTTTATGCAGCACCCCAAGGCACCTTTCCCCATAAGCAAGCACTAGTTGGTTTTCTAAATTTGAGACCCTGTTCTGTTTTGTAATTCAGTTCATGTGTAGTCAAGTTTACATTCCGTGTATTAGTGATATCTTATGATGTTTCTTTTTCTGTGTGACGTAGTTCACGTAGAATCACCGTACCTGCATCCACTCACTATGCCGCTACGGGCCTGATGACACAGATTTTATTGCTGAGTGATACTGCATTGCACGTACGTGCCACAACTTCTTTATCCATTTTTTGCTTTCTGGGATATTTACCTGGTACTGTAGACGAGCTTCTTGTGAACACAGCCGTCCCAAACTTTGGGGTGGCTCTCAGTTTTTGATTTTAATTTCCCTAACGAATAGGACCATAAGTGCAATTGCCATAGGCTTTGTTGCTTTATTTCTTACGTGTTTCAGGAAACACCATACACTTCTCCAGGGTGGCTGTTGGCAGTTTACATCCTGCCAATCAGCATAACAAAGCTCCCTGTTCTCCATATCCTGTCCTACCTTTCTGGATTTTACACTTTTTTCAGATGGCCCTTTTGCCCGCGGGGCAGTGAGACTTCATTGTAGTGCAGATTTCCTTTACAGGCTTGCTTGGTTGGCCAAAAAGGGCGTATGCGTTTTTTCCTGAATATATTCAGGAAAAAACGCATACGCCCTTTTTGGCCAAGTGCATCATTGTTGACGTTCTGCCTCTTTTCCTATGCTTTCAGGGCAATTCCAGTCTACCCCCTGCAATCGTTTTCCTGAAATTCTGCCCCGCTTTCAAGTCCCCTTCGCAGGTTTACTTCAATATATTTTTGGAGGATAGCTGTCATTTATAACTCTGCAGGTTTGTGAATTACAGTGCCCCTGAGCTCCTTTCTTCAAATCGCTTTCTTGTGAGCTGGGCACACAACCGCAGGATTGCTTCAGGCCCTAATCTGTTTTCAGCAGGGCACACTGAGCCTTTGTTTAATTCCTCTTCCTGGTCGGCAATGAGCGTTACATTTGCCCGTGCAGACACCTACAGCTAGTCTCTCATTGGTTCTCCCTATTCCTGTTCATCTTGCACAGAAATTGCAAGCTGTGCCAAACAGGAGGTTAAAGGCACTGACTCTCCAAGCGGGGAGAGTGTTAGTAAAGCGTCTGGAATGATGAACCCGAGGACCAGGATACGAAAACTGAGATGCATTTTAAATCGTTTCCCAATCACACGGTGGACGATACTCTGGGTTTCCCATGCATGTTTTAGCTGGAGGAAGAATGCCTTGAACCTGGAGAGTTGGGACCCATGGAATGGGTACCATGCAGTATGACTTCAAAGGGTCTGCATTTGCTCACTGAAACTCACCAATGCTATCAGCATGAAGTGTCCAGCCTTATGTCTCAACCAGCTCTGGGTGTAGATGTGGTCAATCCCGGTTGCATCACATGCCCTGAGTGAATTATTTAAGAATTGCTCTCTATTTCACTGTCTTTGTGTTTTGTTTTCGAAATTTATTTTGATAATGGGATTTATCGGATTTTCACTGCTGCGTTTTGGCCGCTGTACACACGCTTGATTCTCTTACGGAGACATATATATCCATGGGTTTTAAGATTCTTCCTAGTCAGGTATATTCCTAGGCGTTGAATATGTGGTGTTGAGTCCATTTCGTTGAGCAAGGAGTAGGTCTTGTCTATTACATATTTGGCTTATGGAATGTTATCTGTGCTAATTTCAGTCTCTGGTTTTATGCAGCACCCCAAGGCACCTTTCCCCATAAGCAAGCACTAGTTGGTTTTCTAAATTTGAGACCCTGTTCTGTTTTGTAATTCAGTTCATGTGTAGTCAAGTTTACATTCCGTGTATTAGTGATATCTTATGATGTTTCTTATTCTGTGTGACCTAGTTCACGTAGAATCACCGTACATGCATCCACTCACTATGCCGCTACGGGCCTGATGACACAGATTTCATTGCTGAGTGCTATTGCATTGTACGTACGTGCCACAACTTCTTTATCCATTTTTTGCTTTCTGGGATATTTACCTGATACTGTAGACGAGCTTCTTGTGAACACAGCCGTCCCAAATATTGGAGTGGCTCTCTGTTTTTGATTTTAATTTCCGTAAGCTATAGGACCATAAGTGGAAGTGCCATAGGCTGTGTTGCTTTGTTTCTTACGTGTTTCAGGAAACACCATACACTACTCCAGGGTGGCTGCTGGCAATTTACATCCTGCCAATCAGCATAACAAGGCTCCCTGTTCTCCATATCCTGTCATACCTTTCTGGATTTTACACTATTTTTAGATGGCCCTTTTCCCCAGGGGGCAGTGAGACTTCAATTTAGTGCAGATTTCCTTTACAGGCTTGCTTGGTTGGCCAAAAAGGGCGTATGCGTTTTTTCCTGAATATATTCAGGAAAAAACACATACGCCCTTTTTGGCCAAGTGCATCATTGTCCACGTTCTGCCTCTTTTCCTATGCTTTCAGGGCAATTCCAGTCTACCCCCTGCAATCGTTTTCCTGAAATTCTGCCCCGCTTTCAAGTCCCCTTCGCAGGTTTATTTCAATATATTTTTGGAGGATAGCTGTCATTTATAACTCTGCAGGTTTGTGAATTACAGTGCCCCTGAGCTCCTTTCTTCAAATCGCTTTCTTGTGAGCTGGGCACAAAACCGCAGGATTGCTTCAGGCCCTAATCTGTTTTCAGCAGGGCACACTGAGCCTTTGTTTAATTCCTCTTCCTGGTGGGCAATGAGCGTTACATTTGCCCGTGCAGACACCTACAGCTAGTCTCTCATTGGTTCTACCTATTCCTGTTCATCTTGCACAGAAATTGCAAGCTGTGCCAAACAGGAGGTTAAAGGCACTGACTCTCCAAGCGGGGAGAGTGTTAGTAAAGCGTCTGGAATGGTGAACCCGAGGACCAGGATACGAAAACTGAGATGCATTTTAAACCGTTTCCCAATCACACGGTGGACGATACTCTGGGTTTCCCATGCATGTTTTAGCTGGAGGAAGAATGCCTTGAACCTGGAGAGTTGGGACCCATGGAATGGGTACCATGCAGTATGACTTCAAAGGGTCTGCATTTGCTCACTGAAACTCACCAATGCTATCAGCATGAAGTGTCCAGCCTTATGTCTCAACCAGCTCTGGGTGTAGATGTGGTCAATCCCGGTTGCATCACATGCCCTGAGTGAATTATTTAAGAATTGCTCTCTATTTCACTGTCTTTGTGTTTTGTTTTCGAAATTTATTTTGATAATGGGATTTATCGGATTTTCACTGCTGCGTTTTGGCCGCTGTACACACGCTTGATTCTCTTACGGAGACATATATATCCATGGGTTTTAAGATTCTTCCTAGTCAGGTATATTCCTAGGCGTTGAATATGTGGTGTTGAGTCCATTTCGTTGAGCAAGGAGTAGGTCTTGTCTATTACATATTTGGCTTATGGAATGTTATCTGTGCTAATTTCAGTCTCTGGTTTTATGCAGCACCCCAAGGCACCTTTCCCCATAAGCAAGCACTAGTTGGTTTTCTAAATTTGAGACCCTGTTCTGTTTTGTAATTCAGTTCATGTGTAGTCAAGTTTACATTCCGTGTATTAGTGATATCTTCTGATGTTTCTTTTTCTGTGTGACGTAGTTCACGTAGAATCACCGTACCTGCATCCACTCACTATGCCGCTACGGGCCTGATGACACAGATTTTATTGCTGAGTGATACTGCATTGCACGTACGTGCCACAACTTCTTTATCCATTTTTTGCTTTCTGGGATATTTACCTGGTACTGTAGACGAGCTTCTTGGGAACACAGCCGTCCCAAACTTTGGGGTGGCTCTCTGTTTTTGATTTTAATTTCCCTAAGGAATAGGACCATAAGTGCAATTGCCATAGGCTGTGTTGCTTTATTTCTTACGTGTTTCAGGAAACACCATACACTTCTCCAGGGTGGCTGTTGGCAGTTTACATCCTGCCAATCAGCATAACAAGGCTCCCTGTTCTCCATATCCTGTCCTACCTTTCTGGATTTTACACTTTTTTCAGATGGCCCTTTTGCCCGGGGGGCAGTGAGACTTCATTGTAGTGCAGATTTCCTTTACAGGCTTGCTTGGTTGGCCAAAAAGGGCGTATGCGTTATTTCCTGAATATATTCAGGAAAAAACGCATACGCCCTTTTTGGCCAAGTGCATCATTGTCGACGTTCTGCCTCTTTTCCTATGCTTTCAGGGCAATTCCAGTCTACCCCCTGCAATGGTTTTCCTGAAACTCTGCCCCGCTTTCAAGTCCCCTTCGCAGGCTTACTTCAATATATTTTTGGAGGATAGCTGTCATTTATAACTCTGCAGGTTTGTGAATTACAGTGCCCCTGAGCTCCTTTCTTCAACTCGCTTTCTTGTGAGCTGGGCACAAAACCGCAGGATTGCTTCAGGCCCCAATCTGTTTCCGGCAGGGCACGCTGAGCCTTTGGTTAATTCCTCTTCCTGGTGGGAAATGAGCATTACATTTGCCCGTGCAGACACCAACATCTAGTCTCTCATTGCTTCTCCTATTCCTGTTCATCTTGCACAGAAATTGCAAGCTGTGCCAAACACGAGGGTAAAGGCACTGACTCTCCAAATGGGGAGATTGTTAGTAAAGCATCTGGAATGGTGAACCCGAGGACCAGGATACGAAAACTGAGATGCATTTTAAATCGTTTCCCAATCACACGGTGGAGGATACTCTGGGTTTCTCATGCATGTTTTAGCCGGAGGAAGAATCCTTTGAACCTGGAGAGTTGGGACCCATGGAATGGGTACCATGCAGTATGACTTCAAAGGGTCTGCATTTGCTCACCGAAACTCACCAATGCTATCAGCCTGAAGTGTCCAGCCTTATGTCTCCACCAGCTCTGGGTGTAGTTGTGGTGAATCCCGGTTGCATCACATGCCCTGAGTGAATTATTTAAGAATTGCTCTCTATTTCACTGTCTTTGTGTTTTGTTTTTAAAATTTATTTTGATAATGGAATTCATCGGATTTTCACTGCTGCGTTTATGCCGCTGTACACACGCTTGATTCTCTTACAGAGACATATAAATCCATGGGTTTTTATGATTCCTCCTAGTCAGGTATATTCCTAGGCGTTGAATATGTGGTGTTGAGTCCATTTCGTTGAGCAAGGTGTAGGTCTTGTCTATTACATATTTGGCTTATGGAATGTTATCTGTGCTAATTTCAGTCTCTGGTTTTATGCAGCACCCCAAGGCACCTTTCCCCATAAGCAAGCACTAGTTGGTTTTCTAAATTTGAGACCCTGTTCTGTTTTGTAATTCAGTTCATGTGTAGTCAAGTTTACATTCCGTGTATTAGTGATATCTTATGATGTTTCTTTTTCTGTGTGACGTAGTTCACGTAGAATCACCGTACCTGCATCCACTCACTATGCCGCTACGGGCCTGATGACACAGATTTCATTGATGAGTGATATTGCATTGCACGTACGTGTCACAACTTCTTTATCCATTTTTTGCTTTCTGTGATATTTACCTGGTACTGTAGAAGAGCTTCTTGTGAACACAGCAGTCCCAAACACTTGGGTGGCTGTCTGTTTTTGATTTTAATTTCCGTAATCTTTGGGACCATAAGTGGAAGTGCCATAGGCTGTGTTGCCTTGTTTCTTATGGGTTTCAGGAAACACCATACAGATTTCCAGGGTGGCTGTTGGCAATTTACATCCTGCCAATCAGCATAACAAGGCTCCCTTTTCTCCATATCCTGTCCTACCTTTCTGGATTTTACACTTTTTTAAGATGGCCCTTTTGCCCGGGGGGGAGTGAGACTTCATTGTAGTGCAGATTTCCTTTACAGGCTTGCTTGGTTGGCCAAAAAGGGCGTATGCGTTTTTTCCTGAATATATTCAGGAAAAAACGCATACGCCCTTTTTGGCCAAGTGCATCATTGTCGACGTTCTGCCTCTTTTCCTATGCTTTCAGGGCAATTTCAGTCTACCCCCTGCAATCGTTTTCCTGAAATTCTGCCCCGCTTTCAAGTCCCCTTCGCAGGCTTACTTCAATATATTTTTGGAGGATAGCTGTCATTTATAACTCTGCAGGTTTGTGAATTACAGTGCCCCTGAGCTCCTTTCTTCAACTCGCTTTCTTGTGAGCTGGGCACAAAACCGCAGGATTGCTTCAGTCCCTAATCTGTTTTCAGCAGGGCATGTTGAGCCTTTGTTTAATTCCTCTTCCTGGTCGGCAATGAGCGTTACATTTGCCCGTGCAGACACCTATAGCTAGTCTCTCATTGGTTCTCCCTATTCCTGTTCATCTTGCACAGAAATTGCAAGCTGTGCCAAACAGGAGGTTAAAGGCCCTCACTCTCCAAGCGGGGAGAGTTAGTAAAGTCATCTGGAATGGTGAAACCCGAGGACCAGGATACGAAAACTGAGATGCATTTTAAATCGTTTCCCAATCACACGGTGGACGATACTCTGGGTTTCCCATGCATGTTTTAGCTGGAGGAAGAATCCCTTGAACCTGGAGAATTGGGACCCATGGAATGGGTACCATGCAGTATGACTTCAAAGGGTCTGCATTTGCTCACCGAAACTCACCAATGCTATCAGCCTGAAGTGTCCAGCCTTATGTCTCAACCAGCTCTGGGTGTAGATGTGGTCAATCCTGGTTGCATCACATGCCCTGAGTGAATTATTTAAGAATTGCTCTCTATTTCACTGTCTTTGTGTTTTGTTTTCGAAATTTATTTTGATAATGGGATTTATCGGATTTTCACTGCTGCGTTTCGGCCGCTGTACACACGCTTGATTCTCTTACGGAGACATATATATCCATGGGTTTTAAGATTCTTCCTAGTCAGGTATATTCCTAGGCGTTGAATATGTGGTGTTGAGTCCATTTCGTTGAGCAAGGAGTAGGTCTTGTCTATTACATATTTGGCTTATGGAATGTTATCTGTGCTAATTTCAGTCTCTGGTTTTATGCAGCACCCCAAGGCACCTTTCCCCATAAGCAAGCACTAGTTGGTTTTCTAAATTTGAGACCCTGTTCTGTTTTGTAATTCAGTCCATGTGTAGTCAAGTTTACATTCCGTGTATTAGTGATATCTTATGATGTTTCTTTTTCTGTGTGACATAGTTCACGTAGAATCACCGTACCTGCATCCACTCACTATGCCGCTACGGGCCTGATGACACAGATTTTATTGCTGAGTGATACTGCATTGCACGTACGTGCCACAACTTCTTTATCCATTTTTTGCTTTCTGGGATATTTACCTGGTACTGTAGACGAGCTTCTTGTGAACACAGCCGTCCCAAACTTTGGGGTGGATCTCTGTTTTTGATTTTAATTTCCCTAAGGAATAGGACCATAAGTGCAATTGCCATAGGCTGTGTTGCTTTATTTCTTACGTGTTTCAGGAAAAACCATACACTTCTCCAGGGTGGCTGTTGGCAGTTTACATCCTGCCAATCAGCATAACAAGGCTCCCTGTTCTCCATATCCTGTCCTACCTTTCTGGATTTTACACTTTTTTCATTTGGCCCTTTTGCTCGGGGGGCAGTGAGACTTCATTGTAGTGCAGATTTCCTTTACAGGCTTGCTTGGTTGGCCAAAAAGGGCGTATGCGTTTTTTCCTGAATATATTCAGGAAAAAACGCATACGCCCTTTTTGGCCAAGTGCATCATTGTCGACGTTCTGCCTCTTTTCCTATGCTTTCAGGGCAATTCCAGTCTACCCCCTGCAATCGTTTTCCTGAAATTCTGCCCCGCTTTCAAGTCCCCTTCGCAGGTTTACTTCAATATATTTTTGGAGGATAGCTGTCATTTATAACTCTGCAGGTTTGTGAATTACAGTGCCCCTGAGCTCCTTTCTTCAAATCGCTTTCTTGTGAGCTGGGCACACAACCGCAGGATTGCTTCAGGCCCTAATCTGTTTTCAGCAGGGCACACTGAGCCTTTGTTTAATTCCTCTTCCTGGTCGGCAATGAGCGTTACATTTGCCCGTGCAGACACCTACAGCTAGTCTCTCATTGGTTCTCCCTATTCCTGTTCATCTTGCACAGAAATTGCAAGCTGTGCCAAACAGGAGGTTAAAGGCACTGACTCTCCAAGCGGGGAGAGTGTTAGTAAAGCGTCTGGAATGGTGAACCCGAGGACCAGGATACGAAAACTGAGATGCATTTTAAACCGTTTCCCAATCACACGGTGGACGATACTCTGGGTTTCCCATGCATGTTTTAGCTGGAGGAAGAATGCCTTGAACCTGGAGAGTTGGGACCCATGGAATGGGTACCATGCAGTATGACTTCAAAGGGTCTGCATTTGGTCACTGAAACTCACCAATGCTATCAGCATGAAGTGTCCAGCCTTATGTCTCAACCAGCTCTGGGTGTAGATGTGGTCAATCCCGGTTGCATCACATGCCCTGAGTGAATTATTTAAGAATTGCTCTCTATTTCACTGTCTTTGTGTTTTGTTTTCGAAATTTATTTTGATAATGGGATTTATCGGATTTTCACTGCTGCGTTTTGGCCGCTGTACACACGCTGGATTCTCTTACGGAGACATATATATCCATGGGTTTTAAGATTCTTCCTAGTCAGGTATATTCCTAGGCGTTGAATATGTGGTGTTGAGTCCATTTCGTTGAGCAAGGAGTAGGTCTTGTCTATTACATATTTGGCTTATGGAATGTTATCTGGGCTAATTTCAGTCTCTGGTTTTATGCAGCACCCCAAGGCACCTTTCCCCATAAGCAAGCACTAGTTGGTTTTCTAAATTTGAGACCCTGTTCTGTTTTGTAATTCAGTCCATGTGTAGTCAAGTTTACATTCCGTGTATTAGTGATATCTTATGATGTTTCTTTTTCTGTGTGACGTAGTTCACGTAGAATCACCGTACCTGCATCCACTCACTATGCCGCTACGGGCCTGATGACACAGATTTTATTGCTGAGTGATACTGCATTGCACGTACGTGCCACAACTTCTTTATCCATTTTTTGCTTTCTGGGATATTTACCTGGTACTGTAGACGAGCTTCTTGTGAACACAGCCGTCCCAAACTTTGGGGTGGCTCTCTGTTTTTGATTTTAATTTCCCTAAGGAATAGGACCATAAGTGCAATTGCCATAGGCTGTGTTGCTTTATTTCTTACGTGTTTCAGGAAAAACCATACACTTCTCCAGGGTGGCTGTTGGCAGTTTACATCCTGCCAATCAGCATAACAAGGCTCCCTGTTCTCCATATCCTGTCCTACCTTTCTGGATTTTACACTTTTTTCATTTGGCCCTTTTGCCCGGGGGGCAGTGAGACTTCATTGTAGTGCAGATTTCCTTTACAGGCTTGCTTGGTTGGCCAAAAAGGGCGTATGCGTTTTTTCCTTAATATATTCAGGAAAAAACGCATACGCCCTTTTTGGCCAAGTGCATCATTGTCGACGTTCTGCCTCTTTTCCTATGCTTTCAGGGCAATTCCAGTCTACCCCCTGCAATCGTTTTCCTGAAATTCTGCCCCGCTTTCAAGTCCCCTTCGCAGGTTTACTTCAATATATTTTTGGAGGATAGCTGTCATTTATAACTCTGCAGGTTTGTGAATTACAGTGCCCCTGAGCTCCTTTCTTCAAATCGCTTTCTTGTGTGCTGGGCACACAACCGCAGGATTGCTTCAGGCCCTAATCTGTTTTCAGCAGGGCACACTGAGCCTTTGTTTAATTCCTCTTCCTGGTCGGCAATGAGCGTTACATTTGCCCGTGCAGACACCTACAGCTAGTCTCTCATTGGTTCTCCCTATTCCTGTTCATCTTGCACAGAAATTGCAAGCTGTGCCAAACAGGAGGTTAAAGGCACTGACTCTCCAAGCGGGGAGAGTGTTAGTAAAGCGTCTGGAATGGTGAACCCGAGGACCAGGATACAAAAACTGAGATGCATTTTAAACCGTTTCCCAATCACACGGTGGACGATACTCTGGGTTTCCCATGCATGTTTTAGCTGGAGGAAGAATGCCTTGAACCTGGAGAGTTGGGACCCATGGAATGGGTACCATGCAGTATGACTTCAAAGGGTCTGCATTTGCTCACTGAAACTCACCAATGCTATCAGCATGAAGTGTCCAGCCTTATGTCTCAACCAGCTCTGGGTGTGGATGTGGTCAATCCCGGTTGCATCACATGCCCTGAGTGAATTATTTAAGAATTGCTCTCTATTTCACTGTCTTTGTGTTTTGTTTTCGAAATTTATTTTGATAATGGGATTTATCGGATTTTCACTGCTGCGTTTTGGCCGCTGTACACACGCTTGATTCTCTTACGGAGACATATATATCCATGGGTTTTAAGATTCTTCCTAGTCAGGTATATTCCTAGGCGTTGAATATGTGGTGTTGAGTCCATTTCGTTGAGCAAGGTGTAGGTCTTGTCTATTACATATTTGGCTTATGGAATGTTATCTGTGCTAATTTCAGTCTCTGGTTTTATGCAGCACCCCAAGGCACCTTTCCCCATAAGCAAGCACTAGTTGGTTTTCTAAATTTGAGACCCTGTTCTGTTTTGTAATTCAGTCCATGTGTAGTCAAGTTTACATTCCGTGTATTAGTGATATCTTATGATGTTTCTTTTTCTGTGTGACCTAGTTCACGTAGAATCACCGTACCTGCATCCACTCACTATGCCGCTACGGGCCTGATGGCACAGATTTTATTGCTGAGTGATACTGCATTACACGTACGTGCCACAACTTCTTTATCCATTTTTTGCTTTCTGGGATATTTACCTGGTACTGTAGACGAGCTTCTTGTGAACACAGCCGTCCCAAACTTTGGGGTGGATCTCTGTTTTTGATTTTAATTTCCCTAAGGAATAGGACCATAAGTGCAATTGCCATAGGCTGTGTTGCTTTATTTCTTACGTGTTTCAGGAAAAACCATACACTTCTCCAGGGTGGCTGTTGGCAGTTTACATCCTGCCAATCAGCATAACAAGGCTCCCTTTTCTCCATATCCTGTCCTACCTTTCTGGATTTTACACTTTTTTAAGATGGCCCTTTTGCCCGGGGGGGAGTGAGACTTCATTGTAGTGCAGATTTCCTTTACAGGCTTGCTTGGTTGGCCAAAAAGGGCGTATGCGTTTTTTCCTGAATATATTCAGGAAAAAACGCATACGCCCTTTTTGGCCAAGTGCATCATTGTCGACGTTCTGCCTCTTTTCCTATGCTTTCAGGACAATTTCAGTCTACCCCCTGCAATCGTTTTCCTGAAATTCTGCCCCGCTTTCAAGTCCCCTTCGCAGGCTTACTTCAATATATTTTTGGAGGATAGCTGTCATTTATAACTCTGCAGGTTTGTGAATTACAGTGCCCCTGAGCTCCTTTCTTCAACTCGCTTTCTTGTGAGCTGGGCACAAAACCGCAGGATTGCTTCAGGCCCTAATCTGTTTTCAGCAGGGCATGTTGAGCCTTTGTTTAATTCCTCTTCCTGGTGGGCAATGAGCGTTACATTTGCTCGTGCAAACACCTATAGCTAGTCTCTCATTGGTTCTCCCTATTCCTGTTCATCTTGCACAGAAATTGCAAGCTGTGCCAAACAGGAGGTTAAAGGCCCTGACTCTCCAAGCGGGGAGAGTGTTAGTAAAGCATCTGGAATGGTAAACCCGAGGACCAGGATACGAAAACTGAGATGCATTTTAAATCGTTTCCCAATCACACGGTGGACGATACTCTGGGTTTCCCATGCATGTTTTAGCTGGAGGAAGAATCCCTTGAACCTGGAGAATTGGGACCCATGGAATGGGTACCATGCAGTATGACTTCAAAGGGTCTGCATTTGCTCACCGAAACTCACCAATGCTATCAGCCTGAAGTGTCCAGGCTTATGTCTCAACCAGCTCTGGGTGTAGATGTGGTCATTCCTGGTTGCATCACATGCCCTGAGTGAATTATTTAAGAATTGCTCTCTATTTCACTGTCTTTGTGTTTTGTTTTCGAAATTTATTTTGATAATGGGATTTATCGGATTTTCACTGCTGCGTTTCGGCCGCTGTACACACGCTTGATTCTCTTACGGAGAAATATATATCCATGGGTTTTAAGATTCTTCTTAGTCAGGTATATTCCTAGGCGTTGAATATGTGGTGTTGGGTCCATTTCGTTTAGCAAGGAGTAGGCCTTGTCTATTACATATTTGGCTTATGGAAAGTTATCTGTGCTAATTTCAGTCTCTGGTTTTATGCAGAACCCCAACGCACCTTTCCCCATAAGCAAGCACTAGTTGGTTTTCTAAATTTGAGACCCTGTTCTGATTTGTAATTCAGTTCATGTGTAGTCAAGTTTACTTTCCGTGTATTAGTGATATCGTATGATGTTTCTTTTTCTGTGTGACGTAGTTCACGTAGAATCACCGTACCTGCATCCACTCACTATGCCGCTACGGGCCTGATGACACAGATTTCATTGCTGAGTGATATTGCATTGTACGTACGTGCCACAACTTCTTTATCCATTTTTTGCTTTCTGGGATATTTACCTGATACTGTAGACGAGCTTCTTGTGAACACAGCCGTCCCAAATATTGGGGTGGCTGTCTGTTTTTGATTTTAATTTCCGTAAGCTACAGGAACATAAGTGCAAGTGCCATAGGCTATGTTGCTTTGTTTCTTACGTGTTTCAGGAAACACCATACACTTCTCCAGGGTGGCTGCTGGCAATTTACATCCTGCCAATCAGCATAACAAGGCTCTCTGTTCTCCATATCCTGTCCTACCTTTCTAGATTTTACACTTTTTTCAGATGGCCCTTTTGCCCGGGCGGGCAGTGAGATTTCATTTTAGTGCAGATTTCCTTTACAGGCTTCCTTGGTTGGCCAAAAAGGGCGTATGCGTTTTTTCCTGAATATATTCAGGAAAAAACGCATACGCCCTTTTTGGCCAAGTGCATCATTGTCGACGTTCTGCCTCTTTTCCTATGCTTTCAGGGCAATTCCAGTCTACGCCCTGCAATGGTTTTCCTGAAACTCTGCCCCGCTTTCAAGTCCCCTTCGCAGGCTTACTTCAATATATTTTTGGAGGATAGCTGTCATTTATAACTCTGCAGGTTTGTGAATTACAGTGCCCCTGAGCTCCTTTCTTCAACTCGCTTTCTTGTGAGCTGGGCACAAAACCGTAGGATTGCTTCAGGCCCTAATCTGTTTTCAGCAGGGCACGCTGAGCCTTTGCTTAATTCCTCTTCCTGTTCGGCAATGAGCGTTACATTTGCCCGTGCAGACACCTACAGCTAGTCTCTCATTGGTTCTCCCTATTCCTGTTCATCTTGCACAGAAATTGCAAGCTGTGCCAAACAGGAGGTTAAAGGCACTGACTCTCCAAGCGGGGAGAGTGTTAGTAAAGCATCTGGAATGGTGAACCCGAGGACCAGGATACGAAAACTGAGATGCATTTTAAATCGTTTCCCAATCACACGGTGGACGATACTCTGGGTTTCTCATGCATGATTTAGCTGGAGGAAGAATGCCTTGAACCTGGAGAGTTGGGACCCATGGAATGGGTACCATGCAGTATGATTTCAAAGGGTCTGCATTTGCTCACCGAAACTCACCAATGCTATCAGCCTGAAGTGTCCAGCCTTATGTCTCAACCAGCTCTGGGTGTACATGTGGTCAATCCCGGTTGCGTCACATGCTCTGAGTGAATTATTTAAGAATTGCTCTCTATTTCACTGTCTTTGTGTTTTGTTTTCGAAATTTATTTTGATAATGGGATTTATCGTATTTTCAGTGCTGCGTTTCGGCCGCTGTACACACGCTTGATTCTCTTACGGAGACATATATATCCATGGGTTTTTAGATTCTTCCTAGTCAGGTATATTCCTAGGCGTTGAATATGTGGTGTTGGGTACATTTCGTTGAGCAAGGAGTAGGTCTTGTCTATTACATATTTGGCTTATGGAAAGTTATCTGTGCTAATTTCAGTCTCTGGTTTTATGCAACACCCCAAGGCACCTTTCCCCATAAGCAAGCACTGGTTGCTTTTCTAAATTTGAGACCCTGTTCTGTTTTGTAATTCAGTTCATGTGTAATCAAGTTTACATTCCGTGTATTAGTGATATCTTATGATGTTTCTTTTTCTGTGTGACGTAATTCACGTAGAATCACCGTAACTGCATCCACTAACTATGCCGCTACGGGCCTGATGACACAGATTTCATTGCTGAGTGATATTGCATTGTACGTACGTGCCACAACTTCTTTATCCATTTTTTGCTTTCTGGGATATTTACCTGATACTGTAGACGAGCTTCTTGTGAACACAGCCGTCCCAAATATTGTGGTGGCTGTCTGTTTTTGATTTTAATTTCCGTAAGCTATAGGACCATAAGTGGAAGTGCCATAGGCTGTGTTGCTTTGTTTCTTACGTGTTTCAGGAAACACCATACACTTCTCCAGGGTGGCTGCTGGCAATTTACATCCTGCCAATCAGCATAACAAGGCTCCCTGTTCTCCATATCCTGTCCTACCTTTCTGGATTTTACACTTTTTTCAGATGGCCCTTTTGCCCGGGCGGGGGCAGTGAGATTTCATTGTAGTGCAGATTTCCTTTACAGGCTTGCTTGGTTGGCCAAAAAGGGCGTATGCGTTTTTTCCTGAATATATTCAGGAAAAAACGCATACGCCCTTTTTGGCCAAGTGCATCATCGTCGACGTTCTGCCTCTTTTCCTATGCTTTCAGGGCAATTCCAGTCTACCCCCTGCAATGGTTTTCCTGTAACGCTGCTCCGCTTTCAAGTCCAATTCCAGGCTTACTTCAATATATTTTTGGAGGATAGCTGTCATTTATAACTCTGCAGTTTTGTGAATTACAGTGCCCCTGAGCTCCTTTCTTCAACTCGCTTTCTTGTGATCTGGGCACAAAACCGCAGGATTGCTTCAGGCCCTAATCTGTTTCCGTCAGGGCACGCTGAGCCTTTGGTTAATTCCTCTTCCTGGTGGGAAATGAGCGTTACATTTGCCCGTGCAGACACCTATAGCTAGTCTCTCATTGGTTTTCCCTATTCCTGTTCATCTTGCACAGAAATTGCAAGCTGTGCCAAAGAGGAGGTTAAAGGCACTGACTCTCCAAGCGGGGAGAGTGTTAGTAAAGCATCTGGAATGGTGAACCCGAGGACCAGGATACGAAAACTGAGATGCATTATAAATCGTTTCCCAATCACACGGTGGACGATACTCTGGGTTTCCCATGCATGTGTTAGCTGAAGGAAGAATCCCTTGAACCTGGAGAGTTGGGACCCATGGAATGGGTACCATGCAGTATGACTTCAAAGGGTCTGCATTTGCTCACCGAAACTCACCAATGCTATCAGCCTGAAGTGTCCAGCCTTATGTCTCAACCAGCTCTGGGTGTAGATGTGGTCAATCCCGGTTGCATCACATGCCCTGAGTGAATTATTTAAGAATTGCTCTCTATTTCACTGTCTTTGTGTTTTGTTTTCGAAATTTATTTTGATAATGGGATTTATCGGATTTTCACTGCTGTGTTTCGGCCGCTGTACACACGCTTGATTCTCTTACGGAGACATATATATCCATGGGTTTTAAGATTCTTCCTAGTCAGGTATATTCCTAGGCGTTGAATATGTGGTGTTGGGTCCATTTCGTTGAGCAAGGAGTAGGTCTTGTCTATTAAATATTTGGCTTATGGAACGTTATCTCTGCTAATTTCAGTCTCTGATTTTATGCAGCACCCCAACGCACCTTTCCCCATAAGCAAGCACTAGTTGGTTTTCTAAATTTGAGACCCTGTTCTGTTTTGTAATTCAGTTCATGTGTAGTCAAGTTAACATTCCGTGTATTAGTGATATCTTATGATGTTTCTTTTTCTGTGTGACGTAGTTCACGTAGAATCACCGTACCTGCATCCACTCACTATGCCGCTACGGGCCTGATGACACAGATTTCATTGCTGAGTGATATTGCATTGCACGTACGTGCCACAACTTCTTTATCCCTTTTTTGCTTTCTGGGATATTTTCCTGGTACTGTAGACGAACTTCTTGGGAACACAGCCGTCCCAAACTTTGGGGTGGCTCTCTGTTTTTGATTTTAATTTCCCTAAGCAATAGGACCATAAGTGCAATTGCCATAGGCTGTGTTGCTTTATTTCTTACGTGTTTCAGGAAAAACCATACACTTCTCCAGGGTGGCTGTTGGCAGTTTACATCCTGCCAATCAGCATAACAAGGCTCCCTGTTCTCCATATCCTGTCCTACCTTTCTGGATTTTACACTTTTTTCAGATGGCCCTTTTGCCCGGGGGGGGGCAGTGAGATTTCATTGTAGTGCAGATTTCCTTTACAGGCTTGCTTGGTTGGCCAAAAAGGGCGTATGCGTATTTTCCTGAATATATTCAGGAAAAAATGCATACGCCCTTTTTGGCCAAGTGCATCATGGTCGACGTTCTGCCTCTTTTCCTATGCTTTCAGGGCAATTCCAGTCTACCCCCTGCAATCGTTTTCCTGAAATTCTGCCCCATTTTCAAGTCCCCTTCGCAGGCTTACTTCAATATATTTTTGGAGGATAGCTGTCATTTATAACTCTGCAGGTTTGTGAATTACAGTGCCCCTGAGCTCCTTTCTTCAACTCGCTTTCTTGTGAGCTGGGCACAAAACCGCAGGATTGCTTCAGGCCCTAATCTGTTTCCAGCAGGGCACACTGAGCCTTTGTTAAATTCCTCTTCCTGGTGGGCAATGAGCGTTACATTTGCCCATGCAGACACCTACAGCTAGTCTCTCATTGGTTCTCCCTATTCCTGTTCATCTTGCACAGAAATTGCAAGCTGTGCCAAAGAGGAGGTTAAAGGCACTGACTCTCCAAGCGGGGACAGTGTTAGTAAAGCATCTGGAATGGTGAATTCGAGGACCAGGATACGAAAACTGAGATGCATTTTAAATCGTTTCCCAATCACACGGTGGATGATACTCTGGGTTTCCCATGCATGTTTTATCTGGAGGAAGAATGCCTTGAACCTGGAGAGTTGGGACCCATGGAATGGGTACCATGCAGTATGACTTCAAAGGGTCTGCATTTGCTCACCGAAACTCACCAATGCTATCAGCCTGAAGTGTCCAGCCTTATGTCTCAACCAGCTCTGGGTGTAGATGTGGTCAATCCCGGTTGCATCACATGCCCTGAGTGAATTATTTAAGAATTGCTCTCTATTTCACTGTCTTTGTGTTTTGTTTTCGAAATTTATTTTGATAATGGGATTTATCGGATTTTCACTGCTGCGTTTCGGCCGCTGTACACACGCTTGATTCTCTTACGGAGACATATATATCCATGGGTTTTAAGATTCTTCCTATTCAGGTATATTCCTAGGCACTGAATATGTGGTGTTGGGTCCATTTCGTTGAGCAAGGAGTAGGTCTTGTCTATTACATATTTGGCTTATGAAAAGTTTTCTGTGCTAATTTCAGTCTCTGGTTTTATGCAGCACCCCAAGGCACCTTTCCCCTTAAGCAAGCACTAGTTGGTTTTCTAAATTTGAGACCCTGTTCTGTTTTGTAATTCAGTTCATGTGTAGTCAAGTTTACATTCCGTGTATTAGTGATATCTTATGATGTTTCTTTTTCTGTGTGACGTAGTTCACGTAGAATCACCGTACCTGCATCCACTCACTATGCCGCTACGGGCCTGATGACACAGATTTCATTGCTGAGTGATATTGCATTGTACGTACGTGCCACAACTTCTTTATCCATTTTTTGCTTTCTGGGATATTTACCTGATAGTGTAGACGAGCTTCTTGTGAACACAGCCGTCCCAAATATTGTGGTGGCTGTCTGTTTTTGATTTTAATTTCCGTAAGCTATAGGACCATAAGTGGAAGTGCCATAGGCTGTGTTGCATTGTTTCTTACGTGTTTCAGGAAACACCATATACTTCTCCAGGGTGGCTGCTGGCAATTTACATCCTGCCAATCAGCATAACAAGGCTCCCTGTTCTCCATATCCTGTCCTACCTTTCTGGATTTTACACTTTTTTCAGATGGCCCTTTTGCCCGGGGGGCAGTGAGACTTCATTTTAGTGCAGATTTCCTTTACAGGCTTGCTTGGTTGGCCAAAAAGGGCGTATGCGTTTTTTCCTGAATATATTCATGAAAAAACGCATACGCCCTTTTTGGCCAAGTGCATCATTGTCGACGTTGTGCCTCTTTTCCTATGCTTTCAGGGCAATTCCAGTCTACCCCCTGCAATCGTTTTCCTGAAATTCTGCCCCGCTTTCAAGTCCCCTTCGCAGGCTTACTTCAATATATTTTTGGAGGATAGCTGTCATTTATAACTCTGCAAGTTTGTGAATTACAGTGCCCCTGAGCTCCTTTCTTCAACTCGCTTTCTTGTGAGCTGGGCACAAAACTGCAAGATTGCTTCAGGCCCTAATCTGTTTCCAGCAGGGCACACTGAGCCTTTGTTTAATTCCTCTTCCTGGTGGGCAATGAGCGTTATTTTTGCCCGTGCAGACACCTACAGCTATTCTCTCATTGGTTCTCCCTATTCCTGTTCATCTTGCACAGAAATTGCAAGCTGTGCCAAAGAGGAGGTTAAAGGCACTGACTCTCCAAGCGGGGAGAGTGTTAGTAAAGCATCTGGAATGGTGAACCCGAGGACCAGGATACGAAAACTGAGATGCATTTTAAATCGTTTCCCAATCACACGGTGGACGATACTCTGGGTTTCCCATGCATGTTTTAGCTGGAGGAAGAATCCCTTGAACCTGGAGAGTTGGGACCCATGGAATGGGTACCATGCAGTATGACTTCAAAGGGTCTGCATTTGCTCACCGAAACTCACCAATGCTATCAGCCTGAAGTGTCCAGCCTTATGTCTCAACCAGCTCTGGGTGTAGATGTAGTCAATCCCGGTTGCATCATATGCCCTGAGTGAATTATTTAAGAATTGCTCTCTATTTCACTGTCTTTGTGTTTTGTTTTCGAAATTTATTTTGATAATGGGATTTATCGGATTTTCACTGCTGCGTTTCGGCCGCTGTACACACGCTTGATTCTCTTACGGAGACATATATATCCATGGGTTTTAAGATTCTTCCTATTCAGGTATATTCCTAGGCGTTGAATATATGTTGTTGGGTCCATTTCGTTGAGCAAGGAGTAGGTCTTGTCTATTACATATTTGGCTTATGGAAAGTTATCTGTGCTAATTTCAGTCTCTGGTTATATGCAGCACCCCAACGCACCTTTCCCCATAAGCAAGCACTAGTTGGTTTTCTAAATTTGAGACCCTGTTCTGTTTTGTAATTCAGTTCATGTGTAGTCAAGTTTATATTCCGTGTATTAGTGATATCTTATGATGTTTCTTTTTCTGTGTGACGTAGTTCACGTAGAATCACCGTACCTGCATCCACTCACTATGCCGCTACGGGCCTGATGACACAGATTTCATTGCTGAGTGATATTGCATTGTACGTTCGTGCCACAACTTCTTTATCCATTTTTTGCTTTCTGGGATATTTACCTGGTACTGTAGACGAGCTTTTTGGGAACACAGCCGTCCCAAACTTTGGGGTGGCTCTCTGTTTTTGATTTTAATTTCCCTAAGGAATAGGACCATAAGTGCAATTGCCATAGGCTGTGTTGCTTTATTTCTTACGTGTTTCAGGAAACACCATACACTTCTCCGGGGTGGCTGTTGGCAATTTACATCCTGCCAATCAGCATAACAAGGCTCCCTGTTCTCCATATCCTGTCCTACCTTTCTGGATTTTACACTTTTTTCAGATGGCCCTCTTGCCCGGGGGGCAGTGAGACTTCATTGTATTGCAGATTTCCTTTACAGGCTTGCTTGGTTGGCCAAAAAGTGCGTATGCGTTTTTTCCTGAATATATTCAGGAAAAAATGCATACGCCCTTTTTGGCCAAGTGCATCATTGTCGACGTTGTGCCACTTTTCCTATGCTTTCAGGGCAATTCCAGTCTACCCCCTGCAATCGTTTTCCTGAAATTCTGCCCCGCTTTCAAGTCCCCTTCGCAGGCTTACTTCAATATACTTTTGGAGGATAGCTGTCATTTATAACTCTGCAGGTTTGAGAATTACAGTGCCCCTGAGCTCCTTTCTTCAACTCGCTTTCTTGTGAGCTGGGCAAAAAACCGCAGGATTGCTTCAGGCCCTAATCTGTTTTCAGCAGGGCACGCTGAGCCTTTGTTTATTTCCTCTTCCTGGTGGGCAATGAGCGTTACATTTGCCCCTGCAGACACCTACAGCTAGTCTCTCATTGGTTCTCCCTATTCCTGTTCATCTTGCACAGAAATTGCAAGCTGTGCCAAAGAGGATGTTAAAGGCACAGACTCTCGAAGCGGGGAGAGTGTTAGTAAACCATCTGGAATGGTGAACCCAAGGACCAGGATACGAAAACTGAGATGCATTTTAAATCGTTTCCCAATCACACGGTGGACGATACTCTGGGTTTCCCATGCATGTTTTAGCTGGAGGACGAATCCCTTGAACCTGGAGAGTTGGGACCCATGGAATGGGTACCATGCAGTATGACTTCAAAGGGTCTGCATTTGCTCACCGAAACTCACCAAGGCTATCAGCCTGAAGTGTCCAGCCTTATGTCTCAACCAGCTCTGGGTGTAGATGTGGTCAATCCCGGTTGCATCACATGCCCTGAGTGAATTATTTAAGAATTGCTCTCTATTTCACTGTCTTTGTGTTTTGTTTTCGAAATTTATTTTGATAATGGGATTTATCGGATTTTCACTGCTGCGTTTCGGCCGCTGTACTCACGCTTGATTCTCTTACGGAGACATATATATCCATGGGTTTTAAGATTCTTCCCAGTCAGTTATATTCCTAGGCGTTGAATATGTGGTGTTGGGTCCATTTCGTTGAGCAAGGAGTAGGTCTTGTCTATTACATATTTGGCTTATGGAAAGTTATCTGTGCTAATTTCAGTCTCTGGTTTTATGCAGCACCCCAAGGCACCTTTCCCCATAAGCAAGCACTAGTTGGTTTTCTAAATTTGAGACCCTGTTCTGTTTTGTAATTCAGTTCATGTGTAGTCAAGTTTACATTCCGTGTATTAGTGATATCTTATGATGTTTCTTTTTCTGTGTGACGTAGTTCACGTAGAATCACCGTACCTGCATCCACTCACTATGCCGCTACGGGCCTGATGACACAGATTTCATTGCTGAGTGATATTGCATTGTACGTACATGCCACAACTTCTTTATCCATTTTTTGCTTTCTGGGATATTTACCTGATACTGTAGACGAGCTTCTTGTGAACACAGCCGTCCCAAATATTGGGGTGGCTCTCTGTTTTTGATTTTAATTTCCGTAAGCTATAGGACCATAAGTGGAAGTGCCATAGGCTGTGTTGCTTTGTTTCTTACGTGTTTCAGGAAACACCATACACTTCTCCAGGGTGGCTGCTGGCAATTTACATCCTGCCAATCAGCATAACAAGGCTCCCTGTTCTCCATATCCTGTCCTACCTTTCTGGATTTTACACTTTTTTCAGATGGCCCATTTGCCCGGGGGGCAGTGAGACTTCATTGTAGTGCAGATTTCCTTTACAGGCTTGCTTGGTTGGCCAAAAAGAGCGTATGCGTTTTTACCTGAATATATTCAGGAAAAAACGCATACGCTCTTTTTGGCCAAGTGCATCATTGTCGACGTTCTGCCTCTTTTCCTATGCTTTCAGGGCAATTCCAGTCTACCCCCTGCAATCGTTTTCCTGAAATTCTGCCCCGCTTTCAAGTCCCCTTCGCAGGCTTACTTCAATATATTTTTGGAGGATAGCTGTCATTTATAACTCTGCAGGTTTGTGAATTACAGTGCCCCTGAGCTCCTTTCTTCAACTCGCTTTCTTGTGAGCTGGGCACAAAACCGCAGGATTGCTTCAGGCCCTAATCTGTTTCTGGCAGGGCATGCTGAGCCTTTGGTAAATTCCTCTTCCTGGTGGGAAATCAGCGTTACATTTGCCCGTGCAGACACCTACAGCTAGTCTCTCATTGGTTCTCCCTATTCCTGTTCATCTTGCACAGAAATTGCAAGCTGTGCCAAACAGGAGGTTAAAGGCGCTGACTCTCCAAGCAGGGAGAGTGTTAGTAAAGCATCTGGAATGGTGAACCCGAGGACCAGGATACGAAAACTGAGATGCATTTTAAATCGTTTCCCAATCACACGGTGGACGATACTCTGGGTTTCCCATGCATGTTTTAGCTGGAGGAAGAATCCCTTGAACCTGAAGAGTTGGGACCCATGGAATAGGTACCATAAAGTATGACTTCAAAGGGTCTGCATTTGCTCACCGAAACTCACCAATGCTATCAGCCTGAAGTGTCCAGCCTTATGTCTCAACCAGCTCTGGTTGTAGATGTGGTCAATCCCGGTTGCATCACATGCCCTGAGTGAATTATTTAAGAATTGCTCTCTATTTCACTGTCTTTGTGTTTTGTTTTCGAAATTTATTTTGATAATGGGATTTATCAGATTTTCACTGCTGCGTTTCGGCCGCTGTACACACGCTTTATTCTCTTACGGAGACATATATATCCATGGGTTTTAAGATTTTTCCTATTCAGGTATATTCCTAGGCGTTGAATATGTGTTGTTGGGTCCATTTCGTTGAGCAAGGAGTAGGTCTTGTCTATTACATATTTGGCTTATGGAAAGTTATCTGTGCTAATTTCAGTCTCTGGTTTTATGCAGCAACCCAACGCACCTTTCCCCATAAGCAAGCACTAGTTGGTTTTCTAAATTTGAGACCCTGTTCTGTATTGTAATTCAATTCATGTGTAGTCAAGTTTACATTCCGTGTATTAGTGATATCTTATGATGTTTCTTTTTCTGTGTGACGTAGTTCACGTAGAATCACCGTACCTGCATCCACTCACTATGCCGCTACGGGCCTGATGACACAGATTTCATTGCTGAGTGATATTGCATTGCACGTACGTGCCACAACTTCTTTATCCATTTTTTGCTTTCTGGGATATTTACCTGGTACTGTAGACGAGCTTTTTGGGAACACAGCCGTCCCAAACATTGGGGTGGATCTCTGTTTTTGATTTTAATTTCCCTAAGGAATAGGACCATAAGTGCAATTGCCATAGGCTGTGTTGCTTTATTTCTTACGTGTTTCAGGAAACACCATACACTTCTCCAGGGTGGCTGTTGGCAATTTACATCCTGCCAATCAGCATAACAAGGCTCCCTGTTCTCCATATCCTGTCCTACCTTTCTGGATTTTACACTTTTTTCAAGTGGCCCTTTTGCCAGGGGGGGAGTGAGACTTCATTGTAGTGTAGATTTCATTTACAGGCTTGCTTTGTTGGTCAAAAAGGGCGTATGCGTTTTTTCCTGACTATATTCAGGAAAAAACGAATACACCCTTTTTGGCCAAGTGCATCATTGTCGACGTTCTGCCTCTTTTCCTATGCTTTCAGGGCAATTCCAGTCTACCCCCTGCAATCGTTTTCCTGAAATTCTGCCCCGCTTTCAAGTCCCCTTCGCAGGCTTACTTCAATATACTTTTGGAAGATAGCTGTCATTTATAACTCTGCAGGTTTGTGAATTACAGTGACCCTGAGCTCCTTTCTTCAACTCGATTTCTAGTGAGCTGGGCCCAAAACCGCAGGATTGCTTCAGGCCCTAATCTGTTTCCAGCAGGGCACACTGAGCCTTTGTTAATTCCTCTTCCTGTTGGGCAATGAGCATTACATTTGCCCGTGCAGACACCTACAGCTAGTCTCTCATTGGTTCTCCCTATTCCTGTTCATCTTGCACAGAAATTGCAAGCTGTGCCAAACAGGAGGTTAAAGGTACTGACTCTCCAAGCGGGGAGATGTTAGTAAAGCATCTGGAATGGTGAACCCGAGGACCAGGATACGAAAGCTGAGATGCATTTTAAATCGTTTCCCAATCACACGGTGGACGATACTCTGGGTTTCCCATGCATGTTTTAGCTGGAGGAAGTATCCCTTGAACCTGGAGAGTTGGGACCCATGGAATGGGTACCATGCAGTATGACTTCAAAGGGTCTGCATTTGCTCACCGAAACTCACCAATGCTATCAGCCTGAAGTGTCCAGCCTTATGTCTCAACCAGCTCTGGTTGTAGATGTGGTCAATCCCAGTTGCATCACATGCATTGAGTGAATTATTTAAGAATTGCTCTCTATTTCACTGTCTTTGTGTTTTGTTTTCGAAATTTATTTTGATAATGGGATTTATCGGATTTTTACTGCTGTGTTTCGGCTGTTGAACACACGATTGATTCTCTTACGGAGACATATATATCCATGGGTTTTATGATTGTTCCTAGTCAGGTACATTCCTAGGCGTTGAATATGTGGTGTTGAGTACATTTCGTTGAGCAAGGAGTATGTCATGTCTATTACATATTTGGCTTATGGAATGTTATCTGTGCTAATTTCAGTATCTGGTTTTATGCAGCACCCCAACGCACCTTTCCCCATAAGCAAGCACTAGTTGGTTTTCTAAATTTGAGACCCTGTTCTGTTTTGTAATTCAGTTCATGTGTAGTCAAGTTTACATTCCGTGTATTAGTGATATCTTATGATGTTTCTTTTTCTGTGTGACGTAGTTCACGTAGAATCACCGTACCTGCATCCACTCACTATGCCGCTACGGGCCTGATGACACAGATTTCATTGCTGAGTGATATTGCATTGTACGTACGTGCCACAACTTCTTTATCCATTTTTTGCTTTCTGGGATATTTACCTGATACTGTAGACGAGCTTCTTGTGAACACAGCCGTCCCAAATATTGGGGTGGCTGTCTGTTTTTGATTTTAATTTCCGTAAGCTATAGGACCATAAGTGGAAGTGCCATAGGCTGTGTTGCTTTGTTTCTTACGTGTTTCAGGAAACACCATACACTTCTCCAGGGTGGCTGCTGGCAATTTACAACCTGCCAATCAGCATAACAAGGCTCCCTGTTCTCCATATCCTGTCCTACCTTTCTGGATTTTACACTGTTTTCAGATGGCCCTTTTGTCCAGGGGGCAGTGAGACTTCATTGTAGTGCAGATTTCCTTTACAGGCTTGCTTGGTTGTGCAAAAAGGGCGTAGGCGTTTTTTCCTGAATATATTCAGGGAAAAACGCATACGCCCTTTTTGGCCAAGTGCATCATTGTCGACGTTGTGCCTCTTTGCCTATGCTTTCAGGGCAATTCCAGTCTACACCCTGCAATCTTTTTCCTGAAATTCTGCCCTGCTTTCAAGTCTCCTTCGCAGGCTTACTTCAATATATTTTTGGAGGATAGC
This sequence comes from Phocoena phocoena, assembly GCF_963924675.1. Classification (NCBI taxonomy): domain Eukaryota; kingdom Metazoa; phylum Chordata; class Mammalia; order Artiodactyla; family Phocoenidae; genus Phocoena; species Phocoena phocoena. The sequence continues at coordinate 571,292 of NW_027077592.1, read as the reverse complement.
TGTCATTTATAACGCTGCAGTTTTGTGAATTACAGTGCCCCTGAGCTCCTTTCTTCAAATCGCTTTCTTGTGAGCTGGGCACAAAACCGCAGTATTGCTTCAGGCCCTTATCTGTTTCTGGCAGGGCACACTGAGCCTTTGTTTAATTCCTCTTCCTGGTGGGCAATGAGCGTTACATTTGCCCGTGCAGACACCTACAGCTGGTCTCTCATTGGTTCTCCCTATTCCTGTTCATCTTGCACAGAAATTGCAAGCTGTGCCAAAGAGGAGGTTAAAGGCACTGACTCTCCAAGCGGGGAGAGTGTTAGTAATGCGTCTGGAATGGTGAACCCGAGGACAAGGATACGGAAACTGAGATCCATTTTAAATCGTTTCCCAATCTCACGGTGGACGATACTCTGGGTTTCCCATGCATGTTTTAGCTGTAGGAAGAATCCCTTGAACCTGGAAAGTTGCTACCCATGGAATGGGTACCATGCAGTATGACTTCAAAGGGTCTGCATTTGCTCACCGAAACTCACCAATGCTATCAGCCTGAAGTGTCCAGCCTTATGTCTCAAACAGCTCTGGGTGTAGATGTGGTCAATCCCGGTTGCATCACATGCCCTGAGTGAATTATTTAAGAATTGCTCTCTATATCACTGTCTTTGTGTTTTGTTTTCGAAATTTATTTTGATAATGGGATTTATCGGATTTTCACTGCTGCGTTTCGGCCGCTGTACACACGCTTGATTCTCTTATGGAGACATATATATCCATGGGTTTTAAGATTCTTCCTAGTCAGGTATATTCCTAGGCGTTGAATATGTGGTGTTGGGTCCATTTCGTTGAGCAAGGAGTAGGTCTTGTCTATTACATATTTGGCTTATGGAAAGTTATCTGTGCTAATTTCAGTCTCTGGTTTTATGCAGCACCCCAACGCACCTTTCCCCATAAGCAAGCACTAGTTGGTTTTCTAAATTTGAGACCCTCTTCTGTTTTGTAATTCAGTTCATGTGTAGTCAAGTTTATATTCCGTGTATTAGTGATATCTTATGATGTTTCTTTTTTTGAGTGACGTAGTTCACGTAGAATCACCGTACCTGCATCCACTCACTATGCCGCTACGGGCCTGATGACACAGATTTCATTGCTGAGTGATATTGCATTGTACGTATGTGCAACAACTTCTTTATCCATTTTTTGCTTTCTGGGATATTTACCTGATACTGTAGACGAGCTTCTTGTGAACACAGCCGTCCCAAATATTGGAGTGGCTGTCTGTTTTTGATTTTAATTTCCATAAGCTATAGGACCATAAGTGGAAGTGCCATAGGCTGTGTTGCTTTGTTTCTTACGTGTTTCAGGAAACACCATACACTTCTCCAGGGTGGCTGCTGGCAATTTACATCCTGCCAATCAGCATAACAAGGCTCCCTGTTCTCCATATCCTGTCCTACCTTTCTGGATTTTACACTTTTTTCAGATGACCCATTTGCCCGGGGGGCAGTGAGACTTCATTGTAGTGCAGATTTCCTTTACAGGCTTGCTTGGTTGGCCAAAAAGAGCGTATGCGTTTTTACCTGAATGTATACAGGAAAAAACGCATACGCTCTTTTTGGCCAAGTGCATCATTGTCGACGTTCTGCCTCTTTTCCTATGCTTTCAGGGCAATTCCAGTCTACCCCCTGCAATCGTTTTCCTGAAATTCTGCCCCGCTTTCAAGTCCCCTTCGCAGGCTTACTTCAATATATTTTTGGAGGATAGCTGTCATTTATAACTCTGCAGGTTTGTGAATTACAGTGCCCCTGAGCTCCTTTCTTCAACTCTCTTTCTTGTGAGCTGGGCACAAAACCGCAGGATTGCTTCAGGCCCTAATCTGTTTCTGGCAGGGCATGCTGAGCCTTTGGTAAATTCCTCTTCCTGGTGGGAAATCAGCGTTACATTTGCCCGTGCAGACACCTACAGCTAGTCTCTCATTGGTTCTCCCTATTCCTGTTCATCTTGCACAGAAATTGCAAGCTGTGCCAAACAGGAGGTTAAAGGCGCTGACTCTCCAAGCAGGGAGAGTGTTAGTAAAGCATCTGGAATGGTGAACCCGAGGACCAGGATACGAAAACTGAGATGCATTTTAAATCGTTTCCCAATCACACGGTGGACGATACTCTGGGTTTCCCATGCATGTTTTAGCTGGAGGAAGAATCCCTTGAACCTGAAGAGTTGGTACCCATGGAATAGGTACCATAAAGTATGACTTCAAAGGGTCTGCATTTGCTCACCGAAACTCACCAATGCTATCAGCCTGAAGTGTCCAGCCTTATGTCTCAACCAGCTCTGGGTGTAGATGTGGTCAATCCCGGTTGCATCACATGCCCTGAGTGAATTATTTAAGAATTGCTCTCTATTTCACTGTCTTTGTGTTTTGTTTTCGAAATTTATTTTGATAATGGGATTTATCAGATTTTCACTGCTGCGTTTCGGCCGCTGTACACACGCTTTATTCTCTTACGGAGACATATATATCCATGGGTTTTAAGATTCTTCCTATTCAGGTATATTCCTAGGCCTTGAATATGTGTTGTTGGGTCCATTTCGTTGAGCAAGTAGTAGGTCTTGTCTATTACATATTTGGCTTATGGAAAGTTATCTGTGCTAATTTCAGTCTCTGGTTTTATGCAGCAACCCAACGCACCTTTCCCCATAAGCAAGCACTAGTTGGTTTTCTAAATTTGAGACCCTGTTCTGTTTTGTAATTCAATTCATGTGTAGTCAAGTTTACATTCCGTGTATTAGTGATATCTTATGATGTTTCTATTTCTGTGTGACGTAGTTCACGTAGAATCACCGTACCTGCATCCACTCACTATGCCGCTACGGGCCTGATGACACAGATTTCATTGCTGAGTGATATTGCATTGCACGTACGTGCCACAACTTCTTTATCCATTTTTTGCTTTCTGGGATATTTACCTGGTACTGTAGACGAGCTTCTTGGGAACACAGCCGTCCCAAACTTTGGGGTGGCTCTCTGTTTTTGATTTTAATTTCCCTAAGCAATAGGACCATAAGTGCAATTGCCATAGGCTGTGTTGCTTTATTTCTTACGTGTTTCAGGAAACACCATACACTTCTCCAGGGTGGCTGTTGGCAATTTACATCCTGCCAATCAGCATAACAAGGCTCCCTGTTCTCCATATCCTGTCCTACCTTTCTGGATTTTACACTTTTTTCAAGTGGCCCTTTTGCCAGGGGGGGAGTGAGACTTCATTGTAGTGCAGATTTCATTTACAGGCTTGCTTTGTTGGTCAAAAAGGGCGTATGCGTTTTTTCCTGACTATATTCAGGAAAAAACGCATACACCCTTTTTGGCCAAGTGCATCATTGTCGACGTTGTGCCTCTTTTCCTATGCATTCAGGGCAATTCCAGTCTACCCCCTGCAATCGTTTTCCTGAAATTCTGCCCCGCTTTCATGTCCCCTTCGCAGGCTTACTTCAATATACTTTTGGAAGATAGCTGTCATTTATAACTCTGCAGGTTTGTGAATTACAGTGCCCCTGAGCTCCTTTCTTCAACTCGAGTTCTAGTGAGCTGGGCCCAAAACCGCAGGATTGCTTCAGGCCCTAATCTGTTTCCAGCAGGGCACACTGAGCCTTTGTTAATTCCTCTTCCTGTTGGGCAATGAGCATTACATTTGCCCGTGCAGACACCTACAGCTAGTCTCTCATTGGTTCTCCCTATTCCTGTTCATCTTGCACAGAAATTGCAAGCTGTGCCAAACAGGAGGTTAAAGGTACTGACTCTCCAAGCGGGGAGATGTTAGTAAAGCATCTGGAATGGTGAACCCGAGGACCAGGATACGAAAGCTGAGATGCATTTTAAATCGTTTCCCAATCACACGGTGGATGATACTCTGGGTTTCCCATGCATGTTTTAGCTGGAGGAAGAATCCCTTGAACCTGGAGAGTTGGGACCCATGGAATGGGTACCATGCAGTATGACTTCAAAGGGTCTGCATTTGCTCACCGAAACTCACCAATGCTATCAGCCTGAAGTGTCCAGCCTTATGTCTCAACCAGCTCTGGTTGTAGATGTGGTCAATCCCAGTTGCATCACATGCATTGAGTGAATTATTTAAGAATTGCTCTCTATTTCACTGTCTTTGTGTTTTGTTTTCGAAATTTATTTTGATAATGGGATTTATCGGATTTTTACTGCTGTGTTTCGGCTGTTGAACACACGATTGATTCTCTTACGGAGACATATATATCCATGGGTTTTAAGCTTCTTCCTAGTCAGATATATTCCTATGCGTTGAATATGTGGTGTTGAGTCCATTTCGTTGAGCAAGGAGTAGGTCTTGTCTATTACATATTTGGCTTATGGAAAGTTATCTGTGCTAATTTCACTCTCTTGTTTTATACAGCACACCAAGGCACCTTTCCCCATAAGCAAGCACTAGTTGGTTTTCTAAATTTGAGACCCTGTTCTGTTTTGTAATTCAGTTCATGTGTAGTCAAGTTTACATTCCGTGTATTAGTGATATCTTATGATGTTTCTTTTTCTGTGTGACGTAGTTCACGTAGAATCACCGTACCTGCATCCACTCACTATGCCGCTACGGGCCTGATGACACAGATTTCATTGCTGGGTGATATTGCATTGCACGTACGTGCCACAACTTCTTTATCCATTTTTTGCTTTCTGGGATATTTACCTGGTACTGTAGACGAGCTTCTTGGGAACACAGCCGTCCCAAACTTTGGGGTGGCTCTCTGTTTTTGATTTTAATTTCCCTAAGCAATAGGACCATAAGTGCAATTGCCATAGGCTGTGTTGCTTTATTTCTTACGTGTTTCAGAAAACACCATGCACTTCTCCAGGGTGGCTGTTCGCAATTTACAACCTGCCAATCAGCATAACAAGGCTCCCTGTTCTCCATATCCTGTCCTATCTTTCTGGATTTTACACTTTTTTCAGATGGCCCTTTTGCGCGGGGGGCAGTGAGACTTCATTGTAGTGCAGATTTCCTTTACAGGCTTGCTTGGTTGGCCAAAAAGGGCGTATGCGTTTTTTCCTGAATATATTCAGGAAAAAACGCATACGCCCTTTTTGGCCAAGTGCATCATTGTCGACGTTGTGCCTCTTTTCCTATGCTTTCAGGGCAATTCCAGTCTACCCCCTGCAATCGTTTTCCTGAAATTCTGCCCCGCTTTCAAGTCCCCTTCGCAAGCTTACTTCAATATATTTTTGGAGGATAGCTGTCATTTATAACTCTGCAGGTTTGTGAATTACAGTGCCCCTGAGCTCCTTTCTTCAACTCGCTTTCTTGTGAGCTGGGCACAAAACCGCAGGATTGCTTCAGGCACTAATCTGTTTTCAGCAGGGCACGCTGAGCCTTTGTTTAATTCCTCTTCCTGGTCGGCAATGAGCGTTACATTTGCCCGTGCAGACACCTACAGATAGTCTCTCATTGGTTCTCCCTATTCCTGTTCATCTTGCACAGAAATTGCAAGCTGTGCCAAAGAGGAGGTTAAAGGCACTGACTCTCCAAGCGGGGAGAGTGTTAGTAAAGCATCTGGAATGGTGAACCCGAGGACCAGGATACGAAAACTGAGATGCATTTTAAATCGTTTCCCAATCACACGGTGGATGATACTCTGGGTTTCCCATGCATGTTCTAGCTGGAAGAAGAATGACTTGAACCTGGAGAGTTGGGACCCATGGAATGGGTACCATGCAGTATGACTTCAAAGGGTCTGCATTTGCTCACCGAAACTCACCCAATGCTATCAGCCTGAAGTGTCAGGCCTGATGTCTCAACCAGCTCTGGGTGTAGATGTGGTCCATCCCGGTTGCATCACATGCCCTGAGTGAATTATTTAAGAATTGCTCTCCATTTCACTGTCTTTGTGTTTTGTTTTCGAAATTTATTTTGATAATGGGATTTATCGGATTTTCACTGCTGCGTTTCGGCCGCTGTACACACGCTTGATTGTTTTACGGAGACATATATATCCATGGGTTTTAAGATTCTTCCTAGTCAGGTATATTCCTAGGCGTTGAATATGTGGTGTTCGGTCCATTTCGTTGAGCAAGGAGTAGGTCTTGTCTATTACATATTAGGCTTATGGAAAGTTATCTGTGCTAATTTCAGTCTCTGGTTTTATGCAGCACCCCAACGCACCTTTCCCCATAAGCAAGCACTAGTTGGTTTTCTAAATTTGAGACCCTGTTCTGTTTTGTAATTCAGTTCATGTGTAGTCAAGTTTACATTCCGTGTATTAGTGATATCTTATGATGTTTCTTTTTCTGTGTGACGTAGTTCACGTAGAATCACCGTACCTGCATCCACTCACTATGCCGCTACGGGCCTGATGACACAGATTTCATTGCTGAGTGATATTGCATTGCACGTACGTGCCACAACTTCTTTATCCATTTTTTGCTTTCTGGGATATTTACCTGGTACTGTAGACGAGCTTCTTGGGAACACAGCCGTCCCAAACTTTGGGGTGGCTCTCTGTTTTTGATTTTAATTTCCCTAAGCAATAGGACCATAAGTGCAATTGCCATAGGCTGTGTTGCTTTATTTCTTACGTGTTTTAGGAAACACCATACACTTCTCCAGGGTGGCTGTTCACAATTTACATCCTGCCAATCAGAATAACAAGGCTCCCTGTTCTCCATATCCTGTCCTACCTTTCTGGATTTTACACTTTTTTCAGATGGCCCTTTTGCCCAGGGGGGCAGTGAGATTTCATTGTAGTGTAGATTTCCTTTACAGGCTTGCTTGGTTGGCCAAAAAAAGCGTATGCGTTTTTTCCTGAATATATTCAGGAAAAAACGCATACGCCCTTTTTGGCCAAGTGCATCATTGTCGACGTTCTGCCTCTTTTCCTATGCTTTCAGGGCAATTCCAGTCTACCCCCTGCAATGGTTTTCCTGAAACTCTGCCCCGCTTTCAAGTCCCCTTCGCAGGCTTACTTCAATATATTTTTGGAGGATAGCTGTCATTTATAACTCTGCAGGTTTGTGAATTACAGTGCCCCTGAGCTCCTTTCTTCAACTCGCTTTCTTGTGAGCTGGGCACAAAACCGCAGGATTGCTTCAGGCCCTAATCTGTTTCTGGCAGGGCACGCTGAACCTTTGGTTAATTCCTCTTCCTGGTGGGAAATGAGCGTTACATTTGCCCTTGCAGACACCTACAGCTAGTCTCTCATTGGTTCTCCCTATTCCTGTTCATCTTGCACAGAAATTGCAAGCTGTGCCAAACAGGAGGTTAAAGGCACTGACTCTCCAAGCGGGGAGAGTGTTAGTAAAGCATCTGGAATGGTGAACCCGAGGACCAGGATACGAAAACTGAGATGCATTTTAAATGGTTTCCCAATCACACGGTGGACCATACTGTGGGTTTCCCATGCATGTTTTAGCTGGAGGAAGAATCCCTTGAACCTGGAGAGTTGGGACCCATGGAATAGGTACCATGCAGTATGACTTCAAAGGGTCTGCATTTGCTCACCGAAACTCACCAATGCTATCAGCCTGAAGTGTCCAGCCTTATGTCTCAACCAGCTCTGGGTGTAGATGTGGTCAATCCCGGTTGCATCACATGCCCTGAGTGAATTATTTAAGAATTGCTCTCTATTTCACTGTCTTTGTGTTTTGTTTTCGAAATTTATTTTGATAATGGGATTTATCGGATTTTCACTGCTGCGTTTATGCCGCTGTACACGCTTGATTCTCTTACGGAGACATATATATCCATGGGTTTTAAGATTCTTCCTAGACAGGTATATTCCTAGGCGTTGAATATGTGGTGTTGGGTCCATTTCGTTGAGCAAGGAGTAGGTCTTGTCTATTACATATTTGGCTTATGGAAAGTTATCTGTGCTAATTTCAGTCTCTGGTTTTATGCAGCACCCCAAGGCACCTTTCCCCATAAGCAAGCACTAGTTGGTTTTCTAAATTTGAGACCCTGTTCTGTTTTGTAATTCAGTTCATGTGTAGTCAAGTTTACATTCCGTGTATTAGTGATATCTTATGATGTTTCTTTTTCTGTGTGACGTAGTTCATGTAGAATCACCGTACCTGCATCCACTCACTATGCCGCTACGGGCCTGATGACACAGATTTCATTGCTGAGTGATATTGCATTGCACGTACGTGCCACAACTTTTTTATCCATTTTTTGCTTTCTGGGATATTTACCTGGTACTGTAGACGAGCTTCTTGGGAACACAGCCGTCCCAAACTTTGGGGTGGCTCTCTGTTTTTGATTTTAATTTCCCTAAGCAATAGGACCATAAGTGCAATTGCCATAGGCTGTGATGCTTTATTTCTTACGTGTTTTAGGAAACACCATACAGTTTTCCAGGGTGGTTGTTGGCAATTTATATCCTGCCAATCAGCATAACAAGGCTCCCTGTTCTCCATATCCTGTCTTACCTTTCTGGATTTTACACTTTTTTCAGATGGCCCTTTTGCCCAGGGGGCAGTGAGACTTCATTGTAGTGCAGATTTCCTTTACAGGGTTGCTTGGTTGGCCAAAAAGTGCGTATGCGTTTTTTCCTGAATATATTCAGGAAAAAACGCATACGCACTTTTTGGCCAAGTGCATCTTTTTCGACGTTCTGCCTCTTTTCCTATGCTTTCTGGGCAATTCCAGTCTACCCCCTGCAATCGTTTTCCTGAAATTCTGCCCCGCTTTCAAGTCCCCTTCGCAGGCTTACTTCAATATATTTTTGGAGGATAGCTGTCATTTATAACTCTGCAGGTTTGTGAATTACAGTGCCCCTGAGCTCCTTTCCTCAACTCGCTTTCTTGTGAGCTGGGTACAAAACCGCAGCATTGCTTCAGGACCTAATCTGTTTCCGGCAGGGCACGCTGAGCCTTTGGTTAATTCCTCTTCCTGATGGGAAATGAGCCTTACATTTGCCCGTGCAGACACCTATAGCTAGTCTCTCATTGGTTCTCCCTATTCCTGTTCATCTTGCGCAGAAATTGCAAGCTGTGCCAAACAGGAGGTTAAAGGCACTGACTCTCCAAGCGGGGAGAGTGTTAGTAAAGCATCTGGAATGGTGAACCCGAGGACCAGGATACGAAAACTGAGATGCATTTTAAATCGTTTCCCAATCACACGGTGGACGATACTCTGGGTTTCCCATGCATGTTTTAGCTGTAGGAAGAATCCCTTGAACCTGGAGAGTTGGGACCCATGGAATGGGTACCATGCAGTATGACTTCAAAGGGTCTGCATTTGCTCACCGAAACTCACCAATGCTATCAGCCTGAAGTGTCCAGCCTTATGTCTCAACCAGCTCTGGGTGTAGATGTGGTCAATCCCGGTTGCATCACATGCCCTGAGTGAATTATTTAAGAATTGCTCTCTATTTCACTGTCTTTGTGTTTTGTTTTCGAAATTTATTTTGATAATGGGATTTATCGGATTTTCACTGCTGCGTTTCGGCCGCTGTACACACGCTTGTTTCTCTTACGGAGACATATATATCCATGGGTTTTAAGATTCTTCCTAGTCAGGTATATTCCTAGGCGTTGAATATGTGGTGTTGGGCCCATTTCGTTGAGCAAGGAGTAGGTCTTGACTATTACATATTTGGCTTATGGAATGGTATCTCTGCTAATTTCAATCTCTGGTTTTATGCAGCACCCCAACTCACCTTTCCCCTTAAGGAAGCATAAGTTGGTTTTCTTAATTTGAAACCCTCTTCTCTTTTGTAATTCAGTTCATGTGTAGCCATGTTAACATTCCATGTATTAGTGATATCTTATGTCTTTTTCTTTTTGAATTATGTGACTTCGAATGATCACACGTAACTCCTCTGGAGTTGTTACAACTGGCCGTATTTCATTGATTTCCAGGCTGAGTAATATTCCACTCTACATAAGCACCACATCTCTGTCCGTTTTTTCTCTGCAGATACCTTTAAGTTATATCCTAGTCGAGGATCTTTTAAACAGAGAGGTGGTAAACATTGGGGTGCCTGTGTCCTCTCGATTTTTGTTTTTCCCAAGATATACGTCCATGAGTGCAAGTGCCCTGTGCTCGGTAGCTCATTTTTTAGATGCTTTAGTAAACCCAATAGACTTATCCAGAGTGACCGTTGGCAATATACATTTCCACTATAAGACTCACAGGGCTCCCTTTTCTCCTTGCCCTGTCCTGCATTTCTGGTGTCTACACTTTATGAGGACGGCTCTTCTGACTGATGCAAAGTGATATGTTTTGTAGTATTGATTTCCAGTGCCCACCTGTTTGGTTGGCTAAAAAAGTGTATGCCCTTTTCTTGAATATATACAGAAAAAGACGCATACACCCTTTTTGGCCAACTGCAATGTTGGCAATGTTCAGCCCCTTTTCTTGTGCTTAATGGCGAGTCCTTTCTACCTCTTCCAATCCCTTTCCTGCCATTCTCCGTTGCTTACAAGTCCTTTTCTCTGACTTTCCTCAAGACATTTTTCAGTGATAGATATTTTCAATTCTGCAGTTTCGTGAATTTTAGTGCCCCTGAGTTCCATTTTCCAACTTGTGTTTATGGGAACTGGCCACAAAGCATCAGGATTCCTCAAGCCCTATTCTGTTTCCATGGGCAACCCTAGCCTTTGGTCAATTCGTCTTCCTGATTGGAAATTAGAGTGGCATGTGCCTGTCCGAACACCTAGGACTTGTCTCTCATTGTTCCTCCTCCTTCTGCTTCATCCTCTGGACAAATTCCAAACTGTATGCAACAGGATGTTGACAGTGCTGACATCTCCAAGTGGGGAGACTGTTAGTAAAGACGCTGGAGTGGTGAACCCTAGCACCAAGAGATGAGGAGATGAGATGCCTTTTCCAAACTTTTCCCGATCAGACGGTATACCATCCTCTGGGTGTGACAGGCATGTTTTAGGTGTAGGAAGGGTCCCATTCATGTGAGGAGAACACCAGGGGATTTTAAATATCAGTGTCTCTCCGCAACCCAAACTGAGGAATTTTTTAAGCTACGGCTACACATATGTTCATTAAGGGCCTTGGGAAGTAGGCAGAGTCCAAACTTTAGATGATTGAAGTCTTCAGGGTCAGAAGCACTCACCACTGTCTTCCCTTAGATTCCATTTTTACTGTCATTGATGGATGATGTCAATAAAAATATCTATTCTTTTTCAGATCATTTCCCCTTATAGGGTATTGCAAAATATTGAGTGTAGTTCCCTGTGCTATACAGTAGTTCCTTGCTGATGATTTCATACATAGCAGTGTGTATGTGTTAATCCCAAACTGTTAATTTATCCCTCCTCCTACCATTTCCCTTTGGTAATAATAAATTATAAGATTTTATGCTTCTCAGAAATGGGGGAGCTGAAAGAGAGGTATCATTTTCAATGCAAAAGCATTTAAAACAAGATTGAAGCTTTAACCAAGATTATTAGATGTACATCCTTGGAAAGAAATCACTTTGTTTCTCTAATATTGACCTGACAAAGAAGACAAACCTTTTCACTGAACTTGCTTATAAGAAAGTGATGGAAATATCAAATGGAAGTGTTAGAAACATCTTATTTTACCCGAGCCTTATACACTGTTCTATGTTAATTACAGTTTGGCTCACACATCTGTTCATTGAAGTTACAATGTTCTCAATTTCTGTTACTGATCCTCCAGAGTGGACGCCAACAAGTGTCCCCCTGCCCAGTGTCATTGGAGCCAATAGATCGAGACTGAGTTTGGTTCAAAAGCAAAGGAAACTTTATATTTTGATCAGAGAATGGAGAGGTGCTACCCTGTGGGCTGTGGGCTGGGCTGCTGTGTAGAGATCCTGTCAGAGTCACTGGGAGGGAGGGGGCTGAGCTCTCGAGGACCTGGTTGGCTGCAGCTCAGGCTCTATGTCACGGAGTCTGAACTGGGCCCCAGGAGCTGAAGTGTCATCGAGCCATTCTGCTCTAGGAAATCTGGTCTGAAGTGCCGGGTGTGGAACCTCTGTATGCGGGACACTAGGAGCACCTGAAATTAGACAAAGCACAAAGGATAAAAATGGTTAGACTTTATTTTATTGCCCAGATTCTATTTTTATCTCCCAGGCATTTTTAAGGGGCTTTGCCTGGGACAAACTTCTCTTCTGCCTTTTGTCCCTTTCCTCATTCTTGGAGTGCTGCGGGTGCAGACCCTTCTTCTGTAACTGCTGAGTGCTGAGTTAGGAAGCTTCATACCCGTGGGCGAGGGTCAGAACTTCTCCCCAGCAGCCTCCAGGTGACGTTGATTGTCCCCAGGCCTCCTGCCTCCCTGCTCGTCCACCTGAGCACCAATATTGGAAGTGTTATAGATTCTAATGACCTTTAAGGGTCCAGAAAGGAGATGTGCAGTGGTGCTGTGAGGTCCAGTTTCACTCCGCCCCACATTTGTTCGGCCACCTTAGGCTGACCGTTTCTGCCAGCCTAGATGCTCTGACTGACCGTTTCTGCCAGCCTAGATGCTCTGACCAACAGTCTGCGCTTTCTTCCATTAGGCCCCTGAATTAACGTAAAAACAGCACCAGGTGTCAGGATCCTGCTCGCTCAGCTCCCAGACAGTCCAGGGTCAGTGGTGATGAAGGATCATGATGGTCACTGAGTCAAGAGCCTTTGGAAGTAAACAGGAGTCCAGCCGGTCTTATTGGCCACCATCATCAGGGTGTCTGTAGGCTTTTCTATGGTGACAGCATGATATACGGTTCCCCCGCCAAGATTATTAGCTCCCCTCTGGGTACAGTAAGTACTGCAAGCAGTAGTCTACTCTTTTGGGACACACTCTTGTTGTTTTATGAGAGAAACTCCAGGTCAAGTGATGGTCACACGGGTCGTCATGGTGCCCCGTTGCCCCCGGTTATCTCTCTGGAGGTTGGAGTTGGAGGGCCTCCTCAATCGAGGTCAGTGTGCCCACGGAGCAAACCCTGCAACTTCAGGGCATGGTTGGGGGTTAGGATCACCACATGGGGTCCGTTTCCCTTAGAAGGGAGGTGGCCTTTTGGGCTGCTGATTTCCAGGTTTTCAGATACCACCAGTATCTTGGCCAGATGTGGCGGTGGGCCAAGCCCCTTGGTGACCATAGTTTATCCTACCTGGATGGCATTCTTGCATTGTTCCATTTCAAGTGGTCCCAGTTTTTGCACTAATACTCCAATGGCGATTCACCTTTCACCAGGAATGTAAAGGTCAAAGGGTTTAGCTAAATTAGGGAGTTCCAGGGCAAGGGTCTGAATTGACTGCTCTTTCCATTCTTGAAAGGCCACTTCTGGATTCTATTCAAAAGGATCATCATCTTTTCCTTTCAGTGTTTCATATAGAGGCCCAGCTAGTAGACTGTAGTTAGGGATCCAGAGGCAGGAAACCCTGGTTTCCCCAGGAACCCCTAAGCTGTCTTCTAGTTTCAGAAAGGGGTAAGGCTGTAAATTGTTTCTTCCCTTTCCTGGGATGGGCTTCTCCGACCTTCTGTGAGAATGAAGCCCAGGCAGGTCACCGTAGTCTGTGATACTTGAGCTTTTTCGTGGACAACTTCTATCCTTTATTGGCTTGGTAGTTCTGAGGCCTCCTTAGTAGGGCTGGCGATCAGAATGTCGTCTGAATATTGAAGGAGTGTTTCCTTTTCCAGAGGTAGAACTTTTAGGTCTTTAGCTGAGCTTTCCCCAAAGATGGTGTGGGAATTTTTGAACCCTTGGGGCAAGACAGCCTGGAAGTATTGTTTTAGTTGTATGTTGAGTCCTGTCACTCACAAGCCAAAATTTCTTGTGACTCTGGGACTAATGGAATACAAAAGAAGGCATCAGTGAAGACTAATACAGAATACCAAGTCCTGGTGGTTGGTAGAATGACCAGCAGGGTGTAGGATTTAGGAACTACTGGAGGTATATCCTCAGTGGCTTCACTGACTGTCCTGACATCCTTTACCAGGACTCCAGCAGCCCATGGGGCTCTCGAGGTCAGGCCAATCCCAGGATATGGAGCTCACCTGGGCAGGTACCTTACCCCCACCCCAGCCCACGGGGCTCTCGTGTTCAGGCCCCTCCCAGGATATGGGATTCCCTGGGCAGGTCCTCTGCAGTCCATGGGGCTCCCGTGGTCAGGCCCCTCCCAGGATACAGAGCTACCCTTGCAGGTACCTTGGCAGGGCTGGGCACACAGGAACCGTGCACATAGCCCTCATTGCAGAGCACTCCCAGCTCACCTGTCGCTCAGATCTGACACAGAGCACCTCAGAGCAGGACTTGAACTAACAAACAGCAGCTCTGACAGGTCTGTGACCCTGGGCATCACTCTGTGCGGCCTCCTCCACCTGGTCTTCCAGAGACTTCCACTGCACCCGGGGCACCAGGCCTCTGTCTCCAACCACCACCCACCCCTCCTCTCCCTGACTCCTGGGTTCCTCTCATTAGGAGAGGGTTTTCTTGAAGTTGTCTCCCACTCATGGGCCAGATAATATAATTAGAAAACAAGCCAGAGCTGCAGCCCCTTGTCTATCCTGACTCTCAGGAGCCCACACCTGTTCCTTGGACCTGGCCAATTCAGCAAGTTCCATTTTCAGCAACTGTGAGCCCCTGAGGGGTGATTATTGGCTGGCTTGGGAAGCCTGACCGCGCCGGCCAGCCCTCCCCAGGTGTGCCTGGGTTGAGATCAATATAAACACCCCTCCAGGCAGCAACAGCCCCTGCAGCTGTGCCTGACGCCATTTTCTCTGCCCTGTCAGCAGTCTCGGGGCTGGGCTGGTGGGAGGGAGTGAGAGGCCACGGCTTTGTGGGTGTCCCAGTGTGAGTGGGGCTCTGCTGGACTTTCTGCAGCAGTTGCCAAGATGCCACCTGCTAAAGAAGAGGATGTGTCACCCACACCTGCCGCTGGAATTTCTCCCTGGGCACAGGTGAGGAAGGAAGAAAGCAGTGGGGGCCGGGACAGCAGGGGTATCTCAGGCAGGGAAATGGAGAGCTTCCAGAAGAGCACCCAGGGCCAGGACCATCCTGGCTGGCCTGCAGGCACCAAGTCGGCTGGCATGCTGTCCCTCATGTGGCTCCATGGCCCTTCCTCTAGGTTTTCAAGTCCTTGTACATATTCAGGTGTTTAGCCTTGGAAGGGTGGGAACATTTCAGCAGCAGCTGGCCTGGGGCTCGGTCCACGTTTACTCACAGATACCTCGGCACGGTCCCCCAGCTTTGCAGTGAGGACGCTTGTTGCGAGGAGCATGCTGGCTGAATGGGAGATGATTCCCCACCACTGACCAACTTCAGAATTGTTTGCAATTGGAGCAAGTGCCCTGAAACGGTTTTCCTCTGTGTAACTGGTGGGTTCTGTTCTTTTTTATCTTTTTTTCGTTTTTGGTTCAAGGTAGATTTTATTCCTCTTTTGTGTATTTACAGATATAAGCATGGAAATAATTTATTCATATAAATACATGTATGTGAAGGGAAGAATATTTTTTCTGTTTTACTTTTTTTAATTTTATTTTTGTATTTTGAATTTAATTTTATATTTTTATACAGCAGGTTGTTTTTGGTTATCTACTTTATACATATAAATGTATACATACCAATCCCAATATCTCAACTCCTCCCACCACCATCCCCAACAGCTTTCCCCCCTTGTTGTCCATACGTTTGTTGTATACATGTATTGCTCTATTTCTGCCTTGCAAAACGGTTCATCTGTACAATTTTTCTAGGTTCCACATATATGCATTAATATACAAGATTTGTTTTTCTCTTTCTGACTTACTTCACTCTGTATGACAGTCTCTAGATCCATCAACGTCTCTACAAATGTCCCAATTTCATTCCTTTTTATGGCTTAGTAATATTCCATTTTATATATGTACCACATCTTTATGCATTCGTCTGTCTGTGGGCATTTAGGTTGCTTCCATTTCCTGGATAGTGTAAATAGTGATGCAATGAACATTGTGGTGAATGTCTCTTTTTGATTTATGGTTTTGTCTGGGTATATGCCCAGTAGAGGGATTGCTGTATCATATGGTAATTCTATTCTTAGTTTTATAAGAAACTCCATAATGTTCTCCACAGTGACTGTATCAATTTACGTTCCCAACAATAGTGGAAGAGGATTCCTTATCTCCACACCGTTTCCAGCATTTGTTGTTTGTAGATTTTCTGATGATGCCCATTCTAATAGGTGTGAGGTGATACACCATGGATGAGTCTATTTCGTTGAGCAAAGAGTAGGTCTTGTTTATTACGTATTTGGCTTATGGAATGGTATGTGTGCTAATTTCAATCTGTTTTTATACAGCAGCCCAACTCAACTTTCCCCTTAAGCAAGCATAAGGTTTTTATCTAAATGTGAGACTCTGTTCGGTTTTGTAATTCAGTTTATGTGTAGCCAAGTTTACACTCCCTCTATTAGTGATATCTTATGATAATTATCTTTCTTTGTGTGACATATTTCTCTTAGAATCATCATAATTAAATCCACTCAATTTGCTGCTACAGGCCTGATGACATTGATTTCACTGCTGAGTGATATTCCGTTGTACGTAAGTAGCACAACTTCTTTATCCATTTTTCTCTTTCTGGGATATTTAATTTGTACTGGACTCGAGGTTCTTGTAAACACAGCAGCCCTAAATTTTGTGTTGGCTGTGTCTTGTTGATTTTAATTTTCCTAAGCTATAGGGCCAAAAGTGGAAGTGCCCTAGGCTCTGTAGCTTTGTTTTTTAGATGTTTCAGGATACACCATGAACATCTCCAGAGTGTCTGTTGGCAATTTACATCCCGCCCATCAGCATAACACGGCTCCCTGTTCTCCATGGCCTGTCCTGTGTTTCTGGTTTTTACACTTTATTCAGATGGCCTTTTTGACGAATGGGAAATGTGACTTCATTGTAGTGTGGATTTTCATTGCTGGAGTGCTTGGTTGGCCAAAATGTTCATATGCGTTTTTTCCTGAATATATTCAGGAAAAATGTATACGCACTTTTTGTCCATGTGCATCACTGTCAAAGATCTGCCGCTTTTCATATGCTTTAAATGCAATTCCAATCTACCTCTTGAAATATGATTCCTGCAATTCTGCCTCGTTTTCAAGTCCTCTTTGCAGACTTACTTCGATATATATTTGCCAATAGCTGTCATTTATCTCTGCAGGTTTGTGAATTACAGTGCCCCTGAGCTCCTTTCTTAACTCGCTTCCTTGTAAGCTGGCCACAAAACTGCAGGTTTGCTTCAGGCCATAATCAGGGTCCGGCACGGCACTCTGAGCCTTTGGTTAATTCCTCTTCCTGGTGGGAAATTAGAGTTAAATGTGCCCCTCCAGATACCTGCCTCACTCCCAGCCACATGGTGATGTATGTCCTCAGGTTTGAGGCCATATGTGATGGGTTCCTCATCTTTTGATGATGTGGCCCCACTGGTGTGTGGACACTCCTGCCTGGTTCCCATCCCCTTGGTGATGTGGGCTCTCTGGTGAGACTCTGATCCTGGTTGGGTTCCTCACACATCCGTGAGGTGAGCCCTCTTCTCTGAGGTCACTCCTGCCTGGCTGGCACAACCCGCCTTGTTGACTTCGGCACCCTGGTGGCAGTTGGAGCCTGCTGGGAGCCTCCTTCCTGCGGTGATGAGGCCCTCTGGCGTCAGACCCTAATGGCGGGGTTCCCACATTTTCTGATATGTGCTAAGTGGTACGAGGGCACTCCTGCCAGGTTCCCATCCTCATGAGCGTGTGGGCCTTCTGTTCTGAGGTCCTAACGGCTGGGTTGCTCACACTTTCATGATGTGGGCCCTCTGCTGTGAGGTCAATCCTGCCTGGCTGGCGCACGTCGCCTTGGCGACGTGGACCCTCTGGTGGCAGTTGGAGCGTGCTGGGGCCTCCTCCCCTCAGTGATGAGGGCCTTCTGGTGTCAGGCCCTAAGTGCTGGGCTCCACACATTTTCTGATGTGTGCCCAGTGGTGCGAGTCACTCCTGCCAGGTTCCCATCCCCATGGGCATGTGGGACTTCTGTTCTGTGGTCCCAACTGCTGGGTTGCTCACAGTTTCATGATGTGGGCCCTTTGCTGTGTGTTCACTCTGGCCTGTATCCCATAGTGTCAGTGCTCTGGGCCTCCCGCTTGGAGTTTCCAACTTCTCGATTCCTCACCTTTTTTATTCTATGGGCCCTCGGTTGTGCGTCTCCTCCTGCATGCCTCACTCCCAGCCCCTTCGTGATGTGTGTCCCCTTGTTTGAGGCCACATGTGCTGTGTTCCTCACCTTTCTATAATGTGGCCACACTGGTGTGAGGACACTCTTGCCTGGTTCCCATTCCCTTGGTGATGTTGGCCCCACTGCTGTTAGGACAGTCTTGCCTGGTTCCCATCACCTTGGTGATGTTGGCCCTCTGGTGAGAGTCTGATCCTGGTTAGGTTCCTCACCCTTCTGTGAGGTGGGCCCTCTGCTCTGAGGTCACTCCTGCCTGGCTGGCACACCCCGCCTTGGCAACGTCGGCCATATGGTGGCAGTTGGAGCCTGCTGGGAGCCTCCTCCCCTCGGTGATGAGGGCCCTCTGGCCTCAGGCCCTAACTGCTGGGTTCCCACATTTTCTGATTCGTGCTAAGTGGTGCAAGGACACTCCTGCCAGGTTCCCATCCCCATGGGGATGTGAGCCTTCTGCTCTGAGGTCCCAACGGCTGTGTTGCTCACAGTTTCATGATGAGGGCCCTCTGTTGTGAGTTCACTCCTGCCTAGATCCCATAGCCTCGCTGCTCCTGGCTGCCTGCCGGAGGTTCCAACTGTGGGATTCCTCACCTTTTTTATTCTATGGTCCCTCTGTTTTGAGGATCCTCTGGCCTGCCTCACTCCCAGCCCCTTGGTGATGTGTGTCCTCAGGTTTGGAGCCACGTGTGCTGGGTCCCTCAAATTATGGTGATGTAGCCCCACTGGTGTGAGGACACTCCTGCCTGGTTCCCATTCCCTTGGTGATGTTGGCCCTCTGGTGACAGTCTGATCCTTGTTGGGTTCCTCACACTTCTGTGAGGTGGGCTTTCTGCTCTGAGGTCACTCCTGCCTGGTTGGCACACCCCGCCTTGGTGACATCGGCCTTATGGTGGCAGTTGGAGCCTGCTGGGAGCCTCCTCCCCTCGGTGATGAGGGTCCTCTGGCCTCAGGTTCTAACTGCTGGGTTCCCACATTTTCTGATTCATGGAAGTGGGCCGAGGACACTCCTGTCAGGTTCCCATCCCCATAGGGATGTGGGCCTTCTGCTCTGAGGTCCCATCCGCTGGGTTGCTCACAGTTTCATGATGTGGGACCTCTGCTGTGAGTTTGCTGTGGCCTGGATCCCATAGACTCTGTGCTCTGGGCGGCCTACTGGCCGGTTCCAACTGCTGGATTCCTCACAACTTTTATTCTGTGGGCTCTGTTTTGTGAGGATACTCCTGCTTGCCTCACTCCTAGCCCCTTGGAGATGTGGGTCCCCTGTTTTAGGCCACATGTTCTGGGTTCCTCACCTTTCTATAATGTGGCCACACTGGTGTGAGGACCCTCCTGCCTGGTTCCGATCCCCTTGGTGATGTGGGCCCTCTGGTGAGAGTCTTATCCTGGCTGGTTTCCTCACCCTTCTGTGAGGTAGGCCCTCTGCGGTGAGGTCACTCCTGCCTGGCTGGCACACATCACCTTGGTGACGTGGGCCCTCAGTTGGGAGTTGGTGTCTGCTGCGAGTCTCCGTCCCTCGGTAATGAGGGCCCTCTTGCGTCAGACCCTAACTCCTGGGCTCCCAAAATTTGCAGATGTGCGACCTGTGGTGCGAGTACACTCCTGTCAGGTTCCCAACCCCATGGGAATTTGGGCCTTCTGCTCTGAGGTCCCAACGCCTGGGGTGCTCACAGTTTCATGATGAGGGCCCTCTGATGTGCGTTCATTCCGGCCTAGATCCCATAGGCTTGCTGCTCCTGGGCGCCTGCTGGGAGGTTCCAACTGCGGGATTCCTCACCTTTTTTATTCTATGGGCCCTCTGTTTTGAGGCTCCTCCTGCCTGCCTCAATCCCAGCCCCGTTGTGATGTGTGTCCTCTGGTGTGAGGCCACGTGTGCTGGGTCCCTCACCTTTCGATGATGTGGCCCCAATGGTGTGAGGACACTCGTGCCTGTTTCCCAGCCCCTTGGTGATGTGGCCCCTCTGGTGAGAGTCTGATCCTGGCTGGGTTCCTTACCGTTCTGTGAGGTGGGCCCTGTGCTCTGAGGTAACTCCTGCCTGGCTTGCTCCCATTGCCTTGGTGACGTCGGCCCTCTGGTGGCAGTTGGATCCTTTTGGAGACTCCTGTCCTCGGTGATGAGGTCCCTCTGGCGTCAGGCTCTAACTGCTGGGCTCCCCAGGTTTTCTGATGTGAGCCCAGTGATGCCAGGACACTCGTGAAATGTTCCCATCCCCATGGTGATATGGGCCTTCTGCTCTGAGGTTCCAACGACTGGGTTGCTCACAGTTTCCTGATGTTAGCTCTCTGGTGTTAGTTCACTCATTCCTAGATCCCATAGCCTCTGTACTCTGGGCCACCTGCTGGGAAGTTCCAACTGCTGGGTTCCTCACCTTTTTTATTCTTTGGGCCCTGTGTTGGGAGGCTCCTCCTGCCTGTGTCACTCCCAGCCCCTTGGTGATGTAGGTCCTCTGGTTTGTGGTCACATGTGCCAGTTTCCTCATCTTTTAGTGATGTGGCCCCACTGGTGTGAGGACACTCGTGCCTGGTTCCCGTCCCCTTGGTGATATGGGCCCTCTGGTGAGAGTCTGATCCTGGTTGGGTTCCTCACACTTCTTTGAGGTGGGCCGTCTGCTGTGAGGTCACTCCTGCCTGGCTGGCACACCCCGCCTTGGCGACGTGGGCCCTCTTGTGGTAGTTGGAACATGCTGGGAGCCTCCTCCCCTCAGTGATGAGGGCCCTCTGGCGTCAGGCCCTAACTGCTGGGTACCCACATTTTCTGATATGTGCTAAGTGGTGCGAGGACACTCCTGCAATGCTCCCAACACCTTGGGGATGTGGACCTTCTGCTCTGAGGTCCAAATGGCTGGGTTGCTCGCAGTTTCATGATGTGGACCCTCTGCTGTGAGTTTACTGCGGCCTGAATCGCATAGACTTGGTGTTCTTGGCCGCCTGCTGGGAGGTTCCCATTGCTGGATTCCTCAGCTTTTTTATTCTATGGGCCCTGTGTTGTGAGGCTACTCCTGCCTGCCTCATTCCGAGCCCCTTGGAGATGTGGGTCTTCTGGTTTAGGCCACATGTGCTGGGTTCCTCACCTTTCTATGATGTGGCCACACTGGTGTGAAGACTCTCCTGCCTGGTTCTGATCACCTTGGTGATGTGGGCCCTCTGGTGAGAGTCTTATCCTGGCTGTGTTCCTCACCCTTCTGTGAGGTAGGCCCTCTGCGGTGAGGTCACTCCTACCTGGCTGTCACACGTCACCTTGGCGACGTGGGACCTCAGTTGGGTGTTGGTGCCTGATTGGAGTCTCCTCCCCTTGGTAATGAGGGCCCTCTGGTGTCAGGCCCTAACTCCTGGGTTCCCTAAATTCTCTGCTGTGTGCCCTGTGGTGCGAGTACAGTTCTGACAGGTTCCCAACCCCATGGGAATGTGGGCCTTCTGCTCTGAGATCCCAACGCCTAGGTTGCTCACAGTTTCATGATGACGGCCCTCTGGTGTGAGATCACTCCGGCCTGGATCCCATAGTCTCGCTGCTCCTGGCCGCCTGCTGGGAGGTTCCAACTGCGGGATTCTTCACCTCTTTAATTCTATGATCCCTCTGTTTTGAGGCTCCTCCTGCCTGCCTCAATCCCAGCTCCCTTGTGATGTGTGTCCTCTGGTTTGAGGCCACGTGTGCTGGGTCCCTCACTTTTCAGTGATGTGGCCCCACTAGTGTGAGGACACTCCTGCCTGGTTCCCATTCCCTTGGTGATGTGGGCCCTCTGGTGAGAATCTGATCCTCTTTGGTTCTTCACACTTCTGTGAGGTTGACCCTCTGCTCTGAGGTCACTCCTGCCTGGTTGTCGCACTCCTCATTGGCGACGTCGCCCCTCTGGTAGCAGTCGGAGCTGGCTGGGAGCCACCGCCCCTCGGTGATGAGAGCCCTCTGGCATCAGGCACTAATTGCTGGGCTCCCCACATTTTTTCATGTGTGCCCACTCTTGCGATGACACTCCTGCTTGTTTCCCTTCCCCATGGGGATGTGGGCCTTCTGCTCTGAGGTCACAACGGCTGGGCTGCTTACAGAATCACAATGAGGGCCCTCTGTTGTGAGTTCATGCCGGCCTGGATCTCATAGCCTCAGTGCTCTGGGCCGCCTGCTAGGAAGATCCAACTGCTGGTTTCCACACCTTTTGTATACAATGGGACATGTGTTGTGAGGTTAATCCTGCCTGCCTCACTCCGAAACCCATGGTGATGTGGGTCCTCTGGTTTGAGGCCACATGTGCTGGGTACCTCAACTTTTGATGATGTGGCCCCACGGGTGTGAGGACACTCCTGCCTGGTTCCCATCACCTTGGTGATGTGGGCCCTCTGGGGAGAGTCTGATCCTGGCTGGGTTCCCTACCATTCTGTGAGGTGGGCCCTCTGATGTCAGGTCACTCCTGCCTGGCTAGCTCACATCGCCTTGGCGACGTGGGCCCTCTGTTGGCCACTGGAGCATGCTGGGAGCCTACTACTCCCGTGAATGATGGCCCTGGAAAAAATGCATATGCCCTTTTTGGCCAAGTGCTTCATTGACGAGGTTCTGCCACTTCTCTTATGCTTTCAGAGCAATTCATGTCTACCTCCTGAAATTGGATTCCAGCAATTCTGCCCCACTTTCAAGTCCTCTTCGCAGCCTTAATTCAATATATTTTTGTACGATTTCTGTCATTTATAAGTCTGCAGGTATGTGAATGACAGTGCCCCTGAGCTCCTTTCCTCAACTCGCTTTCTTGTGAGCTGGCCACAAAACCGCAGGATTGCTTCAGGCCCTAATCTTGTTCCAGCACGGCATGCTGAGCCTTTGGTTAATTCCTTTTCCTGTTGGGAAATGAGTGTTAAAATTGCCCGTGCATACTGGGCATATACCCTGAGAAAACCAAAATTCAAAAAGAGTCATGTACCAAAATGTTCATTGCAGCTCTATTTACAATAGCCCGGAGATGGAAAGAACCTAAGCGCCCATCATCGGACGAATGGATAAAGAAGATGTGGCACATATACACAATGGAATATTACTCAGCCTTAAAAAGAAATGAAACTGAGTTATTTGTAATGAGATGGATAGACCTAGAGTCTGTCATACAGAGTGAAGTAAGTCAGAAAGAAAAAGACAAATAGCGTATGCTAACACATATATATGGAATTTAAAGGAAAAAAATGTCATGAAGAACCTAGGGATAAGACAGGAATAGAGGCGCAGACCTACTGGAGAACGGAATTGAGGATATGGGGAGGGGGAATGGTGAGTTTTGACAGGGCGAGAGAGAGTCATGGACATATACACACTAACAAATGTAGTAAGGTAGATAGCAAGGGAGAAGCAGCCGCAAGGCACAGGGATATTAGCTCGGGGCGTTGGGACAGCCTGGAGGGGTGGAAGGGGGAGAGAGGGAGGGAGGGAGACACAAGAGGGAAGACACAGGGAGCATATGTATATGTATAGCTGATTCACTTTGTTATAAAGCAAAAACTAACACACCATTGTAAAGCAATTATACCCCAATAAAGATGTTAAAAAAAATATTTGCCCGTGCACACACCTACAGATAGTCTCCCATTGGTTCTCCGTATTCCTGTTCATCTTGCGCAGAAATTGCAAACAGTGCCAAACAGGAGGTTAAAGGCACTGACTCTCCAAATGGGGAGAGTGTAAGAAAAGGGTCTGGAATGGTGAACCTGAGTACCAGGGGACGAAAACAGACATGCATGTAAAAAGGTTTCCCAGTCACACGGTGGAGCATACTCTGGGTTTCCCATGCAAATTTTAGCAGAAGGAAGAATCCCTTGAACCTGGAGAGTTGGGAACCATGGAATGGGTACCAGGCAGTATGACATCAAAGGGTCTGCATTTGCTCACTGAACCTAACCAAAGCTATCAGCCCAAAGGGTCCAGCCTTATCTCTCACCCAGCTCTGGGTGTAGATGTGGTAAACCAGGTTGCATCACATGCCCTGTGTGAGTTATTTAAGAATTGCTCTCTATTTCACTGTCTTTGTGTTTTGTTTTTGAAATTTTTTTTTGACACTGGGATTTATCGGATTTTCACTGCTGTGATAATGCCGCTGTACACACTCTTGATTCTCTTACGGAGACATAAATATCCACGGGTTTTAAGATTCTTCCTAGTCAGGTATATTCCTAGGCGTTGAATATGTGGTGTTGAGTCCATTTCGTTGAGCAAGGAGTAGGTCTTGTCTATTACATATTTGGCTTATGGAACGGTATCTGTGCTAATTTCAGTCTCTGGTTTTATGCAGCACTCCAACGCACCTTTCTCCATATGAAAGCACAAGTTGGTTTTCTAAATTTGAGACTGTTCTGTTTTGTAATTCAGTTCATGTGTAGTCAAGTTTACATACTGTGTATTAGTGATATTTTATGATGTTTCTTTTTATGTGTGACTTATTTCACGTAGACTCACCATACCTGAATCCACTCACTATGCCGCTACGGGCCTGATGACACAGATTTCATTGCTGAGTGATATTCCATTGTACGTACGTACCACAACTTCTTTATCCATTGTTTGCTCTCTGAGATATTTACCTGGTACTGTAAACGAGGTTCTTGTGAACAGAGAGGTCCCAAACTTTGAGGTGGCTGGGTGTTTTTGATTTTAATTTCCCTAAGCTGTAGGACCATAAGTGGAAGTGCCATAGGCTGTGTGGCTTTGTTTCTTATGTGTTTCAGGAAACACATAACACTTCTCCAGAATGGCTGTCGGCAATTTACATCATAGGCATCAGCATAATAAGGAACCCTGCTTTCCATTGCCTGTCCTCCGTTTCTGGATTTTACAATTTTTTTAAATGGCCCTTTTGCCCTGGGGGGCACTGAGACTTCATTGTAGTGCAGGTTTATTTACAAGCTTGCTTGGTTGGCCAAAAAGTGCGTATGCGTTTTTTCCTGAATATATTTAGGGAAAAAAGCATCCGCACTTTTTGGACAAGTGCATCATTATCGACGTTCTGCCTGTTTTCCTATTCTTTAAGTGCAATTCCAGTTTAACCCTTCAATCGTTTTCCTGAATTTCTGCCCCGCTTTCAAGTCCCCTTTGCAGGCTTACTTCAATATATTTTTGGAGGATAGCTGTCATTTATAACTCTGCAGGTTTGTGAATTACAGTGCCCCTGAGCTCCTTTCTTCAACTCGCTTTCTTGTGAGCTGGGCACAAAACCGCAGGATTGCTTCAGGCCCTAATCTGTTTCCAGCAGGGCACACTGAGCCTTTGCTTAATTCCTCTTCCTGGTGGGCAATGAGCGTTACATTTGCCCGTGCAGACACCTACAGCTAGTCTCTCAGTGGTTCTCCCTATTTCTGTTCATCTTGCACAGAAATTGCAAGCTGTGCCAAACAGGAGGTTAAAGGCACTGACTCTCCAAGCGGGGAGAGTGTTAGTAAAGCATCTGGAATGGTGAACCCGAGGACCAGGATACGAAAACTGAGATGCATTTTAAATCGTTTCCCAATCACACGGTGGACCATACTGTGGGTTTCCCATGCATGTTTTAGCTGGAGGAAGAATCCCTTGAACCTGAAGAGTTGGGACCCATGGAATAGGTACCATGCAGTATGACTTCAAAGGGTCTGCATTTGCTCACCGAAACTCACCAATGCTATCAGCCTGAAGTGTCCAGCCTTATGTCTCAACCAGCTCTGGGTGGACATGCGGTCAATCCCGGTTGCATCACATGCCCTGAGTGAATTATTTAAGAATTGCTCTCTATTTCACTGACTTTGTGTTTTGTTTTCGAAATTTATTTTGATAATGGGATTTATCGGATTTTCACTGCTGCGTTTTGGCCGCTGTACACACGCTTGATTCTCTTACGGAGACATATATATCCATGGGTTTTAAGATTCTTCCTAGTCAGGTATATTCCTAGGCGTTGAATATGTGGTGTTGAGTCCATTTCGTTGAGCAAGGTGTAGGTCTTGTCTATTACATATTTGGCTTATGGAATGTTATCTGTGCTAATTTCAGTCTCTGGTTTTATGCAGCACCCCAAGGCACCTTTCCCCATAAGCAAGCACTAGTTGGTTTTCTAAATTTGAGACCCTGTTCTGTTTTGTAATTCAGTCCATGTGTAGTCAAGTTTACATTCCGTGTATTAGTGATATCTTATGATGTTTCTTTTTCTGTGTGACCTAGTTCACGTAGAATCACCGTACCTGCATCCACTCACTATGCCGCTACGGGCCTGATGGCACAGATTTTATTGCTGAGTGATACTGCATTACACGTACGTGCCACAACTTCTTTATCCATTTTTTGCTTTCTGGGATATTTACCTGGTACTGTAGACGAGCTTCTTGTGAACACAGCCGTCCCAAACTTTGGGGTGGATCTCTGTTTTTGATTTTAATTTCCCTAAGGAATAGGACCATAAGTGCAATTGCCATAGGCTGTGTTGCTTTATTTCTTACGTGTTTCAGGAAAAACCATACACTTCTCCAGGGTGGCTGTTGGCAGTTTACATCCTGCCAATCAGCATAACAAGGCTCCCTTTTCTCCATATCCTGTCCTACCTTTCTGGATTTTACACTTTTTTAAGATGGCCCTTTTGCCCGGGGGGGAGTGAGACTTCATTGTAGTGCAGATTTCCTTTACAGGCTTGCTTGGTTGGCCAAAAAGGGCGTATGCGTTTTTTCCTGAATATATTCAGGAAAAAACGCATACGCCCTTTTTGGCCAAGTGCATCATTGTCGACGTTCTGCCTCTTTTCCTATGCTTTCAGGACAATTTCAGTCTACCCCCTGCAATCGTTTTCCTGAAATTCTGCCCCGCTTTCAAGTCCCCTTCGCAGGCTTACTTCAATATATTTTTGGAGGATAGCTGTCATTTATAACTCTGCAGGTTTGTGAATTACAGTGCCCCTGAGCTCCTTTCTTCAACTCGCTTTCTTGTGAGCTGGGCACAAAACCGCAGGATTGCTTCAGGCCCTAATCTGTTTTCAGCAGGGCATGTTGAGCCTTTGTTTAATTCCTCTTCCTGGTGGGCAATGAGCGTTACATTTGCTCGTGCAAACACCTATAGCTAGTCTCTCATTGGTTCTCCCTATTCCTGTTCATCTTGCACAGAAATTGCAAGCTGTGCCAAACAGGAGGTTAAAGGCCCTGACTCTCCAAGCGGGGAGAGTGTTAGTAAAGCATCTGGAATGGTAAACCCGAGGACCAGGATACGAAAACTGAGATGCATTTTAAATCGTTTCCCAATCACACGGTGGACGATACTCTGGGTTTCCCATGCATGTTTTAGCTGGAGGAAGAATCCCTTGAACCTGGAGAATTGGGACCCATGGAATGGGTACCATGCAGTATGACTTCAAAGGGTCTGCATTTGCTCACCGAAACTCACCAATGCTATCAGCCTGAAGTGTCCAGGCTTATGTCTCAACCAGCTCTGGGTGTAGATGTGGTCATTCCTGGTTGCATCACATGCCCTGAGTGAATTATTTAAGAATTGCTCTCTATTTCACTGTCTTTGTGTTTTGTTTTCGAAATTTATTTTGATAATGGGATTTATCGGATTTTCACTGCTGCGTTTCGGCCGCTGTACACACGCTTGATTCTCTTACGGAGAAATATATATCCATGGGTTTTAAGATTCTTCTTAGTCAGGTATATTCCTAGGCGTTGAATATGTGGTGTTGGGTCCATTTCGTTTAGCAAGGAGTAGGCCTTGTCTATTACATATTTGGCTTATGGAAAGTTATCTGTGCTAATTTCAGTCTCTGGTTTTATGCAGAACCCCAACGCACCTTTCCCCATAAGCAAGCACTAGTTGGTTTTCTAAATTTGAGACCCTGTTCTGATTTGTAATTCAGTTCATGTGTAGTCAAGTTTACTTTCCGTGTATTAGTGATATCGTATGATGTTTCTTTTTCTGTGTGACGTAGTTCACGTAGAATCACCGTACCTGCATCCACTCACTATGCCGCTACGGGCCTGATGACACAGATTTCATTGCTGAGTGATATTGCATTGTACGTACGTGCCACAACTTCTTTATCCATTTTTTGCTTTCTGGGATATTTACCTGATACTGTAGACGAGCTTCTTGTGAACACAGCCGTCCCAAATATTGGGGTGGCTGTCTGTTTTTGATTTTAATTTCCGTAAGCTACAGGAACATAAGTGCAAGTGCCATAGGCTATGTTGCTTTGTTTCTTACGTGTTTCAGGAAACACCATACACTTCTCCAGGGTGGCTGCTGGCAATTTACATCCTGCCAATCAGCATAACAAGGCTCTCTGTTCTCCATATCCTGTCCTACCTTTCTAGATTTTACACTTTTTTCAGATGGCCCTTTTGCCCGGGCGGGCAGTGAGATTTCATTTTAGTGCAGATTTCCTTTACAGGCTTCCTTGGTTGGCCAAAAAGGGCGTATGCGTTTTTTCCTGAATATATTCAGGAAAAAACGCATACGCCCTTTTTGGCCAAGTGCATCATTGTCGACGTTCTGCCTCTTTTCCTATGCTTTCAGGGCAATTCCAGTCTACGCCCTGCAATGGTTTTCCTGAAACTCTGCCCCGCTTTCAAGTCCCCTTCGCAGGCTTACTTCAATATATTTTTGGAGGATAGCTGTCATTTATAACTCTGCAGGTTTGTGAATTACAGTGCCCCTGAGCTCCTTTCTTCAACTCGCTTTCTTGTGAGCTGGGCACAAAACCGTAGGATTGCTTCAGGCCCTAATCTGTTTTCAGCAGGGCACGCTGAGCCTTTGCTTAATTCCTCTTCCTGTTCGGCAATGAGCGTTACATTTGCCCGTGCAGACACCTACAGCTAGTCTCTCATTGGTTCTCCCTATTCCTGTTCATCTTGCACAGAAATTGCAAGCTGTGCCAAACAGGAGGTTAAAGGCACTGACTCTCCAAGCGGGGAGAGTGTTAGTAAAGCATCTGGAATGGTGAACCCGAGGACCAGGATACGAAAACTGAGATGCATTTTAAATCGTTTCCCAATCACACGGTGGACGATACTCTGGGTTTCTCATGCATGATTTAGCTGGAGGAAGAATGCCTTGAACCTGGAGAGTTGGGACCCATGGAATGGGTACCATGCAGTATGATTTCAAAGGGTCTGCATTTGCTCACCGAAACTCACCAATGCTATCAGCCTGAAGTGTCCAGCCTTATGTCTCAACCAGCTCTGGGTGTACATGTGGTCAATCCCGGTTGCGTCACATGCTCTGAGTGAATTATTTAAGAATTGCTCTCTATTTCACTGTCTTTGTGTTTTGTTTTCGAAATTTATTTTGATAATGGGATTTATCGTATTTTCAGTGCTGCGTTTCGGCCGCTGTACACACGCTTGATTCTCTTACGGAGACATATATATCCATGGGTTTTTAGATTCTTCCTAGTCAGGTATATTCCTAGGCGTTGAATATGTGGTGTTGGGTACATTTCGTAGAGCAAGGAGTAGGTCTTGTCTATTACATATTTGGCTTATGGAAAGTTATCTGTGCTAATTTCAGTCTCTGGTTTTATGCAACACCCCAAGGCACCTTTCCCCATAAGCAAGCACTGGTTGCTTTTCTAAATTTGAGACCCTGTTCTGTTTTGTAATTCAGTTCATGTGTAATCAAGTTTACATTCCGTGTATTAGTGATATCTTATGATGTTTCTTTTTCTGTGTGACGTAATTCACGTAGAATCACCGTAACTGCATCCACTAACTATGCCGCTACGGGCCTGATGACACAGATTTCATTGCTGAGTGATATTGCATTGTACGTACGTGCCACAACTTCTTTATCCATTTTTTGCTTTCTGGGATATTTACCTGATACTGTAGACGAGCTTCTTGTGAACACAGCCGTCCCAAATATTGTGGTGGCTGTCTGTTTTTGATTTTAATTTCCGTAAGCTATAGGACCATAAGTGGAAGTGCCATAGGCTGTGTTGCTTTGTTTCTTACGTGTTTCAGGAAACACCATACACTTCTCCAGGGTGGCTGCTGGCAATTTACATCCTGCCAATCAGCATAACAAGGCTCCCTGTTCTCCATATCCTGTCCTACCTTTCTGGATTTTACACTTTTTTCAGATGGCCCTTTTGCCCGGGCGGGGGCAGTGAGATTTCATTGTAGTGCAGATTTCCTTTACAGGCTTGCTTGGTTGGCCAAAAAGGGCGTATGCGTTTTTTCCTGAATATATTCAGGAAAAAACGCATACGCCCTTTTTGGCCAAGTGCATCATCGTCGACGTTCTGCCTCTTTTCCTATGCTTTCAGGGCAATTCCAGTCTACCCCCTGCAATGGTTTTCCTGTAACGCTGCTCCGCTTTCAAGTCCAATTCCAGGCTTACTTCAATATATTTTTGGAGGATAGCTGTCATTTATAACTCTGCAGTTTTGTGAATTACAGTGCCCCTGAGCTCCTTTCTTCAACTCGCTTTCTTGTGATCTGGGCACAAAACCGCAGGATTGCTTCAGGCCCTAATCTGTTTCCGTCAGGGCACGCTGAGCCTTTGGTTAATTCCTCTTCCTGGTGGGAAATGAGCGTTACATTTGCCCGTGCAGACACCTATAGCTAGTCTCTCATTGGTTTTCCCTATTCCTGTTCATCTTGCACAGAAATTGCAAGCTGTGCCAAAGAGGAGGTTAAAGGCACTGACTCTCCAAGCGGGGAGAGTGTTAGTAAAGCATCTGGAATGGTGAACCCGAGGACCAGGATACGAAAACTGAGATGCATTATAAATCGTTTCCCAATCACACGGTGGACGATACTCTGGGTTTCCCATGCATGTGTTAGCTGAAGGAAGAATCCCTTGAACCTGGAGAGTTGGGACCCATGGAATGGGTACCATGCAGTATGACTTCAAAGGGTCTGCATTTGCTCACCGAAACTCACCAATGCTATCAGCCTGAAGTGTCCAGCCTTATGTCTCAACCAGCTCTGGGTGTAGATGTGGTCAATCCCGGTTGCATCACATGCCCTGAGTGAATTATTTAAGAATTGCTCTCTATTTCACTGTCTTTGTGTTTTGTTTTCGAAATTTATTTTGATAATGGGATTTATCGGATTTTCACTGCTGTGTTTCGGCCGCTGTACACACGCTTGATTCTCTTACGGAGACATATATATCCATGGGTTTTAAGATTCTTCCTAGTCAGGTATATTCCTAGGCGTTGAATATGTGGTGTTGGGTCCATTTCGTTGAGCAAGGAGTAGGTCTTGTCTATTAAATATTTGGCTTATGGAACGTTATCTCTGCTAATTTCAGTCTCTGATTTTATGCAGCACCCCAACGCACCTTTCCCCATAAGCAAGCACTAGTTGGTTTTCTAAATTTGAGACCCTGTTCTGTTTTGTAATTCAGTTCATGTGTAGTCAAGTTAACATTCCGTGTATTAGTGATATCTTATGATGTTTCTTTTTCTGTGTGACGTAGTTCACGTAGAATCACCGTACCTGCATCCACTCACTATGCCGCTACGGGCCTGATGACACAGATTTCATTGCTGAGTGATATTGCATTGCACGTACGTGCCACAACTTCTTTATCCCTTTTTTGCTTTCTGGGATATTTTCCTGGTACTGTAGACGAACTTCTTGGGAACACAGCCGTCCCAAACTTTGGGGTGGCTCTCTGTTTTTGATTTTAATTTCCCTAAGCAATAGGACCATAAGTGCAATTGCCATAGGCTGTGTTGCTTTATTTCTTACGTGTTTCAGGAAAAACCATACACTTCTCCAGGGTGGCTGTTGGCAGTTTACATCCTGCCAATCAGCATAACAAGGCTCCCTGTTCTCCATATCCTGTCCTACCTTTCTGGATTTTACACTTTTTTCAGATGGCCCTTTTGCCCGGGGGGGGGCAGTGAGATTTCATTGTAGTGCAGATTTCCTTTACAGGCTTGCTTGGTTGGCCAAAAAGGGCGTATGCGTATTTTCCTGAATATATTCAGGAAAAAATGCATACGCCCTTTTTGGCCAAGTGCATCATGGTCGACGTTCTGCCTCTTTTCCTATGCTTTCAGGGCAATTCCAGTCTACCCCCTGCAATCGTTTTCCTGAAATTCTGCCCCATTTTCAAGTCCCCTTCGCAGGCTTACTTCAATATATTTTTGGAGGATAGCTGTCATTTATAACTCTGCAGGTTTGTGAATTACAGTGCCCCTGAGCTCCTTTCTTCAACTCGCTTTCTTGTGAGCTGGGCACAAAACCGCAGGATTGCTTCAGGCCCTAATCTGTTTCCAGCAGGGCACACTGAGCCTTTGTTAAATTCCTCTTCCTGGTGGGCAATGAGCGTTACATTTGCCCATGCAGACACCTACAGCTAGTCTCTCATTGGTTCTCCCTATTCCTGTTCATCTTGCACAGAAATTGCAAGCTGTGCCAAAGAGGAGGTTAAAGGCACTGACTCTCCAAGCGGGGACAGTGTTAGTAAAGCATCTGGAATGGTGAATTCGAGGACCAGGATACGAAAACTGAGATGCATTTTAAATCGTTTCCCAATCACACGGTGGATGATACTCTGGGTTTCCCATGCATGTTTTATCTGGAGGAAGAATGCCTTGAACCTGGAGAGTTGGGACCCATGGAATGGGTACCATGCAGTATGACTTCAAAGGGTCTGCATTTGCTCACCGAAACTCACCAATGCTATCAGCCTGAAGTGTCCAGCCTTATGTCTCAACCAGCTCTGGGTGTAGATGTGGTCAATCCCGGTTGCATCACATGCCCTGAGTGAATTATTTAAGAATTGCTCTCTATTTCACTGTCTTTGTGTTTTGTTTTCGAAATTTATTTTGATAATGGGATTTATCGGATTTTCACTGCTGCGTTTCGGCCGCTGTACACACGCTTGATTCTCTTACGGAGACATATATATCCATGGGTTTTAAGATTCTTCCTATTCAGGTATATTCCTAGGCACTGAATATGTGGTGTTGGGTCCATTTCGTTGAGCAAGGAGTAGGTCTTGTCTATTACATATTTGGCTTATGAAAAGTTTTCTGTGCTAATTTCAGTCTCTGGTTTTATGCAGCACCCCAAGGCACCTTTCCCCTTAAGCAAGCACTAGTTGGTTTTCTAAATTTGAGACCCTGTTCTGTTTTGTAATTCAGTTCATGTGTAGTCAAGTTTACATTCCGTGTATTAGTGATATCTTATGATGTTTCTTTTTCTGTGTGACGTAGTTCACGTAGAATCACCGTACCTGCATCCACTCACTATGCCGCTACGGGCCTGATGACACAGATTTCATTGCTGAGTGATATTGCATTGTACGTACGTGCCACAACTTCTTTATCCATTTTTTGCTTTCTGGGATATTTACCTGATAGTGTAGACGAGCTTCTTGTGAACACAGCCGTCCCAAATATTGTGGTGGCTGTCTGTTTTTGATTTTAATTTCCGTAAGCTATAGGACCATAAGTGGAAGTGCCATAGGCTGTGTTGCATTGTTTCTTACGTGTTTCAGGAAACACCATATACTTCTCCAGGGTGGCTGCTGGCAATTTACATCCTGCCAATCAGCATAACAAGGCTCCCTGTTCTCCATATCCTGTCCTACCTTTCTGGATTTTACACTTTTTTCAGATGGCCCTTTTGCCCGGGGGGCAGTGAGACTTCATTTTAGTGCAGATTTCCTTTACAGGCTTGCTTGGTTGGCCAAAAAGGGCGTATGCGTTTTTTCCTGAATATATTCATGAAAAAACGCATACGCCCTTTTTGGCCAAGTGCATCATTGTCGACGTTGTGCCTCTTTTCCTATGCTTTCAGGGCAATTCCAGTCTACCCCCTGCAATCGTTTTCCTGAAATTCTGCCCCGCTTTCAAGTCCCCTTCGCAGGCTTACTTCAATATATTTTTGGAGGATAGCTGTCATTTATAACTCTGCAAGTTTGTGAATTACAGTGCCCCTGAGCTCCTTTCTTCAACTCGCTTTCTTGTGAGCTGGGCACAAAACTGCAAGATTGCTTCAGGCCCTAATCTGTTTCCAGCAGGGCACACTGAGCCTTTGTTTAATTCCTCTTCCTGGTGGGCAATGAGCGTTATTTTTGCCCGTGCAGACACCTACAGCTATTCTCTCATTGGTTCTCCCTATTCCTGTTCATCTTGCACAGAAATTGCAAGCTGTGCCAAAGAGGAGGTTAAAGGCACTGACTCTCCAAGCGGGGAGAGTGTTAGTAAAGCATCTGGAATGGTGAACCCGAGGACCAGGATACGAAAACTGAGATGCATTTTAAATCGTTTCCCAATCACACGGTGGACGATACTCTGGGTTTCCCATGCATGTTTTAGCTGGAGGAAGAATCCCTTGAACCTGGAGAGTTGGGACCCATGGAATGGGTACCATGCAGTATGACTTCAAAGGGTCTGCATTTGCTCACCGAAACTCACCAATGCTATCAGCCTGAAGTGTCCAGCCTTATGTCTCAACCAGCTCTGGGTGTAGATGTAGTCAATCCCGGTTGCATCATATGCCCTGAGTGAATTATTTAAGAATTGCTCTCTATTTCACTGTCTTTGTGTTTTGTTTTCGAAATTTATTTTGATAATGGGATTTATCGGATTTTCACTGCTGCGTTTCGGCCGCTGTACACACGCTTGATTCTCTTACGGAGACATATATATCCATGGGTTTTAAGATTCTTCCTATTCAGGTATATTCCTAGGCGTTGAATATATGTTGTTGGGTCCATTTCGTTGAGCAAGGAGTAGGTCTTGTCTATTACATATTTGGCTTATGGAAAGTTATCTGTGCTAATTTCAGTCTCTGGTTATATGCAGCACCCCAACGCACCTTTCCCCATAAGCAAGCACTAGTTGGTTTTCTAAATTTGAGACCCTGTTCTGTTTTGTAATTCAGTTCATGTGTAGTCAAGTTTATATTCCGTGTATTAGTGATATCTTATGATGTTTCTTTTTCTGTGTGACGTAGTTCACGTAGAATCACCGTACCTGCATCCACTCACTATGCCGCTACGGGCCTGATGACACAGATTTCATTGCTGAGTGATATTGCATTGTACGTTCGTGCCACAACTTCTTTATCCATTTTTTGCTTTCTGGGATATTTACCTGGTACTGTAGACGAGCTTTTTGGGAACACAGCCGTCCCAAACTTTGGGGTGGCTCTCTGTTTTTGATTTTAATTTCCCTAAGGAATAGGACCATAAGTGCAATTGCCATAGGCTGTGTTGCTTTATTTCTTACGTGTTTCAGGAAACACCATACACTTCTCCGGGGTGGCTGTTGGCAATTTACATCCTGCCAATCAGCATAACAAGGCTCCCTGTTCTCCATATCCTGTCCTACCTTTCTGGATTTTACACTTTTTTCAGATGGCCCTTTTGCCCGGGGGGCAGTGAGACTTCATTGTAGTGCAGATTTCCTTTACAGGCTTGCTTGGTTGGCCAAAAAGGGCGTATCCCTTTTTTCCTGAATATATTCAGGAAAAAACGCATACGCCCTTTTTGGCCAAGTGCATCATTGTCGACGTTCTGCCTCTTTTCCTATGCTTTCAGGGCAATTCCAGTCTACCCCCTGCAATCGTTTTCCTGAAATTCTGCCCCGCTTTGAAGTCCCCTTCGCAAGCTTACTTCAATATATTTTTGGAGGATAGCTGTCATTTATAACTCTGCAGGTTTGTGAATTACAGTGCCCCTGAGCTCCTTTCTTCAACTCGCTTTCTTGTGAGCTGGGCAAAAAACCGCAGGATTGCTTCAGGCCCTAATCTGTTTTCAGCAGGGCACGCTGAGCCTTTGTTTATTTCCTCTTCCTGGTGGGCAATGAGCGTTACATTTGCCCCTGCAGACACCTACAGCTAGTCTCTCATTGGTTCTCCCTATTCCTGTTCATCTTGCACAGAAATTGCAAGCTGTGCCAAAGAGGATGTTAAAGGCACAGACTCTCGAAGCGGGGAGAGTGTTAGTAAACCATCTGGAATGGTGAACCCAAGGACCAGGATACGAAAACTGAGATGCATTTTAAATCGTTTCCCAATCACACGGTGGACGATACTCTGGGTTTCCCATGCATGTTTTAGCTGGAGGACGAATCCCTTGAACCTGGAGAGTTGGGACCCATGGAATGGGTACCATGCAGTATGACTTCAAAGGGTCTGCATTTGCTCACCGAAACTCACCAAGGCTATCAGCCTGAAGTGTCCAGCCTTATGTCTCAACCAGCTCTGGGTGTAGATGTGGTCAATCCCGGTTGCATCACATGCCCTGAGTGAATTATTTAAGAATTGCTCTCTATTTCACTGTCTTTGTGTTTTGTTTTCGAAATTTATTTTGATAATGGGATTTATCGGATTTTCACTGCTGCGTTTCGGCCGCTGTACTCACGCTTGATTCTCTTACGGAGACATATATATCCATGGGTTTTAAGATTCTTCCCAGTCAGTTATATTCCTAGGCGTTGAATATGTGGTGTTGGGTCCATTTCGTTGAGCAAGGAGTAGGTCTTGTCTATTACATATTTGGCTTATGGAAAGTTATCTGTGCTAATTTCAGTCTCTGGTTTTATGCAGCACCCCAAGGCACCTTTCCCCATAAGCAAGCACTAGTTGGTTTTCTAAATTTGAGACCCTGTTCTGTTTTGTAATTCAGTTCATGTGTAGTCAAGTTTACATTCCGTGTATTAGTGATATCTTATGATGTTTCTTTTTCTGTGTGACGTAGTTCACGTAGAATCACCGTACCTGCATCCACTCACTATGCCGCTACGGGCCTGATGACACAGATTTCATTGCTGAGTGATATTGCATTGTACGTACATGCCACAACTTCTTTATCCATTTTTTGCTTTCTGGGATATTTACCTGATACTGTAGACGAGCTTCTTGTGAACACAGCCGTCCCAAATATTGGGGTGGCTCTCTGTTTTTGATTTTAATTTCCGTAAGCTATAGGACCATAAGTGGAAGTGCCATAGGCTGTGTTGCTTTGTTTCTTACGTGTTTCAGGAAACACCATACACTTCTCCAGGGTGGCTGCTGGCAATTTACATCCTGCCAATCAGCATAACAAGGCTCCCTGTTCTCCATATCCTGTCCTACCTTTCTGGATTTTACACTTTTTTCAGATGGCCCATTTGCCCGGGGGGCAGTGAGACTTCATTGTAGTGCAGATTTCCTTTACAGGCTTGCTTGGTTGGCCAAAAAGAGCGTATGCGTTTTTACCTGAATATATTCAGGAAAAAACGCATACGCTCTTTTTGGCCAAGTGCATCATTGTCGACGTTCTGCCTCTTTTCCTATGCTTTCAGGGCAATTCCAGTCTACCCCCTGCAATCGTTTTCCTGAAATTCTGCCCCGCTTTCAAGTCCCCTTCGCAGGCTTACTTCAATATATTTTTGGAGGATAGCTGTCATTTATAACTCTGCAGGTTTGTGAATTACAGTGCCCCTGAGCTCCTTTCTTCAACTCGCTTTCTTGTGAGCTGGGCACAAAACCGCAGGATTGCTTCAGGCCCTAATCTGTTTCTGGCAGGGCATGCTGAGCCTTTGGTAAATTCCTCTTCCTGGTGGGAAATCAGCGTTACATTTGCCCGTGCAGACACCTACAGCTAGTCTCTCATTGGTTCTCCCTATTCCTGTTCATCTTGCACAGAAATTGCAAGCTGTGCCAAACAGGAGGTTAAAGGCGCTGACTCTCCAAGCAGGGAGAGTGTTAGTAAAGCATCTGGAATGGTGAACCCGAGGACCAGGATACGAAAACTGAGATGCATTTTAAATCGTTTCCCAATCACACGGTGGACGATACTCTGGGTTTCCCATGCATGTTTTAGCTGGAGGAAGAATCCCTTGAACCTGAAGAGTTGGGACCCATGGAATAGGTACCATAAAGTATGACTTCAAAGGGTCTGCATTTGCTCACCGAAACTCACCAATGCTATCAGCCTGAAGTGTCCAGCCTTATGTCTCAACCAGCTCTGGTTGTAGATGTGGTCAATCCCGGTTGCATCACATGCCCTGAGTGAATTATTTAAGAATTGCTCTCTATTTCACTGTCTTTGTGTTTTGTTTTCGAAATTTATTTTGATAATGGGATTTATCAGATTTTCACTGCTGCGTTTCGGCCGCTGTACACACGCTTTATTCTCTTACGGAGACATATATATCCATGGGTTTTAAGATTTTTCCTATTCAGGTATATTCCTAGGCGTTGAATATGTGTTGTTGGGTCCATTTCGTTGAGCAAGGAGTAGGTCTTGTCTATTACATATTTGGCTTATGGAAAGTTATCTGTGCTAATTTCAGTCTCTGGTTTTATGCAGCAACCCAACGCACCTTTCCCCATAAGCAAGCACTAGTTGGTTTTCTAAATTTGAGACCCTGTTCTGTATTGTAATTCAATTCATGTGTAGTCAAGTTTACATTCCGTGTATTAGTGATATCTTATGATGTTTCTTTTTCTGTGTGACGTAGTTCACGTAGAATCACCGTACCTGCATCCACTCACTATGCCGCTACGGGCCTGATGACACAGATTTCATTGCTGAGTGATATTGCATTGCACGTACGTGCCACAACTTCTTTATCCATTTTTTGCTTTCTGGGATATTTACCTGGTACTGTAGACGAGCTTTTTGGGAACACAGCCGTCCCAAACATTGGGGTGGATCTCTGTTTTTGATTTTAATTTCCCTAAGGAATAGGACCATAAGTGCAATTGCCATAGGCTGTGTTGCTTTATTTCTTACGTGTTTCAGGAAACACCATACACTTCTCCAGGGTGGCTGTTGGCAATTTACATCCTGCCAATCAGCATAACAAGGCTCCCTGTTCTCCATATCCTGTCCTACCTTTCTGGATTTTACACTTTTTTCAAGTGGCCCTTTTGCCAGGGGGGGAGTGAGACTTCATTGTAGTGTAGATTTCATTTACAGGCTTGCTTTGTTGGTCAAAAAGGGCGTATGCGTTTTTTCCTGACTATATTCAGGAAAAAACGAATACACCCTTTTTGGCCAAGTGCATCATTGTCGACGTTCTGCCTCTTTTCCTATGCTTTCAGGGCAATTCCAGTCTACCCCCTGCAATCGTTTTCCTGAAATTCTGCCCCGCTTTCAAGTCCCCTTCGCAGGCTTACTTCAATATACTTTTGGAAGATAGCTGTCATTTATAACTCTGCAGGTTTGTGAATTACAGTGACCCTGAGCTCCTTTCTTCAACTCGATTTCTAGTGAGCTGGGCCCAAAACCGCAGGATTGCTTCAGGCCCTAATCTGTTTCCAGCAGGGCACACTGAGCCTTTGTTAATTCCTCTTCCTGTTGGGCAATGAGCATTACATTTGCCCGTGCAGACACCTACAGCTAGTCTCTCATTGGTTCTCCCTATTCCTGTTCATCTTGCACAGAAATTGCAAGCTGTGCCAAACAGGAGGTTAAAGGTACTGACTCTCCAAGCGGGGAGATGTTAGTAAAGCATCTGGAATGGTGAACCCGAGGACCAGGATACGAAAGCTGAGATGCATTTTAAATCGTTTCCCAATCACACGGTGGACGATACTCTGGGTTTCCCATGCATGTTTTAGCTGGAGGAAGTATCCCTTGAACCTGGAGAGTTGGGACCCATGGAATGGGTACCATGCAGTATGACTTCAAAGGGTCTGCATTTGCTCACCGAAACTCACCAATGCTATCAGCCTGAAGTGTCCAGCCTTATGTCTCAACCAGCTCTGGTTGTAGATGTGGTCAATCCCAGTTGCATCACATGCATTGAGTGAATTATTTAAGAATTGCTCTCTATTTCACTGTCTTTGTGTTTTGTTTTCGAAATTTATTTTGATAATGGGATTTATCGGATTTTTACTGCTGTGTTTCGGCTGTTGAACACACGATTGATTCTCTTACGGAGACATATATATCCATGGGTTTTATGATTGTTCCTAGTCAGGTACATTCCTAGGCGTTGAATATGTGGTGTTGAGTACATTTCGTTGAGCAAGGAGTATGTCATGTCTATTACATATTTGGCTTATGGAATGTTATCTGTGCTAATTTCAGTATCTGGTTTTATGCAGCACCCCAACGCACCTTTCCCCATAAGCAAGCACTAGTTGGTTTTCTAAATTTGAGACCCTGTTCTGTTTTGTAATTCAGTTCATGTGTAGTCAAGTTTACATTCCGTGTATTAGTGATATCTTATGATGTTTCTTTTTCTGTGTGACGTAGTTCACGTAGAATCACCGTACCTGCATCCACTCACTATGCCGCTACGGGCCTGATGACACAGATTTCATTGCTGAGTGATATTGCATTGTACGTACGT
The DNA here is from genome assembly GCF_963924675.1 of Phocoena phocoena. Classification (NCBI taxonomy): domain Eukaryota; kingdom Metazoa; phylum Chordata; class Mammalia; order Artiodactyla; family Phocoenidae; genus Phocoena; species Phocoena phocoena. Next base: position 530,926 of record NW_027077592.1, on the reverse strand, counting down.
GCCACAACTTCTTTATCCATTTTTTGCTTTCTGGGATATTTACCTGATACTGTAGACGAGCTTCTTGTGAACACAGCCGTCCCAAATATTGGGGTGGCTGTCTGTTTTTGATTTTAATTTCCGTAAGCTATAGGACCATAAGTGGAAATGCCATAGGCTGTGTTGCTTTGTTTCTTACGTGTTTCAGGAAACACCATACACTTCTCCAGGGTGGCTGCTGGCAATTTACAACCTGCCAATCAGCATAACAAGGCTCCCTGTTCTCCATATCCTGTCCTACCTTTCTGGATTTTACACTGTTTTCAGATGGCCCTTTTGTCCAGGGGGCAGTGAGACTTCATTGTAGTGCAGATTTCCTTTACAGGCTTGCTTGGTTGTGCAAAAAGGGCGTAGGCGTTTTTTCCTGAATATATTCAGGGAAAAACGCATACGCCCTTTTTGGCCAAGTGCATCATTGTCGACGTTGTGCCTCTTTGCCTATGCTTTCAGGGCAATTCCAGTCTACACCCTGCAATCTTTTTCCTGAAATTCTGCCCTGCTTTCAAGTCTCCTTCGCAGGCTTACTTCAATATATTTTTGGAGGATAGCTGTCATTTATAACGCTGCAGTTTTGTGAATTACAGTGCCCCTGAGCTCCTTTCTTCAAATCGCTTTCTTGTGAGCTGGGCACAAAACCGCAGTATTGCTTCAGGCCCTTATCTGTTTCTGGCAGGGCACACTGAGCCTTTGTTTAATTCCTCTTCCTGGTGGGCAATGAGCGTTACATTTGCCCGTGCAGACACCTACAGCTGGTCTCTCATTGGTTCTCCCTATTCCTGTTCATCTTGCACAGAAATTGCAAGCTGTGCCAAAGAGGAGGTTAAAGGCACTGACTCTCCAAGCGGGGAGAGTGTTAGTAATGCGTCTGGAATGGTGAACCCGAGGACAAGGATACGGAAACTGAGATCCATTTTAAATCGTTTCCCAATCTCACGGTGTACCATACTCGGTGTTTCCCATGCATGTTTTAGCTGAAGGAAGAATCCCTTGAACCTGGAGAGTTGGGACCCATGGAATGTGTACCATGCAGTATGACTTCAAAGGGTCTGCATTTGCTCACTGAAACTCACCAATGCTATCAGCCTGAAGTGTCCAGCCTTATGTCTCAACCAGCTCTGGGTGTAGATGTGGTCAATCCCGGTTGCATCACATGCCCTGAGTGAATTATTTAAGAATTGCTCTCTATTTCACTGTCTTTGTGTTTTGTTTTCGAAATTTATTTTGATAATGGGATTTATCGGATTTTCACTGCTGCGTTTATGCCGCTGTACACACGCTTGATTCTCTTACGGAGATATATAAATCCATGGGTTTTAAGATTCTTCCTAGTCAGATATATTCCTATGCGTTGAATATGTGGTGTTGAGTCCATTTCGTTGAGCAAGGAGTAGGTCTTGTCTATTACATATTTGGCTTATGGAAAGTTATCTGTGCTAATTTCACTCTCTTGTTTTATACAGCACACCAAGGCACCTTTCCCCATAAGCAAGCACTAGTTGGTTTTCTAAATTTGAGTCCCTGTTCTGTTTTGTAATTCAGTTCATGTGTAGTCAAGTTTACATTCCGTGTATTAGTGATATCTTATGATGTTTCTTTTTCTGTGTGACGTAGTTCACGTAGAATCACCGTACCTGCATCCACTCACTATGCCGCTACGGGCCTGATGACACAGATTTCATTGCTGGGTGATATTGCATTGCACGTACGTGCCACAACTTCTTTATCCATTTTTTGCTTTCTGGGATATTTACCTGGTACTGTAGACGAGCTTCTTGGGAACACAGCCGTCCCAAACTTTGGGGTGGCTCTCTGTTTTTGATTTTAATTTCCCTAAGCAATAGGACCATAAGTGCAATTGCCATAGGCTGTGTTGCTTTATTTCTTACGTGTTTCAGAAAACACCATGCACTTCTCCAGGGTGGCTGTTCACAATTTACAACCTGCCAATCAGCATAACAAGGCTCCCTGTTCTCCATATCCTGTCCTATCTTTCTGGATTTTACACTTTTTTCAGATGGCCCTTTTGCGCGGGGGGCAGTGAGACTTCATTGTAGTGCAGATTTCCTTTACAGGCTTGCTTGGTTGGCCAAAAAGGGCGTATGCGTTTTCTCCTGAATATATTCAGGAAAAAACGCATACGCCCTTTTTGGCCAAGTGCATCATTGTCGACGTTGTGCCTCTTTTCCTATGCTTTCAGGGCAATTCCAGTCTACCCCCTGCAATCGTTTTCCTGAAATTCTGCCCCGCTTTCAAGTCCCCTTCGCAAGCTTACTTCAATATATTTTTGGAGGATAGCTGTCATTTATAACTCTGCAGGTTTGTGAATTACAGTGCCCCTGAGCTCCTTTCTTCAACTCGCTTTCTTGTGAGCTGGGCACAAAACCGCAGGATTGCTTCAGGCACTAATCTGTTTTCAGCAGGGCACGCTGAGCCTTTGTTTAATTCCTCTTCCTGGTGGGCAATGAGCGTTACATTTGCCCGTGCAGACACCTACAGCTAGTCTCTCATTGGTTCTCCCTATTCCTGTTCATCTTGCACAGAAATTGCAAGCTGTGCCAAAGAGGAGGTTAAAGGCACTGACTCTCCAAGCGGGGAGAGTGTTAGTAAAGCATCTGGAATGGTGAACCCGAGGACCAGGATACGAAAACTGAGATGCATTTTAAATCGTTTCCCAATCACACGGTGGATGATACTCTGGGTTTCCCATGCATGTTCTAGCTGGAGGAAGAATGACTTGAACCTGGAGAGTTGGGACCCATGGAATGGGTACCATGCAGTATGACTTCAAAGGGTCTGCATTTGCTCACCGAAACTCACCAATGCTATCAGCCTGAAGTGTCAAGCCTGATGTCTCAACCAGCTCTGGGTGTAGATGTGGTCCATCCCGGTTGCATCACATGCCCTGAGTGAATTATTTAAGAATTGCTCTCTATTTCACTGTCTTTGTGTTTTGTTTTCGAAATTTATTTTGATAATGGGATTTATCGGATTTTCACTGCTGCGTTTCGGCCGCTGTACACACGCTTGATTGTTTTACGGAGACATATATATCCATGGGTTTTAAGATTCTTCCTAGTCAGGTATATTCCTAGGCGTTGAATATGTGGTGTTCGGTCCATTTCGTTGAGCAAGGAGTAGGTCTTGTCTATTACATATTAGGCTTATGGAAAGTTATCTGTGCTAATTTCAGTCTCTGGTTTTATGCAGCACCCCAACGCACCTTTCCCCATAAGCAAGCACTAGTTGGTTTTCTAAATTTGAGACCCTGTTCTGTTTTGTAATTCAGTTCATGTGTAGTCAAGTTTACATTCCGTGTATTAGTGATATCTTATGATGTTTCTTTTTCTGTGTGACGTAGTTCACGTAGAATCACCGTACCTGCATCCACTCACTATGCCGCTACGGGCCTGATGACACAGATTTCATTGCTGAGTGATATTGCATTGCACGTACGTGCCACAACTTCTTTATCCATTTTTTGCTTTCTGGGATATTTACCTGGTACTGTAGACGAGCTTCTTGGGAACACAGCCGTCCCAAACTTTGGGGTGGCTCTCTGTTTTTGATTTTAATTTCCCTAAGCAATAGGACCATAAGTGCAATTGCCATAGGCTGTGTTGCTTTATTTCTTACGTGTTTTAGGAAACACCATACACTTCTCCAGGGTGGCTGTTCACAATTTACATCCTGCCAATCAGAATAACAAGGCTCCCTGTTCTCCATATCCTGTCCTACCTTTCTGGATTTTACACTTTTTTCAGATGGCCCTTTTGCCCAGGGGGGCAGTGAGATTTCATTGTAGTGTAGATTTCCTTTACAGGCTTGCTTGGTTGGCCAAAAAAAGCGTATGCGTTTTTTCCTGAATATATTCAGGAAAAAACGCATACGCCCTTTTTGGCCAAGTGCATCATTGTCGACGTTCTGCCTCTTTTCCTATGCTTTCAGGGCAATTCCAGTCTACCCCCTGCAATGGTTTTCCTGAAACTCTGCCCCGCTTTCAAGTCCCCTTCGCAGGCTTACTTCAATATATTTTTGGAGGATAGCTGTCATTTATAACTCTGCAGGTTTGTGAATTACAGTGCCCCTGAGCTCCTTTCTTCAACTCGCTTTCTTGTGAGCTGGGCACAAAACCGCAGGATTGCTTCAGGCCCTAATCTGTTTCCGGCAGGGCACGCTGAACCTTTGGTTAATTCCTCTTCCTGGTGGGAAATGAGCGTTACATTTGCCCTTGCAGACACCTACAGCTAGTCTCTCATTGGTTCTCCCTATTCCTGTTCATCTTGCACAGAAATTGCAAGCTGTGCCAAACAGGAGGTTAAAGGCACTGACTCTCCAAGCGGGGAGAGTGTTAGTAAAGCATCTGGAATGGTGAACCCGAGGACCAGGATACGAAAACTGAGATGCATTTTAAATGGTTTCCCAATCACACGGTGGACCATACTGTGGGTTTCCCATGCATGTTTTAGCTGGAGGAAGAATCCCTTGAACCTGGAGAGTTGGGACCCATGGAATAGGTACCATGCAGTATGACTTCAAAGGGTCTGCATTTGCTCACCGAAACTCACCAATGCTATCAGCCTGAAGTGTCCAGCCTTATGTCTCAACCAGCTCTGGGTGTAGATGTGGTCAATCCCGGTTGCATCACATGCCCTGAGTGAATTATTTAAGAATTGCTCTCTATTTCACTGTCTTTGTGTTTTGTTTTCGAAATTTATTTTGATAATGGGATTTATCGGATTTTCACTGCTGCGTTTATGCCGCTGTACACGCTTGATTCTCTTACGGAGACATATATATCCATGGGTTTTAAGATTCTTCCTAGACAGGTATATTCCTAGGCGTTGAATATGTGGTGTTGGGTCCATTTCGTTGAGCAAGGAGTAGGTCTTGTCTATTACATATTTGGCTTATGGAAAGTTATCTGTGCTAATTTCAGTCTCTGGTTTTATGCAGCACCCCAAGGCACCTTTCCCCATAAGCAAGCACTAGTTGGTTTTCTAAATTTGAGACCCTGTTCTGTTTTGTAATTCAGTTCATGTGTAGTCAAGTTTACATTCCGTGTATTAGTGATATCTTATGATGTTTCTTTTTCTGTGTGACGTAGTTCACGTAGAATCACCGTACCTGCATCCACTCACTATGCCGCTACGGGCCTGATGACACAGATTTCATTGCTGAGTGATATTGCATTGCACGTACGTGCCACAACTTTTTTATCCATTTTTTGCTTTCTGGGATATTTACCTGGTACTGTAGACGAGCTTCTTGGGAACACAGCCGTCCCAAACTTTGGGGTGGCTCTCTGTTTTTGATTTTAATTTCCCTAAGCAATAGGACCATAAGTGCAATTGCCATAGGCTGTGATGCTTTATTTCTTACGTGTTTTAGGAAACACCATACAGTTTTCCAGGGTGGTTGTTGGCAATTTATATCCTGCCAATCAGCATAACAAGGCTCCCTGTTCTCCATATCCTGTCTTACCTTTCTGGATTTTACACTTTTTTCAGATGGCCCTTTTGCCCAGGGGGCAGTGAGACTTCATTGTAGTGCAGATTTCCTTTACAGGCTTGCTTGGTTGGCCAAAAAGGGCGTATGCGTTTTTTCCTGAATATATTCAGGAAAAAACGCATACGCACTTTTTGGCCAAGTGCATCTTTTTCGACGTTCTGCCTCTTTTCCTATGCTTTCTGGGCAATTCCAGTCTACCCCCTGCAATCGTTTTCCTGAAATTCTGCCCCGCTTTCAAGTCCCCTTCGCAGGCTTACTTCAATATATTTTTGGAGGATAGCTGTCATTTATAACTCTGCAGGTTTGTGAATTACAGTGCCCCTGAGCTCCTTTCCTCAACTCGCTTTCTTGTGAGCTGGGTACAAAACCGCAGGATTGCTTCAGGACCTAATCTGTTTCCGGCAGGGCACGCTGAGCCTTTGGTTAATTCCTCTTCCTTATGGGAAATGAGCCTTACATTTGCCCGTGCAGACACCTATAGCTAGTCTCTCATTGGTTCTCCCTATTCCTGTTCATCTTGCGCAGAAATTGCAAGCTGTGCCAAACAGGAGGTTAAAGGCACTGACTCTCCAAGCGGGGAGAGTGTTAGTAAAGCATCTGGAATGGTGAACCCGAGGACCAGGATACGAAAACTGAGATGCATTTTAAATCGTTTCCCAATCACACGGTGGACGATACTCTGGGTTTCCCATGCATGTTTTAGCTGTAGGAAGAATCCCTTGAACCTGGAGAGTTGGGACCCATGGAATGGGTACCATGCAGTATGACTTCAAAGGGTCTGCATTTGCTCACCGAAACTCACCAATGCTATCAGCCTGAAGTGTCCAGCCTTATGTCTCAACCAGCTCTGGGTGTAGATGTGGTCAATCCCGGTTGCATCACATGCCCTGAGTGAATTATTTAAGAATTGCTCTCTATTTCACTGTCTTTGTGTTTTGTTTTCGAAATTTATTTTGATAATGGGATTTATCGGATTTTCACTGCTGCGTTTCGGCCGCTGTACACACGCTTGTTTCTCTTACGGAGACATATATATCCATGGGTTTTAAGATTCTTCCTAGTCAGGTATATTCCTAGGCGTTGAATATGTGGTGTTGGGCCCATTTCGTTGAGCAAGGAGTAGGTCTTGACTATTACATATTTGGCTTATGGAATGGTATCTCTGCTAATTTCAATCTCTGGTTTTATGCAGCACCCCAACTCACCTTTCCCCTTAAGGAAGCATAAGTTGGTTTTCTTAATTTGAAACCCTCTTCTCTTTTGTAATTCAGTTCATGTGTAGCCATGTTAACATTCCATGTATTAGTGATATCTTATGTCTTTTTCTTTTTGAATTATGTGACTTCGAATGATCACACGTAACTCCTCTGGAGTTGTTACAACTGGCCGTATTTCATTGATTTCCAGGCTGAGTAATATTCCACTCTACATAAGCACCACATCTCTGTCCGTTTTTTCTCTGCAGATACATTTAAGTTATATCCTAGTCGAGGATCTTTTAAACAGAGAGGTGGTAAACATTGGGGTGCCTGTGTCCTCTCGATTTTTGTTTTTCCCAAGATATACGTCCATGAGTGCAAGTGCCCTGTGCTCGGTAGCTCATTTTTTAGATGCTTTAGTAAACCCAATAGACTTATCCAGAGTGACCGTTGGCAATATACATTTCCACTATAAGACTCACAGGGCTCCCTTTTCTCCTTGCCCTGTCCTGCATTTCTGGTGTCTACACTTTATGAGGACGGCTCTTCTGACTGATGCAAAGTGATATGTTTTGTAGTATTGATTTCCAGTGCCCACCTGTTTGGTTGGCTAAAAAAGTGTATGCCCTTTTCTTGAATATATACAGAAAAAGACGCATACACCCTTTTTGGCCAACTGCAATGTTGGCAATGTTCAGCCCCTTTTCTTGTGCTTAATGGCGAGTCCTTTCTACCTCTTCCAATCCCTTTCCTGCCATTCTCCGTTGCTTACAAGTCCTTTTCTCTGACTTTCCTCAAGACATTTTTCAGTGATAGATATTTTCAATTCTGCAGTTTCGTGAATTTTAGTGCCCCTGAGTTCCATTTTCCAACTTGTGTTTATGGGAACTGGCCACAAAGCATCAGGATTCCTCAAGCCCTATTCTGTTTCCATGGGCAACCCTAGCCTTTGGTCAATTCGTCTTCCTGATTGGAAATTAGAGTGGCATGTGCCTGTCCGAACACCTAGGACTTGTCTCTCATTGTTCCTCCTCCTTCTGCTTCATCCTCTGGACAAATTCCAAACTGTATGCAACAGGATGTTGACAGTGCTGACATCTCCAAGTGGGGAGACTGTTAGTAAAGACGCTGGAGTGGTGAACCCTAGCACCAAGAGATGAGGAGATGAGATGCCTTTTCCAAACTTTTCCCGATCAGACGGTATACCATCCTCTGGGTGTGACAGGCATGTTTTAGGTGTAGGAAGGGTCCCATTCATGTGAGGAGAACACCAGGGGATTTTAAATATCAGTGTCTCTCCGCAACCCAAACTGAGGAATTTTTTAAGCTACGGCTACACATATGTTCATTAAGGGCCTTGGGAAGTAGGCAGAGTCCAAACTTTAGATGATTGAAGTCTTCAGGGTCAGAAGCACTCACCACTGTCTTCCCTTAGATTCCATTTTTACTGTCATTGATGGATGATGTCAATAAAAATATCTATTCTTTTTCAGATCATTTCCCCTTATAGGGTATTGCAAAATATTGAGTGTAGTTCCCTGTGCTATACAGTAGTTCCTTGCTGATGATTTCATACATAGCAGTGTGTATGTGTTAATCCCAAACTGTTAATTTATCCCTCCTCCTACCATTTCCCTTTGGTAATAATAAATTATAAGATTTTATGCTTCTCAGAAATGGGGGAGCTGAAAGAGAGGTATCATTTTCAATGCAAAAGCATTTAAAACAAGATTGAAGCTTTAACCAAGATTATTAGATGTACATCCTTGGAAAGAAATCACTTTGTTTCTCTAATATTGACCTGACAAAGAAGACAAACCTTTTCACTGAACTTGCTTATAAGAAAGTGATGGAAATATCAAATGGAAGTGTTAGAAACATCTTATTGTACCCGAGCCTTATACACTGTTCTATGTTAATTACAGTTTGGCTCACACATCTGTTCATTGAAGTTACAATGTTCTCAATTTCTGTTACTGATCCTCCAGAGTGGACGCCAACAAGTGTCCCCCTGCCCAGTGTCATTGGAGCCAATAGATCGAGACTGAGTTTGGTTCAAAAGCAAAGGAAACTTTATATTTTGATCAGAGAATGGAGAGGTGCTACCCTGTGGGCTGTGGGCTGGGCTGCTGTGTAGAGATCCTGTCAGAGTCACTGGGAGGGAGGGGGCTGAGCTCTCGAGGACCTGGTTGGCTGCAGCTCAGGCTCTATGTCACGGAGTCTGAACTGGGCCCCAGGAGCTGAAGTGTCATCGAGCCATTCTGCTCTAGGAAATCTGGTCTGAAGTGCCGGGTGTGGAACCTCTGTATGCGGGACACTAGGAGCACCTGAAATTAGACAAAGCACAAAGGATAAAAATGGTTAGACTTTATTTTATTGCCCAGATTCTATTTTTATCTCCCAGGCATTTTTAAGGGGTTTTGCCTGGGACAAACTTCTCTTCTGCCTTTTGTCCCTTTCCTCATTCTTGGAGTGCTGCGGGTGCAGACCCTTCTTCTGTAACTGCTGAGTGCTGAGTTAGGAAGCTTCATACCCGTGGGCGAGGGTCAGAACTTCTCCCCAGCAGCCTCCAGGTGACGTTGATTGTCCCCAGGCCTCCTGCCTCCCTGCTCGTCCACCTGAGCACCAATATTGGAAGTGTTATAGATTCTAATGACCTTTAAGGGTCCAGAAAGGAGATGTGCAGTGGTGCTGTGAGGTCCAGTTTCACTCCGCCCCACATTTGTTCGGCCACCTTAGGCTGACCGTTTCTGCCAGCCTAGATGCTCTGACTGACCGTTTCTGCCAGCCTAGATGCTCTGACCAACAGTCTGCGCTTTCTTCCATTAGGCCCCTGAATTAACGTAAAAACAGCACCAGGTGTCAGGATCCTGCTCGCTCAGCTCCCAGACAGTCCAGGGTCAGTGGTGATGAAGGATCATGATGGTCACTGAGTCAAGAGCCTTTGGAAGTAAACAGGAGTCCAGCCGGTCTTATTGGCCACCATCATCAGGGTGTCTGTAGGCTTTTCTATGGTGACAGCATGATATACGGTTCCCCCGCCAAGATTATTAGCTCCCCTCTGGGTACAGTAAGTACTGCAAGCAGTAGTCTACTCTTTTGGGACACACTCTTGTTGTTTTATGAGAGAAACTCCAGGTCAAGTGATGGTCACACGGGTCGTCATGGTGCCCCGTTGCCCCCGGTTATCTCTCTGGAGGTTGGAGTTGGAGGGCCTCCTCAATCGAGGTCAGTGTGCCCACGGAGCAAACCCTGCAACTTCAGGGCATGGTTGGGGGTTAGGATCACCACATGGGGTCCGTTTCCCTTAGAAGGGAGGTGGCCTTTTGGGCTGCTGATTTCCAGGTTTTCAGATACCACCAGTATCTTGGCCAGATGTGGCGGTGGGCCAAGCCCCTTGGTGACCATAGTTTATCCTACCTGGATGGCATTCTTGCATTGTTCCATTTCAAGTGGTCCCAGTTTTTGCACTAATACTCCAATGGCGATTCACCTTTCACCAGGAATGTAAAGGTCAAAGGGTTTAGCTAAATTAGGGAGTTCCAGGGCAAGGGTCTGAATTGACTGCTCTTTCCATTCTTGAAAGGCCACTTCTGGATTCTATTCAAAAGGATCATCATCTTTTCCTTTCAGTGTTTCATATAGAGGCCCAGCTAGTAGACTGTAGTTAGGGATCCAGAGGCAGGAAACCCTGGTTTCCCCAGGAACCCCTAAGCTGTCTTCTAGTTTCAGAAAGGGGTAAGGCTGTAAATTGTTTCTTCCCTTTCCTGGGATGGGCTTCTCCGACCTTCTGTGAGAATGAAGCCCAGGCAGGTCACCGTAGTCTGTGATACTTGAGCTTTTTCGTGGACAACTTCTATCCTTTATTGGCTTGGTAGTTCTGAGGCCTCCTTAGTAGGGCTGGCGATCAGAATGTCGTCTGAATATTGAAGGAGTGTTTCCTTTTCCAGAGGTAGAACTTTTAGGTCTTTAGCTGAGCTTTCCCCAAAGATGGTGTGGGAATTTTTGAACCCTTGGGGCAAGACAGCCTGGAAGTATTGTTTTAGTTGTATGTTGAGTCCTGTCACTCACAAGCCAAAATTTCTTGTGACTCTGGGACTAATGGAATACAAAAGAAGGCATCAGTGAAGACTAATACAGAATACCAAGTCCTGGTGGTTGGTAGAATGACCAGCAGGGTGTAGGATTTAGGAACTACTGGAGGTATATCCTCAGTGGCTTCACTGACTGTCCTGACATCCTTTACCAGGACTCCAGCAGCCCATGGGGCTCTCGAGGTCAGGCCAATCCCAGGATATGGAGCTCACCTGGGCAGGTACCTTACCCCCACCCCAGCCCACGGGGCTCTCGTGTTCAGGCCCCTCCCAGGATATGGGATTCCCTGGGCAGGTCCTCTGCAGTCCATGGGGCTCCCGTGGTCAGGCCCCTCCCAGGATACAGAGCTACCCTTGCAGGTACCTTGGCAGGGCTGGGCACACAGGAACCGTGCACATAGCCCTCATTGCAGAGCACTCCCAGCTCACCTGTCGCTCAGATCTGACACAGAGCACCTCAGAGCAGGACTTGAACTAACAAACAGCAGCTCTGACAGGTCTGTGACCCTGGGCATCACTCTGTGCGGCCTCCTCCACCTGGTCTTCCAGAGACTTCCACTGCACCCGGGGCACCAGGCCTCTGTCTCCAACCACCACCCACCCCTCCTCTCCCTGACTCCTGGGTTCCTCTCATTAGGAGAGGGTTTTCTTGAAGTTGTCTCCCACTCATGGGCCAGATAATATAATTAGAAAACAAGCCAGAGCTGCAGCCCCTTGTCTATCCTGACTCTCAGGAGCCCACACCTGTTCCTTGGACCTGGCCAATTCAGCAAGTTCCATTTTCAGCAACTGTGAGCCCCTGAGGGGTGATTATTGGCTGGCTTGGGAAGCCTGACCGCGCCGGCCAGCCCTCCCCAGGTGTGCCTGGGTTGAGATCAATATAAACACCCCTCCAGGCAGCAACAGCCCCTGCAGCTGTGCCTGACGCCATTTTCTCTGCCCTGTCAGCAGTCTCGGGGCTGGGCTGGTGGGAGGGAGTGAGAGGCCACGGCTTTGTGGGTGTCCCAGTGTGAGTGGGGCTCTGCTGGACTTTCTGCAGCAGTTGCCAAGATGCCACCTGCTAAAGAAGAGGATGTGTCACCCACACCTGCCGCTGGAATTTCTCCCTGGGCACAGGTGAGGAAGGAAGAAAGCAGTGGGGGCCGGGACAGCAGGGGTATCTCAGGCAGGGAAATGGAGAGCTTCCAGAAGAGCACCCAGGGCCAGGACCATCCTGGCTGGCCTGCAGGCACCAAGTCGGCTGGCATGCTGTCCCTCATGTGGCTCCATGGCCCTTCCTCTAGGTTTTCAAGTCCTTGTACATATTCAGGTGTTTAGCCTTGGAAGGGTGGGAACATTTCAGCAGCAGCTGGCCTGGGGCTCGGTCCACGTTTACTCACAGATACCTCGGCACGGTCCCCCAGCTTTGCAGTGAGGACGCTTGTTGCGAGGAGCATGCTGGCTGAATGGGAGATGATTCCCCACCACTGACCAACTTCAGAATTGTTTGCAATTGGAGCAAGTGCCCTGAAATGGTTTTCCTCTGTGTAACTGGTGGGTTCTGTTCTTTTTTATCTTTTTTTCGTTTTTGGTTCAAGGTAGATTTTATTCCTCTTTTGTGTATTTACAGATATAAGCATGGAAATAATTTATTCATATAAATACATGTATGTGAAGGGAAGAATATTTTTTCTGTTTTACTTTTTTTAATTTTATTTTTGTATTTTGAATTTAATTTTATATTTTTATACAGCAGGTTGTTTTTGGTTATCTACTTTATACATATAAATGTATACATACCAATCCCAATATCTCAACTCCTCCCACCACCATCCCCAACAGCTTTCCCCCCTTGTTGTCCATACGTTTGTTGTATACATGTATTGCTCTATTTCTGCCTTGCAAAACGGTTCATCTGTACAATTTTTCTAGGTTCCACATATATGCATTAATATACAAGATTTGTTTTTCTCTTTCTGACTTACTTCACTCTGTATGACAGTCTCTAGATCCATCAACGTCTCTACAAATGTCCCAATTTCATTCCTTTTTATGGCTTAGTAATATTCCATTTTATATATGTACCACATCTTTATGCATTCGTCTGTCTGTGGGCATTTAGGTTGCTTCCATTTCCTGGATAGTGTAAATAGTGATGCAATGAACATTGTGGTGAATGTCTCTTTTTGATTTATGGTTTTGTCTGGGTATATGCCCAGTAGAGGGATTGCTGTATCATATGGTAATTCTATTCTTAGTTTTATAAGAAACTCCATAATGTTCTCCACAGTGACTGTATCAATTTACGTTCCCAACAATAGTGGAAGAGGATTCCTTATCTCCACACCGTTTCCAGCATTTGTTGTTTGTAGATTTTCTGATGATGCCCATTCTAATAGGTGTGAGGTGATACACCATGGATGAGTCTATTTCGTTGAGCAAAGAGTAGGTCTTGTTTATTACGTATTTGGCTTATGGAATGGTATGTGTGCTAATTTCAATCTGTTTTTATACAGCAGCCCAACTCAACTTTCCCCTTAAGCAAGCATAAGGTTTTTATCTAAATGTGAGACTCTGTTCGGTTTTGTAATTCAGTTTATGTGTAGCCAAGTTTACACTCCCTCTATTAGTGATATCTTATGATAATTATCTTTCTTTGTGTGACATATTTCTCTTAGAATCATCATAATTAAATCCACTCAATTTGCTGCTACAGGCCTGATGACATTGATTTCACTGCTGAGTGATATTCCGTTGTACGTAAGTAGCACAACTTCTTTATCCATTTTTCTCTTTCTGGGATATTTAATTTGTACTGGACTCGAGGTTCTTGTAAACACAGCAGCCCTAAATTTTGTGTTGGCTGTGTCTTGTTGATTTTAATTTTCCTAAGCTATAGGGCCAAAAGTGGAAGTGCCCTAGGCTCTGTAGCTTTGTTTTTTAGATGTTTCAGGATACACCATGAACATCTCCAGAGTGTCTGTTGGCAATTTACATCCCGCCCATCAGCATAACACGGCTCCCTGTTCTCCATGGCCTGTCCTGTGTTTCTGGTTTTTACACTTTATTCAGATGGCCTTTTTGACGAATGGGAAATGTGACTTCATTGTAGTGTGGATTTTCATTGCTGGAGTGCTTGGTTGGCCAAAATGTTCATATGCGTTTTTTCCTGAATATATTCAGGAAAAATGTATACGCACTTTTTGTCCATGTGCATCACTGTCAAAGATCTGCCGCTTTTCATATGCTTTAAATGCAATTCCAATCTACCTCTTGAAATATGATTCCTGCAATTCTGCCTCGTTTTCAAGTCCTCTTTGCAGACTTACTTCGATATATATTTGCCAATAGCTGTCATTTATCTCTGCAGGTTTGTGAATTACAGTGCCCCTGAGCTCCTTTCTTAACTCGCTTCCTTGTAAGCTGGCCACAAAACTGCAGGTTTGCTTCAGGCCATAATCAGGGTCCGGCACGGCACTCTGAGCCTTTGGTTAATTCCTCTTCCTGGTGGGAAATTAGAGTTAAATGTGCCCCTCCAGATACCTGCCTCACTCCCAGCCACATGGTGATGTATGTCCTCAGGTTTGAGGCCATATGTGATGGGTTCCTCATCTTTTGATGATGTGGCCCCACTGGTGTGTGGACACTCCTGCCTGGTTCCCATCCCCTTGGTGATGTGGGCTCTCTGGTGAGACTCTGATCCTGGTTGGGTTCCTCACACATCCGTGAGGTGAGCCCTCTTCTCTGAGGTCACTCCTGCCTGGCTGGCACAACCCGCCTTGTTGACTTCGGCACCCTGGTGGCAGTTGGAGCCTGCTGGGAGCCTCCTTCCTGCGGTGATGAGGCCCTCTGGCGTCAGACCCTAATGGCGGGGTTCCCACATTTTCTGATATGTGCTAAGTGGTACGAGGGCACTCCTGCCAGGTTCCCATCCTCATGAGCGTGTGGGCCTTCTGTTCTGAGGTCCTAACGGCTGGGTTGCTCACACTTTCATGATGTGGGCCCTCTGCTGTGAGGTCAATCCTGCCTGGCTGGCGCACGTCGCCTTGGCGACGTGGACCCTCTGGTGGCAGTTGGAGCGTGCTGGGGCCTCCTCCCCTCAGTGATGAGGGCCTTCTGGTGTCAGGCCCTAAGTGCTGGGCTCCACACATTTTCTGATGTGTGCCCAGTGGTGCGAGTCACTCCTGCCAGGTTCCCATCCCCATGGGCATGTGGGACTTCTGTTCTGTGGTCCCAACTGCTGGGTTGCTCACAGTTTCATGATGTGGGCCCTTTGCTGTGTGTTCACTCTGGCCTGTATCCCATAGTGTCAGTGCTCTGGGCCTCCCGCTTGGAGTTTCCAACTTCTCGATTCCTCACCTTTTTTATTCTATGGGCCCTCGGTTGTGCGTCTCCTCCTGCATGCCTCACTCCCAGCCCCTTCGTGATGTGTGTCCCCTTGTTTGAGGCCACATGTGCTGTGTTCCTCACCTTTCTATAATGTGGCCACACTGGTGTGAGGACACTCTTGCCTGGTTCCCATTCCCTTGGTGATGTTGGCCCCACTGCTGTTAGGACAGTCTTGCCTGGTTCCCATCACCTTGGTGATGTTGGCCCTCTGGTGAGAGTCTGATCCTGGTTAGGTTCCTCACCCTTCTGTGAGGTGGGCCCTCTGCTCTGAGGTCACTCCTGCCTGGCTGGCACACCCCGCCTTGGCAACGTCGGCCATATGGTGGCAGTTGGAGCCTGCTGGGAGCCTCCTCCCCTCGGTGATGAGGGCCCTCTGGCCTCAGGCCCTAACTGCTGGGTTCCCACATTTTCTGATTCGTGCTAAGTGGTGCAAGGACACTCCTGCCAGGTTCCCATCCCCATGGGGATGTGAGCCTTCTGCTCTGAGGTCCCAACAGCTGTGTTGCTCACAGTTTCATGATGAGGGCCCTCTGTTGTGAGTTCACTCCTGCCTAGATCCCATAGCCTCGCTGCTCCTGGCTGCCTGCCGGAGGTTCCAACTGTGGGATTCCTCACCTTTTTTATTCTATGGTCCCTCTGTTTTGAGGATCCTCTGGCCTGCCTCACTCCCAGCCCCTTGGTGATGTGTGTCCTCAGGTTTGGAGCCACGTGTGCTGGGTCCCTCAAATTATGGTGATGTAGCCCCACTGGTGTGAGGACACTCCTGCCTGGTTCCCATTCCCTTGGTGATGTTGGCCCTCTGGTGACAGTCTGATCCTTGTTGGGTTCCTCACACTTCTGTGAGGTGGGCTTTCTGCTCTGAGGTCACTCCTGCCTGGTTGGCACACCCCGCCTTGGTGACATCGGCCTTATGGTGGCAGTTGGAGCCTGCTGGGAGCCTCCTCCCCTCGGTGATGAGGGTCCTCTGGCCTCAGGTTCTAACTGCTGGGTTCCCACATTTTCTGATTCATGGAAGTGGGCCGAGGACACTCCTGTCAGGTTCCCATCCCCATAGGGATGTGGGCCTTCTGCTCTGAGGTCCCATCCGCTGGGTTGCTCACAGTTTCATGATGTGGGACCTCTGCTGTGAGTTTGCTGTGGCCTGGATCCCATAGACTCTGTGCTCTGGGCGGCCTACTGGCCGGTTCCAACTGCTGGATTCCTCACAACTTTTATTCTGTGGGCTCTGTTTTGTGAGGATACTCCTGCTTGCCTCACTCCTAGCCCCTTGGAGATGTGGGTCCCCTGTTTTAGGCCACATGTTCTGGGTTCCTCACCTTTCTATAATGTGGCCACACTGGTGTGAGGACCCTCCTGCCTGGTTCCGATCCCCTTGGTGATGTGGGCCCTCTGGTGAGAGTCTTATCCTGGCTGGTTTCCTCACCCTTCTGTGAGGTAGGCCCTCTGCGGTGAGGTCACTCCTGCCTGGCTGGCACACATCACCTTGGTGACGTGGGCCCTCAGTTGGGAGTTGGTGTCTGCTGCGAGTCTCCGTCCCTCGGTAATGAGGGCCCTCTTGCGTCAGACCCTAACTCCTGGGCTCCCAAAATTTGCAGATGTGCGACCTGTGGTGCGAGTACACTCCTGTCAGGTTCCCAACCCCATGGGAATTTGGGCCTTCTGCTCTGAGGTCCCAACGCCTGGGGTGCTCACAGTTTCATGATGAGGGCCCTCTGATGTGCGTTCATTCCGGCCTAGATCCCATAGGCTTGCTGCTCCTGGGCGCCTGCTGGGAGGTTCCAACTGCGGGATTCCTCACCTTTTTTATTCTATGGGCCCTCTGTTTTGAGGCTCCTCCTGCCTGCCTCAATCCCAGCCCCGTTGTGATGTGTGTCCTCTGGTGTGAGGCCACGTGTGCTGGGTCCCTCACCTTTCGATGATGTGGCCCCAATGGTGTGAGGACACTCGTGCCTGTTTCCCAGCCCCTTGGTGATGTGGCCCCTCTGGTGAGAGTCTGATCCTGGCTGGGTTCCTTACCGTTCTGTGAGGTGGGCCCTGTGCTCTGAGGTAACTCCTGCCTGGCTTGCTCCCATTGCCTTGGTGACGTCGGCCCTCTGGTGGCAGTTGGATCCTTTTGGAGACTCCTGTCCTCGGTGATGAGGTCCCTCTGGCGTCAGGCTCTAACTGCTGGGCTCCCCAGGTTTTCTGATGTGAGCCCAGTGATGCCAGGACACTCGTGAAATGTTCCCATCCCCATGGTGATATGGGCCTTCTGCTCTGAGGTTCCAACGACTGGGTTGCTCACAGTTTCCTGATGTTAGCTCTCTGGTGTTAGTTCACTCATTCCTAGATCCCATAGCCTCTGTACTCTGGGCCACCTGCTGGGAAGTTCCAACTGCTGGGTTCCTCACCTTTTTTATTCTTTGGGCCCTGTGTTGGGAGGCTCCTCCTGCCTGTGTCACTCCCAGCCCCTTGGTGATGTAGGTCCTCTGGTTTGTGGTCACATGTGCCAGTTTCCTCATCTTTTAGTGATGTGGCCCCACTGGTGTGAGGACACTCGTGCCTGGTTCCCGTCCCCTTGGTGATATGGGCCCTCTGGTGAGAGTCTGATCCTGGTTGGGTTCCTCACACTTCTTTGAGGTGGGCCGTCTGCTGTGAGGTCACTCCTGCCTGGCTGGCACACCCCGCCTTGGCGACGTGGGCCCTCTTGTGGTAGTTGGAACATGCTGGGAGCCTCCTCCCCTCAGTGATGAGGGCCCTCTGGCGTCAGGCCCTAACTGCTGGGTACCCACATTTTCTGATATGTGCTAAGTGGTGCGAGGACACTCCTGCAATGCTCCCAACACCTTGGGGATGTGGACCTTCTGCTCTGAGGTCCAAATGGCTGGGTTGCTCGCAGTTTCATGATGTGGACCCTCTGCTGTGAGTTTACTGCGGCCTGAATCGCATAGACTTGGTGTTCTTGGCCGCCTGCTGGGAGGTTCCCATTGCTGGATTCCTCAGCTTTTTTATTCTATGGGCCCTGTGTTGTGAGGCTACTCCTGCCTGCCTCATTCCGAGCCCCTTGGAGATGTGGGTCTTCTGGTTTAGGCCACATGTGCTGGGTTCCTCACCTTTCTATGATGTGGCCACACTGGTGTGAAGACTCTCCTGCCTGGTTCTGATCACCTTGGTGATGTGGGCCCTCTGGTGAGAGTCTTATCCTGGCTGTGTTCCTCACCCTTCTGTGAGGTAGGCCCTCTGCGGTGAGGTCACTCCTACCTGGCTGTCACACGTCACCTTGGCGACGTGGGACCTCAGTTGGGTGTTGGTGCCTGATTGGAGTCTCCTCCCCTTGGTAATGAGGGCCCTCTGGTGTCAGGCCCTAACTCCTGGGTTCCCTAAATTCTCTGCTGTGTGCCCTGTGGTGCGAGTACAGTTCTGACAGGTTCCCAACCCCATGGGAATGTGGGCCTTCTGCTCTGAGATCCCAACGCCTAGGTTGCTCACAGTTTCATGATGACGGCCCTCTGGTGTGAGATCACTCCGGCCTGGATCCCATAGTCTCGCTGCTCCTGGCCGCCTGCTGGGAGGTTCCAACTGCGGGATTCTTCACCTCTTTAATTCTATGATCCCTCTGTTTTGAGGCTCCTCCTGCCTGCCTCAATCCCAGCTCCCTTGTGATGTGTGTCCTCTGGTTTGAGGCCACGTGTGCTGGGTCCCTCACTTTTCAGTGATGTGGCCCCACTAGTGTGAGGACACTCCTGCCTGGTTCCCATTCCCTTGGTGATGTGGGCCCTCTGGTGAGAATCTGATCCTCTTTGGTTCTTCACACTTCTGTGAGGTTGACCCTCTGCTCTGAGGTCACTCCTGCCTGGTTGTCGCACTCCTCATTGGCGACGTCGCCCCTCTGGTAGCAGTCGGAGCTGGCTGGGAGCCACCGCCCCTCGGTGATGAGGGCCCTCTGGCATCAGGCACTAATTGCTGGGCTCCCCACATTTTTTCATGTGTGCCCACTCTTGCGATGACACTCCTGCTTGTTTCCCTTCCCCATGGGGATGTGGGCCTTCTGCTCTGAGGTCACAACGGCTGGGCTGCTTACAGAATCACAATGAGGGCCCTCTGTTGTGAGTTCATGCCGGCCTGGATCTCATAGCCTCAGTGCTCTGGGCCACCTGCTAGGAAGATCCAACTGCTGGTTTGCACACCTTTTGTATACAATGGGACATGTGTTGTGAGGTTAATCCTGCCTGCCTCACTCCGAAACCCATGGTGATGTGGGTCCTCTGGTTTGAGGCCACATGTGCTGGGTACCTCAACTTTTGATGATGTGGCCCCACGGGTGTGAGGACACTCCTGCCTGGTTCCCATCACCTTGGTGATGTGGGCCCTCTGGGGAGAGTCTGATCCTGGCTGGGTTCCCTACCATTCTGTGAGGTGGGCCCTCTGATGTCAGGTCACTCCTGCCTGGCTAGCTCACATCGCCTTGGCGACGTGGGCCCTCTGTTGGCCACTGGAGCATGCTGGGAGCCTACTACTCCCGTGAATGATGGCCCTGGAAAAAATGCATATGCCCTTTTTGGCCAAGTGCTTCATTGACGAGGTTCTGCCACTTCTCTTATGCTTTCAGAGCAATTCATGTCTACCTCCTGAAATTGGATTCCAGCAATTCTGCCCCACTTTCAAGTCCTCTTCGCAGCCTTAATTCAATATATTTTTGTACGATTTCTGTCATTTATAAGTCTGCAGGTATGTGAATGACAGTGCCCCTGAGCTCCTTTCCTCAACTCGCTTTCTTGTGAGCTGGCCACAAAACCGCAGGATTGCTTCAGGCCCTAATCTTGTTCCAGCACGGCATGCTGAGCCTTTGGTTAATTCCTTTTCCTGTTGGGAAATGAGTGTTAAAATTGCCCGTGCATACTGGGCATATACCCTGAGAAAACCAAAATTCAAAAAGAGTCATGTACCAAAATGTTCATTGCAGCTCTATTTACAATAGCCCGGAGATGGAAAGAACCTAAGCGCCCATCATCGGACGAATGGATAAAGAAGATGTGGCACATATACACAATGGAATATTACTCAGCCTTAAAAAGAAATGAAACTGAGTTATTTGTAATGAGATGGATAGACCTAGAGTCTGTCATACAGAGTGAAGTAAGTCAGAAAGAAAAAGACAAATAGCGTATGCTAACACATATATATGGAATTTAAAGGAAAAAAATGTCATGAAGAACCTAGGGATAAGACAGGAATAGAGGCGCAGACCTACTGGAGAACGGAATTGAGGATATGGGGAGGGGGAATGGTGAGTTTTGACAGGGCGAGAGAGAGTCATGGACATATACACACTAACAAATGTAGTAAGGTAGATAGCAAGGGGGAAGCAGCCGCAAGGCACAGGGATATTAGCTCGGGGCGTTGGGACAGCCTGGAGGGGTGGAAGGGGGAGAGAGGGAGGGAGGGAGACACAAGAGGGAAGACACAGGGAGCATATGTATATGTATAGCTGATTCACTTTGTTATAAAGCAAAAACTAACACACCATTGTAAAGCAATTATACCCCAATAAAGATGTTAAAAAAAATATTTGCCCGTGCACACACCTACAGATAGTCTCCCATTGGTTCTCCGTATTCCTGTTCATCTTGCGCAGAAATTGCAAACAGTGCCAAACAGGAGGTTAAAGGCACTGACTCTCCAAATGGGGAGAGTGTAAGAAAAGGGTCTGGAATGGTGAACCTGAGTACCAGGGGACGAAAACAGACATGCATGTAAAAAGGTTTCCCAGTCACACGGTGGAGCATACTCTGGGTTTCCCATGCAAATTTTAGCAGAAGGAAGAATCCCTTGAACCTGGAGAGTTGGGAACCATGGAATGGGTACCAGGCAGTATGACATCAAAGGGTCTGCATTTGCTCACTGAACCTAACCAAAGCTATCAGCCCAAAGGGTCCAGCCTTATCTCTCACCCAGCTCTGGGTGTAGATGTGGTAAACCAGGTTGCATCACATGCCCTGTGTGAGTTATTTAAGAATTGCTCTCTATTTCACTGTCTTTGTGTTTTGTTTTTGAAATTTTTTTTTGACACTGGGATTTATCGGATTTTCACTGCTGTGATAATGCCGCTGTACACACTCTTGATTCTCTTACGGAGACATAAATATCCACGGGTTTTAAGATTCTTCCTAGTCAGGTATATTCCTAGGCGTTGAATATGTGGTGTTGAGTCCATTTCGTTGAGCAAGGAGTAGGTCTTGTCTATTACATATTTGGCTTATGGAACGGTATCTGTGCTAATTTCAGTCTCTGGTTTTATGCAGCACTCCAACGCACCTTTCTCCATAAGAAAGCACAAGTTGGTTTTCTAAATTTGAGACTGTTCTGTTTTGTAATTCAGTTCATGTGTAGTCAAGTTTACATACTGTGTATTAGTGATATTTTATGATGTTTCTTTTTATGTGTGACTTATTTCACGTAGACTCACCATACCTGAATCCACTCACTATGCCGCTACGGGCCTGATGACACAGATTTCATTGCTGAGTGATATTCCATTGTACGTACGTACCACAACTTCTTTATCCATTGTTTGCTCTCTGAGATATTTACCTGGTACTGTAAACGAGGTTCTTGTGAACAGAGAGGTCCCAAACTTTGAGGTGGCTGGGTGTTTTTGATTTTAATTTCCCTAAGCTGTAGGACCATAAGTGGAAGTGCCATAGGCTGTGTGGCTTTGTTTCTTATGTGTTTCAGGAAACACATAACACTTCTCCAGAATGGCTGTCGGCAATTTACATCATAGGCATCAGCATAATAAGGAACCCTGCTTTCCATTGCCTGTCCTCCGTTTCTGGATTTTACAATTTTTTTAAATGGCCCTTTTGCCCTGGGGGGCACTGAGACTTCATTGTAGTGCAGGTTTATTTACAAGCTTGCTTGGTTGGCCAAAAAGTGCGTATGCGTTTTTTCCTGAATATATTTAGGGAAAAAAGCATCCGCACTTTTTGGACAAGTGCATCATTATCGACGTTCTGCCTGTTTTCCTATTCTTTAAGTGCAATTCCAGTTTAACCCTTCAATCGTTTTCCTGAATTTCTGCCCCGCTTTCAAGTCCCCTTTGCAGGCTTACTTCAATATATTTTTGGAGGATAGCTGTCATTTATAACTCTGCAGGTTTGTGAATTACAGTGCCCCTGAGCTCCTTTCTTCAACTCGCTTTCTTGTGAGCTGGGCACAAAACCGCAGGATTGCTTCAGGCCCTAATCTGTTTCCAGCAGGGCACACTGAGCCTTTGCTTAATTCCTCTTCCTGGTGGGCAATGAGCGTTACATTTGCCCGTGCAGACACCTACAGCTAGTCTCTCAGTGGTTCTCCCTATTTCTGTTCATCTTGCACAGAAATTGCAAGCTGTGCCAAACAGGAGGTTAAAGGCACTGACTCTCCAAGCGGGGAGAGTGTTAGTAAAGCATCTGGAATGGTGAACCCGAGGACCAGGATACGAAAACTGAGATGCATTTTAAATCGTTTCCCAATCACACGGTGGACCATACTGTGGGTTTCCCATGCATGTTTTAGCTGGAGGAAGAATCCCTTGAACCTGAAGAGTTGGGACCCATGGAATAGGTACCATGCAGTATGACTTCAAAGGGTCTGCATTTGCTCACCGAAACTCACCAATGCTATCAGCCTGAAGTGTCCAGCCTTATGTCTCAACCAGCTCTGGGTGGACATGCGGTCAATCCCGGTTGCATCACATGCCCTGAGTGAATTATTTAAGAATTGCTCTCTATTTCACTGACTTTGTGTTTTGTTTTCGAAATTTATTTTGATAATGGGATTTATCAGATTTTCACTGCTGCGTTTCGGCCGCTGTACACACGCTTGATTCTCTTACAGAGACATATATATGCATGGGTTTTAAGATTCTTCCTAGTCAGGTATATTCCTAGGCATTGAATATGTGGTGTTGAGTCCATTTCGTTGAGCAAGGAGTAGGTCTTGTCTATTACATATTTGGCTTATGGAATGTTATCTGTGCTAATTTCAGTCTCTGGTTTTATGCAGCACCCCAAGGCACCTTTCCCCATAAGCAAGCACTAGTTGGTTTTCTAAATTTGAGACCCTGTTCTGTTTTGTAATTCAGTTCATGTGTAGTCAAGTTTACATTCCGTGTATTAGTGATATCTTATGATGTTTCTTTTTCTGTGTGACGTAGTTCATGTAGAATCACCGTACCTGCATCCACTCACTATGCCGCTACGGACCTGATGACACAGATTTCATTGCTGAGTGATACTGCATTGCACGTACGTGCCACAACTTCTTTATCCATTTTTTGCTTTCTGGGATATTTACCTGGTACTGTAGACGAGCTTCTTGGGAACACAGCCGTCCCAAACTTTGGGGTGGCTCTCTGTTTTTCATTTTAATTTCCCTAAGGAATAGGACCATAAGTGCAATTGCCATAGGCTGTGTTGCTTTATTTCTTACGTGTTTCAGGAAACACCATACACTTCTCCAGGGTGGCTGCTGGCAATTTACATCCTGCCAATCAGCATAACAAGGCTCCCTGTTCTCCATATCCTGTCCTACCTTTCTGGATTTTACACTTTTTTCACATGGCCATTTTGCCCGGGGGGCAGTGAGACTTCATTGTAGTGCAGATTTCTTTACAGGCTTGCTTGGTTGGCCAAAAAGGGCGTATGCGTTTTTTCCTGAATATATTCAGGAAAAAACGCATACGCCCTTTTTTGCCAAGTGCATCATTGTGGACGTTCTGCCTCTTTTCCTATGCTTTCAGGGCAATTCCAGTCTACCCCCTGCAATCGTTTTCCTGAAATTCTGCCCCGCTTTCAAGCCCCCTTCGCTGGCTTACTTCAATATATTTTTGGAGGATAGCTGTCATTTATAACTCTGCAGGTTTGTGAATTACAGTGCCCCTGAGCTCCTTTCTTCAACTCGCTTTCTTGTAAGATGGGCACAAAACCGCAGGATTGCTTCAGGCCCTAATCTGTTTCCAGCAGGGCACACTGAGCCTTTGTTTAATTCCTCTTCCTGGTGGGCAATGAGCATTACATTTGCCCGTGCAGACACCTACAGCTAGTCTCTCAGTGGTTCTCCCTATTCCTGTTCATCTTGCACAGAAATTGCAAGCTGTGCCAAACAGGAGGTTAAAGGCACTGACTCTCCAAGCGGGGAGAGTGTTAGTAAAGCATCTGGAATGGTGAACCCGAGGACCAGGATACGAAAACTGAGATGCATTTTAAATCGTTTCCCAATCACACGGTGGACCATACTGTGGGTTTCCCATGCATGTTTTAGCTGGAGGAAGAATCCCTTGAACCTGAAGAGTTGGGACCCATGGAATAGGTACCATGCAGTATGACTTCAAAGGGTCTGCATTTGCTCACCGAAACTCACCAATGCTATCAGCGTGAAGTGTCCAGCCTTATGTCTCAACCAGCTCTGGGTGTAGATGTGGTCAATCCCGGTTGCATCACATGCCCTGAGTGAATTATTTAAGAATTGCTCTCTATTTCACTGTCTTTGTGTTTTGTTTTCGAAATTTATTTTGATAATGGGATTTATCGGATTTTCACTGCTGCGTTTTGGCCGCTGTACACACGCTTGATTCTCTTACGGAGACATATATATCCATGGGTTTTAAGATTCTTCCTAGTCAGGTATATTCCTAGGCGTTGAATATGTGGTGTTGAGTCCATTTCGTTGAGCAAGGAGTAGGTCTTGTCTATTACATATTTGGCTTATGGAATGTTATCTGTGCTAATTTCAGTCTCTGGTTTTATGCAGCACCCCAAGGCACCTTTCCCCATAAGCAAGCACTAGTTGGTTTTCTAAATTTGAGACCCTGTTCTGTTTTGTAATTCAGTTCATGTGTAGGCAAGTTTACATTCCGTGTATTAGTGATAACTTATGATGTTTCTTTTTCTGTGTGACGTAGTTCATGTAGAATCACCATACCTGCATCCACTCACTATGCCGCTACGGGCCTGATGAATCAGACTTCATTGCTGAGTGATATTGCATTGCACGTACGTGCCACAACTTCTTTATCCATTTTTTGCTTTCTGGGATATTTACCTGGTACTGTAGACGAGCTTCTTGGGAACACAGCCGTCCCAAACTTTGGGGTGGCTCTCTGTTTTTGAATTTAATTTCCCTAAGGAATAGGACCATAAGTGTAATTGCCATAGGCTGTGTTGCTTTATTTCTTACGTGTTTCAGGAAACACCATACACTTCTCCAGGGTGGCTGTTGGCAATTTACATCCTGCCAATCAGCATAACAAGGCTCTCTGTTCTCCATATCCTGTCCTACCTTTCTGGATTTTACACTTTTTTCAGATGGCCCTCTTGCCCGGGGGGCAGTGAGACTTCATTGTAGTGCAGATTTCCTTTACAGGCTTGCTTGGTTGGCCAAAAAGGGCGTATGCGTTTTTTCCTGAATATATTCAGGAAGAAACGCATACGCCCTTTTTGGCCAAGTGCATCATTCTCGACATTGTGACTCTTTTCCTATGCTTTCAGGACAATTCCAGTCTACCCCCTGCAATCGTTTTCCTGAAATTCTGCCCCGCTTTCAAGTCCCCTTCGCAGGCTTACTTCAATATATTTTTGGAGGATAGCTGTCATTTATAACTCTGCAGGTTTGTGAATTACAGTGCCCCTGAGCTCCTTTCTTTAACTCGCTTTCTTGTGAGCTGGGCACAAAACCGCAGGATTGCTTCAGGCCCTAATCTGTTTCCGGCACGTCATGCTGAGCCTTTGGTTAATTCCTCTTCCTGGTGGGAAATGAGCGTTACATTTGACTGTGCAGACACCTACAGCTAGTCTCAAATTGGTTCTCCCTATTCCTGTTCATCTTGCACAGCAATTGCAAGCTGTGCCAAACAGGAGGTTAAAGCACTGACTCTCCAAGCGGGGAGAGTGTTAGTAAAGCATCTGGCATGGTGAACCCGAGGACCAGGATACGAAAACTGAGATGCATTTTAAATCGTTTCCCAATCACACGGTGGACGATACTCTGGGTTTCCCATGCATGTTTTAGCTGTAGGAAGAATCCCTTGAACCTGGAAAGTTGCTACCCATGGAATGGGTACCATGCAGTATGACTTCAAAGGGTCTGCATTTGCTCACCGAAACTCACCAATGCTATCAGCCTGAAGTGTCCAGCCTTATGTCTCAAACAGCTCTGGGTGTAGATGTGGTCAATCCCGGTTGCATCACATGCCCTGAGTGAATTATTTAAGAATTGCTCTCTATATCACTGTCTTTGTGTTTTGTTTTCGAAATTTATTTTGATAATGGGATTTATCGGATTTTCACTGCTGCGTTTCGGCCGCTGTACACACGCTTGATTCTCTTATGGAGACATATATATCCATGGGTTTTAAGATTCTTCCTAGTCAGGTATATTCCTAGGCGTTGAATATGTGGTGTTGGGTCCATTTCGTTGAGCAAGGAGTAGGTCTTGTCTATTACATATTTGGCTTATGGAAAGTTATCTGTGCTAATTTCAGTCTCTGGTTTTATGCAGCACCCCAACGCACCTTTCCCCATAAGCAAGCACTAGTTGGTTTTCTAAATTTGAGACCCTCTTCTGTTTTGTAATTCAGTTCATGTGTAGTCAAGTTTATATTCCGTGTATTAGTGATATCTTATGATGTTTCTTTTTTTGAGTGACGTAGTTCACGTAGAATCACCGTACCTGCATCCACTCACTATGCCGCTACGGGCCTGATGACACAGATTTCATTGCTGAGTGATATTGCATTGTACGTATGTGCAACAACTTCTTTATCCATTTTTTGCTTTCTGGGATATTTACCTGATACTGTAGACGAGCTTCTTGTGAACACAGCCGTCCCAAATATTGGAGTGGCTGTCTGTTTTTGATTTTAATTTCCATAAGCTATAGGACCATAAGTGGAAGTGCCATAGGCTGTGTTGCTTTGTTTCTTACGTGTTTCAGGAAACACCATACACTTCTCCAGGGTGGCTGCTGGCAATTTACATCCTGCCAATCAGCATAACAAGGCTCCCTGTTCTCCATATCCTGTCCTACCTTTCTGGATTTTACACTTTTTTCAGATGACCCATTTGCCCGGGGGGCAGTGAGACTTCATTGTAGTGCAGATTTCCTTTACAGGCTTGCTTGGTTGGCCAAAAAGAGCGTATGCGTTTTTACCTGAATGTATTCAGGAAAAAACGCATACGCTCTTTTTGGCCAAGTGCATCATTGTCGACGTTCTGCCTCTTTTCCTATGCTTTCAGGGCAATTCCAGTCTACCCCCTGCAATCGTTTTCCTGAAATTCTGCCCCGCTTTCAAGTCCCCTTCGCAGGCTTACTTCAATATATTTTTGGAGGATAGCTGTCATTTATAACTCTGCAGGTTTGTGAATTACAGTGCCCCTGAGCTCCTTTCTTCAACTCTCTTTCTTGTGAGCTGGGCACAAAACCGCAGGATTGCTTCAGGCCCTAATCTGTTTCTGGCAGGGCATGCTGAGCCTTTGGTAAATTCCTCTTCCTGGTGGGAAATCAGCGTTACATTTGCCCGTGCAGACACCTACAGCTAGTCTCTCATTGGTTCTCCCTATTCCTGTTCATCTTGCACAGAAATTGCAAGCTGTGCCAAACAGGAGGTTAAAGGCGCTGACTCTCCAAGCAGGGAGAGTGTTAGTAAAGCATCTGGAATGGTGAACCCGAGGACCAGGATACGAAAACTGAGATGCATTTTAAATCGTTTCCCAATCACACGGTGGACGATACTCTGGGTTTCCCATGCATGTTTTAGCTGGAGGAAGAATCCCTTGAACCTGAAGAGTTGGTACCCATGGAATAGGTACCATAAAGTATGACTTCAAAGGGTCTGCATTTGCTCACCGAAACTCACCAATGCTATCAGCCTGAAGTGTCCAGCCTTATGTCTCAACCAGCTCTGGGTGTAGATGTGGTCAATCCCGGTTGCATCACATGCCCTGAGTGAATTATTTAAGAATTGCTCTCTATTTCACTGTCTTTGTGTTTTGTTTTCGAAATTTATTTTGATAATGGGATTTATCAGATTTTCACTGCTGCGTTTCGGCCGCTGTACACACGCTTTATTCTCTTACGGAGACATATATATCCATGGGTTTTAAGATTCTTCCTATTCAGGTATATTCCTAGGCCTTGAATATGTGTTGTTGGGTCCATTTCGTTGAGCAAGTAGTAGGTCTTGTCTATTACATATTTGGCTTATGGAAAGTTATCTGTGCTAATTTCAGTCTCTGGTTTTATGCAGCAACCCAACGCACCTTTCCCCATAAGCAAGCACTAGTTGGTTTTCTAAATTTGAGACCCTGTTCTGTTTTGTAATTCAATTCATGTGTAGTCAAGTTTACATTCCGTGTATTAGTGATATCTTATGATGTTTCTATTTCTGTGTGACGTAGTTCACGTAGAATCACCGTACCTGCATCCACTCACTATGCCGCTACGGGCCTGATGACACAGATTTCATTGCTGAGTGATATTGCATTGCACGTACGTGCCACAACTTCTTTATCCATTTTTTGCTTTCTGGGATATTTACCTGGTACTGTAGACGAGCTTCTTGGGAACACAGCCGTCCCAAACTTTGGGGTGGCTCTCTGTTTTTGATTTTAATTTCCCTAAGCAATAGGACCATAAGTGCAATTGCCATAGGCTGTGTTGCTTTATTTCTTACGTGTTTCAGGAAACACCATACACTTCTCCAGGGTGGCTGTTGGCAATTTACATCCTGCCAATCAGCATAACAAGGCTCCCTGTTCTCCATATCCTGTCCTACCTTTCTGGATTTTACACTTTTTTCAAGTGGCCCTTTTGCCAGGGGGGGAGTGAGACTTCATTGTAGTGCAGATTTCATTTACAGGCTTGCTTTGTTGGTCAAAAAGGGCGTATGCGTTTTTTCCTGACTATATTCAGGAAAAAACGCATACACCCTTTTTGGCCAAGTGCATCATTGTCGACGTTGTGCCTCTTTTCCTATGCATTCAGGGCAATTCCAGTCTACCCCCTGCAATCGTTTTCCTGAAATTCTGCCCCGCTTTCAAGTCCCCTTCGCAGGCTTACTTCAATATACTTTTGGAAGATAGCTGTCATTTATAACTCTGCAGGTTTGTGAATTACAGTGCCCCTGAGCTCCTTTCTTCAACTCGAGTTCTAGTGAGCTGGGCCCAAAACCGCAGGATTGCTTCAGGCCCTAATCTGTTTCCAGCAGGGCACACTGAGCCTTTGTTAATTCCTCTTCCTGTTGGGCAATGAGCATTACATTTGCCCGTGCAGACACCTACAGCTAGTCTCTCATTGGTTCTCCCTATTCCTGTTCATCTTGCACAGAAATTGCAAGCTGTGCCAAACAGGAGGTTAAAGGTACTGACTCTCCAAGCGGGGAGATGTTAGTAAAGCATCTGGAATGGTGAACCCGAGGACCAGGATACGAAAGCTGAGATGCATTTTAAATCGTTTCCCAATCACACGGTGGATGATACTCTGGGTTTCCCATGCATGTTTTAGCTGGAGGAAGAATCCCTTGAACCTGGAGAGTTGGGACCCATGGAATGGGTACCATGCAGTATGACTTCAAAGGGTCTGCATTTGCTCACCGAAACTCACCAATGCTATCAGCCTGAAGTGTCCAGCCTTATGTCTCAACCAGCTCTGGTTGTAGATGTGGTCAATCCCAGTTGCATCACATGCATTGAGTGAATTATTTAAGAATTGCTCTCTATTTCACTGTCTTTGTGTTTTGTTTTCGAAATTTATTTTGATAATGGGATTTATCGGATTTTTACTGCTGTGTTTCGGCTGTTGAACACACGATTGATTCTCTTACGGAGACATATATATCCATGGGTTTTAAGCTTCTTCCTAGTCAGATATATTCCTATGCGTTGAATATGTGGTGTTGAGTCCATTTCGTTGAGCAAGGAGTAGGTCTTGTCTATTACATATTTGGCTTATGGAAAGTTATCTGTGCTAATTTCACTCTCTTGTTTTATACAGCACACCAAGGCACCTTTCCCCATAAGCAAGCACTAGTTGGTTTTCTAAATTTGAGACCCTGTTCTGTTTTGTAATTCAGTTCATGTGTAGTCAAGTTTACATTCCGTGTATTAGTGATATCTTATGATGTTTCTTTTTCTGTGTGACGTAGTTCACGTAGAATCACCGTACCTGCATCCACTCACTATGCCGCTACGGGCCTGATGACACAGATTTCATTGCTGGGTGATATTGCATTGCACGTACGTGCCACAACTTCTTTATCCATTTTTTGCTTTCTGGGATATTTACCTGGTACTGTAGACGAGCTTCTTGGGAACACAGCCGTCCCAAACTTTGGGGTGGCTCTCTGTTTTTGATTTTAATTTCCCTAAGCAATAGGACCATAAGTGCAATTGCCATAGGCTGTGTTGCTTTATTTCTTACGTGTTTCAGAAAACACCATGCACTTCTCCAGGGTGGCTGTTCGCAATTTACAACCTGCCAATCAGCATAACAAGGCTCCCTGTTCTCCATATCCTGTCCTATCTTTCTGGATTTTACACTTTTTTCAGATGGCCCTTTTGCGCGGGGGGCAGTGAGACTTCATTGTAGTGCAGATTTCCTTTACAGGCTTGCTTGGTTGGCCAAAAAGGGCGTATGCGTTTTTTCCTGAATATATTCAGGAAAAAACGCATACGCCCTTTTTGGCCAAGTGCATCATTGTCGACGTTGTGCCTCTTTTCCTATGCTTTCAGGGCAATTCCAGTCTACCCCCTGCAATCGTTTTCCTGAAATTCTGCCCCGCTTTCAAGTCCCCTTCGCAAGCTTACTTCAATATATTTTTGGAGGATAGCTGTCATTTATAACTCTGCAGGTTTGTGAATTACAGTGCCCCTGAGCTCCTTTCTTCAACTCGCTTTCTTGTGAGCTGGGCACAAAACCGCAGGATTGCTTCAGGCACTAATCTGTTTTCAGCAGGGCACGCTGAGCCTTTGTTTAATTCCTCTTCCTGGTCGGCAATGAGCGTTACATTTGCCCGTGCAGACACCTACAGATAGTCTCTCATTGGTTCTCCCTATTCCTGTTCATCTTGCACAGAAATTGCAAGCTGTGCCAAAGAGGAGGTTAAAGGCACTGACTCTCCAAGCGGGGAGAGTGTTAGTAAAGCATCTGGAATGGTGAACCCGAGGACCAGGATACGAAAACTGAGATGCATTTTAAATCGTTTCCCAATCACACGGTGGATGATACTCTGGGTTTCCCATGCATGTTCTAGCTGGAAGAAGAATGACTTGAACCTGGAGAGTTGGGACCCATGGAATGGGTACCATGCAGTATGACTTCAAAGGGTCTGCATTTGCTCACCGAAACTCACCCAATGCTATCAGCCTGAAGTGTCAGGCCTGATGTCTCAACCAGCTCTGGGTGTAGATGTGGTCCATCCCGGTTGCATCACATGCCCTGAGTGAATTATTTAAGAATTGCTCTCCATTTCACTGTCTTTGTGTTTTGTTTTCGAAATTTATTTTGATAATGGGATTTATCGGATTTTCACTGCTGCGTTTCGGCCGCTGTACACACGCTTGATTGTTTTACGGAGACATATATATCCATGGGTTTTAAGATTCTTCCTAGTCAGGTATATTCCTAGGCGTTGAATATGTGGTGTTCGGTCCATTTCGTTGAGCAAGGAGTAGGTCTTGTCTATTACATATTAGGCTTATGGAAAGTTATCTGTGCTAATTTCAGTCTCTGGTTTTATGCAGCACCCCAACGCACCTTTCCCCATAAGCAAGCACTAGTTGGTTTTCTAAATTTGAGACCCTGTTCTGTTTTGTAATTCAGTTCATGTGTAGTCAAGTTTACATTCCGTGTATTAGTGATATCTTATGATGTTTCTTTTTCTGTGTGACGTAGTTCACGTAGAATCACCGTACCTGCATCCACTCACTATGCCGCTACGGGCCTGATGACACAGATTTCATTGCTGAGTGATATTGCATTGCACGTACGTGCCACAACTTCTTTATCCATTTTTTGCTTTCTGGGATATTTACCTGGTACTGTAGACGAGCTTCTTGGGAACACAGCCGTCCCAAACTTTGGGGTGGCTCTCTGTTTTTGATTTTAATTTCCCTAAGCAATAGGACCATAAGTGCAATTGCCATAGGCTGTGTTGCTTTATTTCTTACGTGTTTTAGGAAACACCATACACTTCTCCAGGGTGGCTGTTCACAATTTACATCCTGCCAATCAGAATAACAAGGCTCCCTGTTCTCCATATCCTGTCCTACCTTTCTGGATTTTACACTTTTTTCAGATGGCCCTTTTGCCCAGGGGGGCAGTGAGATTTCATTGTAGTGTAGATTTCCTTTACAGGCTTGCTTGGTTGGCCAAAAAAAGCGTATGCGTTTTTTCCTGAATATATTCAGGAAAAAACGCATACGCCCTTTTTGGCCAAGTGCATCATTGTCGACGTTCTGCCTCTTTTCCTATGCTTTCAGGGCAATTCCAGTCTACCCCCTGCAATGGTTTTCCTGAAACTCTGCCCCGCTTTCAAGTCCCCTTCGCAGGCTTACTTCAATATATTTTTGGAGGATAGCTGTCATTTATAACTCTGCAGGTTTGTGAATTACAGTGCCCCTGAGCTCCTTTCTTCAACTCGCTTTCTTGTGAGCTGGGCACAAAACCGCAGGATTGCTTCAGGCCCTAATCTGTTTCTGGCAGGGCACGCTGAACCTTTGGTTAATTCCTCTTCCTGGTGGGAAATGAGCGTTACATTTGCCCTTGCAGACACCTACAGCTAGTCTCTCATTGGTTCTCCCTATTCCTGTTCATCTTGCACAGAAATTGCAAGCTGTGCCAAACAGGAGGTTAAAGGCACTGACTCTCCAAGCGGGGAGAGTGTTAGTAAAGCATCTGGAATGGTGAACCCGAGGACCAGGATACGAAAACTGAGATGCATTTTAAATGGTTTCCCAATCACACGGTGGACCATACTGTGGGTTTCCCATGCATGTTTTAGCTGGAGGAAGAATCCCTTGAACCTGGAGAGTTGGGACCCATGGAATAGGTACCATGCAGTATGACTTCAAAGGGTCTGCATTTGCTCACCGAAACTCACCAATGCTATCAGCCTGAAGTGTCCAGCCTTATGTCTCAACCAGCTCTGGGTGTAGATGTGGTCAATCCCGGTTGCATCACATGCCCTGAGTGAATTATTTAAGAATTGCTCTCTATTTCACTGTCTTTGTGTTTTGTTTTCGAAATTTATTTTGATAATGGGATTTATCG
Organism: Phocoena phocoena; assembly: GCF_963924675.1. Classification (NCBI taxonomy): domain Eukaryota; kingdom Metazoa; phylum Chordata; class Mammalia; order Artiodactyla; family Phocoenidae; genus Phocoena; species Phocoena phocoena. The sequence continues at coordinate 497,433 of NW_027077592.1, read as the reverse complement.
GATTTTCACTGCTGCGTTTATGCCGCTGTACACGCTTGATTCTCTTACGGAGACATATATATCCATGGGTTTTAAGATTCTTCCTAGACAGGTATATTCCTAGGCGTTGAATATGTGGTGTTGGGTCCATTTCGTTGAGCAAGGAGTAGGTCTTGTCTATTACATATTTGGCTTATGGAAAGTTATCTGTGCTAATTTCAGTCTCTGGTTTTATGCAGCACCCCAAGGCACCTTTCCCCATAAGCAAGCACTAGTTGGTTTTCTAAATTTGAGACCCTGTTCTGTTTTGTAATTCAGTTCATGTGTAGTCAAGTTTACATTCCGTGTATTAGTGATATCTTATGATGTTTCTTTTTCTGTGTGACGTAGTTCATGTAGAATCACCGTACCTGCATCCACTCACTATGCCGCTACGGGCCTGATGACACAGATTTCATTGCTGAGTGATATTGCATTGCACGTACGTGCCACAACTTTTTTATCCATTTTTTGCTTTCTGGGATATTTACCTGGTACTGTAGACGAGCTTCTTGGGAACACAGCCGTCCCAAACTTTGGGGTGGCTCTCTGTTTTTGATTTTAATTTCCCTAAGCAATAGGACCATAAGTGCAATTGCCATAGGCTGTGATGCTTTATTTCTTACGTGTTTTAGGAAACACCATACAGTTTTCCAGGGTGGTTGTTGGCAATTTATATCCTGCCAATCAGCATAACAAGGCTCCCTGTTCTCCATATCCTGTCTTACCTTTCTGGATTTTACACTTTTTTCAGATGGCCCTTTTGCCCAGGGGGCAGTGAGACTTCATTGTAGTGCAGATTTCCTTTACAGGGTTGCTTGGTTGGCCAAAAAGTGCGTATGCGTTTTTTCCTGAATATATTCAGGAAAAAACGCATACGCACTTTTTGGCCAAGTGCATCTTTTTCGACGTTCTGCCTCTTTTCCTATGCTTTCTGGGCAATTCCAGTCTACCCCCTGCAATCGTTTTCCTGAAATTCTGCCCCGCTTTCAAGTCCCCTTCGCAGGCTTACTTCAATATATTTTTGGAGGATAGCTGTCATTTATAACTCTGCAGGTTTGTGAATTACAGTGCCCCTGAGCTCCTTTCCTCAACTCGCTTTCTTGTGAGCTGGGTACAAAACCGCAGCATTGCTTCAGGACCTAATCTGTTTCCGGCAGGGCACGCTGAGCCTTTGGTTAATTCCTCTTCCTGATGGGAAATGAGCCTTACATTTGCCCGTGCAGACACCTATAGCTAGTCTCTCATTGGTTCTCCCTATTCCTGTTCATCTTGCGCAGAAATTGCAAGCTGTGCCAAACAGGAGGTTAAAGGCACTGACTCTCCAAGCGGGGAGAGTGTTAGTAAAGCATCTGGAATGGTGAACCCGAGGACCAGGATACGAAAACTGAGATGCATTTTAAATCGTTTCCCAATCACACGGTGGACGATACTCTGGGTTTCCCATGCATGTTTTAGCTGTAGGAAGAATCCCTTGAACCTGGAGAGTTGGGACCCATGGAATGGGTACCATGCAGTATGACTTCAAAGGGTCTGCATTTGCTCACCGAAACTCACCAATGCTATCAGCCTGAAGTGTCCAGCCTTATGTCTCAACCAGCTCTGGGTGTAGATGTGGTCAATCCCGGTTGCATCACATGCCCTGAGTGAATTATTTAAGAATTGCTCTCTATTTCACTGTCTTTGTGTTTTGTTTTCGAAATTTATTTTGATAATGGGATTTATCGGATTTTCACTGCTGCGTTTCGGCCGCTGTACACACGCTTGTTTCTCTTACGGAGACATATATATCCATGGGTTTTAAGATTCTTCCTAGTCAGGTATATTCCTAGGCGTTGAATATGTGGTGTTGGGCCCATTTCGTTGAGCAAGGAGTAGGTCTTGACTATTACATATTTGGCTTATGGAATGGTATCTCTGCTAATTTCAATCTCTGGTTTTATGCAGCACCCCAACTCACCTTTCCCCTTAAGGAAGCATAAGTTGGTTTTCTTAATTTGAAACCCTCTTCTCTTTTGTAATTCAGTTCATGTGTAGCCATGTTAACATTCCATGTATTAGTGATATCTTATGTCTTTTTCTTTTTGAATTATGTGACTTCGAATGATCACACGTAACTCCTCTGGAGTTGTTACAACTGGCCGTATTTCATTGATTTCCAGGCTGAGTAATATTCCACTCTACATAAGCACCACATCTCTGTCCGTTTTTTCTCTGCAGATACCTTTAAGTTATATCCTAGTCGAGGATCTTTTAAACAGAGAGGTGGTAAACATTGGGGTGCCTGTGTCCTCTCGATTTTTGTTTTTCCCAAGATATACGTCCATGAGTGCAAGTGCCCTGTGCTCGGTAGCTCATTTTTTAGATGCTTTAGTAAACCCAATAGACTTATCCAGAGTGACCGTTGGCAATATACATTTCCACTATAAGACTCACAGGGCTCCCTTTTCTCCTTGCCCTGTCCTGCATTTCTGGTGTCTACACTTTATGAGGACGGCTCTTCTGACTGATGCAAAGTGATATGTTTTGTAGTATTGATTTCCAGTGCCCACCTGTTTGGTTGGCTAAAAAAGTGTATGCCCTTTTCTTGAATATATACAGAAAAAGACGCATACACCCTTTTTGGCCAACTGCAATGTTGGCAATGTTCAGCCCCTTTTCTTGTGCTTAATGGCGAGTCCTTTCTACCTCTTCCAATCCCTTTCCTGCCATTCTCCGTTGCTTACAAGTCCTTTTCTCTGACTTTCCTCAAGACATTTTTCAGTGATAGATATTTTCAATTCTGCAGTTTCGTGAATTTTAGTGCCCCTGAGTTCCATTTTCCAACTTGTGTTTATGGGAACTGGCCACAAAGCATCAGGATTCCTCAAGCCCTATTCTGTTTCCATGGGCAACCCTAGCCTTTGGTCAATTCGTCTTCCTGATTGGAAATTAGAGTGGCATGTGCCTGTCCGAACACCTAGGACTTGTCTCTCATTGTTCCTCCTCCTTCTGCTTCATCCTCTGGACAAATTCCAAACTGTATGCAACAGGATGTTGACAGTGCTGACATCTCCAAGTGGGGAGACTGTTAGTAAAGACGCTGGAGTGGTGAACCCTAGCACCAAGAGATGAGGAGATGAGATGCCTTTTCCAAACTTTTCCCGATCAGACGGTATACCATCCTCTGGGTGTGACAGGCATGTTTTAGGTGTAGGAAGGGTCCCATTCATGTGAGGAGAACACCAGGGGATTTTAAATATCAGTGTCTCTCCGCAACCCAAACTGAGGAATTTTTTAAGCTACGGCTACACATATGTTCATTAAGGGCCTTGGGAAGTAGGCAGAGTCCAAACTTTAGATGATTGAAGTCTTCAGGGTCAGAAGCACTCACCACTGTCTTCCCTTAGATTCCATTTTTACTGTCATTGATGGATGATGTCAATAAAAATATCTATTCTTTTTCAGATCATTTCCCCTTATAGGGTATTGCAAAATATTGAGTGTAGTTCCCTGTGCTATACAGTAGTTCCTTGCTGATGATTTCATACATAGCAGTGTGTATGTGTTAATCCCAAACTGTTAATTTATCCCTCCTCCTACCATTTCCCTTTGGTAATAATAAATTATAAGATTTTATGCTTCTCAGAAATGGGGGAGCTGAAAGAGAGGTATCATTTTCAATGCAAAAGCATTTAAAACAAGATTGAAGCTTTAACCAAGATTATTAGATGTACATCCTTGGAAAGAAATCACTTTGTTTCTCTAATATTGACCTGACAAAGAAGACAAACCTTTTCACTGAACTTGCTTATAAGAAAGTGATGGAAATATCAAATGGAAGTGTTAGAAACATCTTATTTTACCCGAGCCTTATACACTGTTCTATGTTAATTACAGTTTGGCTCACACATCTGTTCATTGAAGTTACAATGTTCTCAATTTCTGTTACTGATCCTCCAGAGTGGACGCCAACAAGTGTCCCCCTGCCCAGTGTCATTGGAGCCAATAGATCGAGACTGAGTTTGGTTCAAAAGCAAAGGAAACTTTATATTTTGATCAGAGAATGGAGAGGTGCTACCCTGTGGGCTGTGGGCTGGGCTGCTGTGTAGAGATCCTGTCAGAGTCACTGGGAGGGAGGGGGCTGAGCTCTCGAGGACCTGGTTGGCTGCAGCTCAGGCTCTATGTCACGGAGTCTGAACTGGGCCCCAGGAGCTGAAGTGTCATCGAGCCATTCTGCTCTAGGAAATCTGGTCTGAAGTGCCGGGTGTGGAACCTCTGTATGCGGGACACTAGGAGCACCTGAAATTAGACAAAGCACAAAGGATAAAAATGGTTAGACTTTATTTTATTGCCCAGATTCTATTTTTATCTCCCAGGCATTTTTAAGGGGCTTTGCCTGGGACAAACTTCTCTTCTGCCTTTTGTCCCTTTCCTCATTCTTGGAGTGCTGCGGGTGCAGACCCTTCTTCTGTAACTGCTGAGTGCTGAGTTAGGAAGCTTCATACCCGTGGGCGAGGGTCAGAACTTCTCCCCAGCAGCCTCCAGGTGACGTTGATTGTCCCCAGGCCTCCTGCCTCCCTGCTCGTCCACCTGAGCACCAATATTGGAAGTGTTATAGATTCTAATGACCTTTAAGGGTCCAGAAAGGAGATGTGCAGTGGTGCTGTGAGGTCCAGTTTCACTCCGCCCCACATTTGTTCGGCCACCTTAGGCTGACCGTTTCTGCCAGCCTAGATGCTCTGACTGACCGTTTCTGCCAGCCTAGATGCTCTGACCAACAGTCTGCGCTTTCTTCCATTAGGCCCCTGAATTAACGTAAAAACAGCACCAGGTGTCAGGATCCTGCTCGCTCAGCTCCCAGACAGTCCAGGGTCAGTGGTGATGAAGGATCATGATGGTCACTGAGTCAAGAGCCTTTGGAAGTAAACAGGAGTCCAGCCGGTCTTATTGGCCACCATCATCAGGGTGTCTGTAGGCTTTTCTATGGTGACAGCATGATATACGGTTCCCCCGCCAAGATTATTAGCTCCCCTCTGGGTACAGTAAGTACTGCAAGCAGTAGTCTACTCTTTTGGGACACACTCTTGTTGTTTTATGAGAGAAACTCCAGGTCAAGTGATGGTCACACGGGTCGTCATGGTGCCCCGTTGCCCCCGGTTATCTCTCTGGAGGTTGGAGTTGGAGGGCCTCCTCAATCGAGGTCAGTGTGCCCACGGAGCAAACCCTGCAACTTCAGGGCATGGTTGGGGGTTAGGATCACCACATGGGGTCCGTTTCCCTTAGAAGGGAGGTGGCCTTTTGGGCTGCTGATTTCCAGGTTTTCAGATACCACCAGTATCTTGGCCAGATGTGGCGGTGGGCCAAGCCCCTTGGTGACCATAGTTTATCCTACCTGGATGGCATTCTTGCATTGTTCCATTTCAAGTGGTCCCAGTTTTTGCACTAATACTCCAATGGCGATTCACCTTTCACCAGGAATGTAAAGGTCAAAGGGTTTAGCTAAATTAGGGAGTTCCAGGGCAAGGGTCTGAATTGACTGCTCTTTCCATTCTTGAAAGGCCACTTCTGGATTCTATTCAAAAGGATCATCATCTTTTCCTTTCAGTGTTTCATATAGAGGCCCAGCTAGTAGACTGTAGTTAGGGATCCAGAGGCAGGAAACCCTGGTTTCCCCAGGAACCCCTAAGCTGTCTTCTAGTTTCAGAAAGGGGTAAGGCTGTAAATTGTTTCTTCCCTTTCCTGGGATGGGCTTCTCCGACCTTCTGTGAGAATGAAGCCCAGGCAGGTCACCGTAGTCTGTGATACTTGAGCTTTTTCGTGGACAACTTCTATCCTTTATTGGCTTGGTAGTTCTGAGGCCTCCTTAGTAGGGCTGGCGATCAGAATGTCGTCTGAATATTGAAGGAGTGTTTCCTTTTCCAGAGGTAGAACTTTTAGGTCTTTAGCTGAGCTTTCCCCAAAGATGGTGTGGGAATTTTTGAACCCTTGGGGCAAGACAGCCTGGAAGTATTGTTTTAGTTGTATGTTGAGTCCTGTCACTCACAAGCCAAAATTTCTTGTGACTCTGGGACTAATGGAATACAAAAGAAGGCATCAGTGAAGACTAATACAGAATACCAAGTCCTGGTGGTTGGTAGAATGACCAGCAGGGTGTAGGATTTAGGAACTACTGGAGGTATATCCTCAGTGGCTTCACTGACTGTCCTGACATCCTTTACCAGGACTCCAGCAGCCCATGGGGCTCTCGAGGTCAGGCCAATCCCAGGATATGGAGCTCACCTGGGCAGGTACCTTACCCCCACCCCAGCCCACGGGGCTCTCGTGTTCAGGCCCCTCCCAGGATATGGGATTCCCTGGGCAGGTCCTCTGCAGTCCATGGGGCTCCCGTGGTCAGGCCCCTCCCAGGATACAGAGCTACCCTTGCAGGTACCTTGGCAGGGCTGGGCACACAGGAACCGTGCACATAGCCCTCATTGCAGAGCACTCCCAGCTCACCTGTCGCTCAGATCTGACACAGAGCACCTCAGAGCAGGACTTGAACTAACAAACAGCAGCTCTGACAGGTCTGTGACCCTGGGCATCACTCTGTGCGGCCTCCTCCACCTGGTCTTCCAGAGACTTCCACTGCACCCGGGGCACCAGGCCTCTGTCTCCAACCACCACCCACCCCTCCTCTCCCTGACTCCTGGGTTCCTCTCATTAGGAGAGGGTTTTCTTGAAGTTGTCTCCCACTCATGGGCCAGATAATATAATTAGAAAACAAGCCAGAGCTGCAGCCCCTTGTCTATCCTGACTCTCAGGAGCCCACACCTGTTCCTTGGACCTGGCCAATTCAGCAAGTTCCATTTTCAGCAACTGTGAGCCCCTGAGGGGTGATTATTGGCTGGCTTGGGAAGCCTGACCGCGCCGGCCAGCCCTCCCCAGGTGTGCCTGGGTTGAGATCAATATAAACACCCCTCCAGGCAGCAACAGCCCCTGCAGCTGTGCCTGACGCCATTTTCTCTGCCCTGTCAGCAGTCTCGGGGCTGGGCTGGTGGGAGGGAGTGAGAGGCCACGGCTTTGTGGGTGTCCCAGTGTGAGTGGGGCTCTGCTGGACTTTCTGCAGCAGTTGCCAAGATGCCACCTGCTAAAGAAGAGGATGTGTCACCCACACCTGCCGCTGGAATTTCTCCCTGGGCACAGGTGAGGAAGGAAGAAAGCAGTGGGGGCCGGGACAGCAGGGGTATCTCAGGCAGGGAAATGGAGAGCTTCCAGAAGAGCACCCAGGGCCAGGACCATCCTGGCTGGCCTGCAGGCACCAAGTCGGCTGGCATGCTGTCCCTCATGTGGCTCCATGGCCCTTCCTCTAGGTTTTCAAGTCCTTGTACATATTCAGGTGTTTAGCCTTGGAAGGGTGGGAACATTTCAGCAGCAGCTGGCCTGGGGCTCGGTCCACGTTTACTCACAGATACCTCGGCACGGTCCCCCAGCTTTGCAGTGAGGACGCTTGTTGCGAGGAGCATGCTGGCTGAATGGGAGATGATTCCCCACCACTGACCAACTTCAGAATTGTTTGCAATTGGAGCAAGTGCCCTGAAACGGTTTTCCTCTGTGTAACTGGTGGGTTCTGTTCTTTTTTATCTTTTTTTCGTTTTTGGTTCAAGGTAGATTTTATTCCTCTTTTGTGTATTTACAGATATAAGCATGGAAATAATTTATTCATATAAATACATGTATGTGAAGGGAAGAATATTTTTTCTGTTTTACTTTTTTTAATTTTATTTTTGTATTTTGAATTTAATTTTATATTTTTATACAGCAGGTTGTTTTTGGTTATCTACTTTATACATATAAATGTATACATACCAATCCCAATATCTCAACTCCTCCCACCACCATCCCCAACAGCTTTCCCCCCTTGTTGTCCATACGTTTGTTGTATACATGTATTGCTCTATTTCTGCCTTGCAAAACGGTTCATCTGTACAATTTTTCTAGGTTCCACATATATGCATTAATATACAAGATTTGTTTTTCTCTTTCTGACTTACTTCACTCTGTATGACAGTCTCTAGATCCATCAACGTCTCTACAAATGTCCCAATTTCATTCCTTTTTATGGCTTAGTAATATTCCATTTTATATATGTACCACATCTTTATGCATTCGTCTGTCTGTGGGCATTTAGGTTGCTTCCATTTCCTGGATAGTGTAAATAGTGATGCAATGAACATTGTGGTGAATGTCTCTTTTTGATTTATGGTTTTGTCTGGGTATATGCCCAGTAGAGGGATTGCTGTATCATATGGTAATTCTATTCTTAGTTTTATAAGAAACTCCATAATGTTCTCCACAGTGACTGTATCAATTTACGTTCCCAACAATAGTGGAAGAGGATTCCTTATCTCCACACCGTTTCCAGCATTTGTTGTTTGTAGATTTTCTGATGATGCCCATTCTAATAGGTGTGAGGTGATACACCATGGATGAGTCTATTTCGTTGAGCAAAGAGTAGGTCTTGTTTATTACGTATTTGGCTTATGGAATGGTATGTGTGCTAATTTCAATCTGTTTTTATACAGCAGCCCAACTCAACTTTCCCCTTAAGCAAGCATAAGGTTTTTATCTAAATGTGAGACTCTGTTCGGTTTTGTAATTCAGTTTATGTGTAGCCAAGTTTACACTCCCTCTATTAGTGATATCTTATGATAATTATCTTTCTTTGTGTGACATATTTCTCTTAGAATCATCATAATTAAATCCACTCAATTTGCTGCTACAGGCCTGATGACATTGATTTCACTGCTGAGTGATATTCCGTTGTACGTAAGTAGCACAACTTCTTTATCCATTTTTCTCTTTCTGGGATATTTAATTTGTACTGGACTCGAGGTTCTTGTAAACACAGCAGCCCTAAATTTTGTGTTGGCTGTGTCTTGTTGATTTTAATTTTCCTAAGCTATAGGGCCAAAAGTGGAAGTGCCCTAGGCTCTGTAGCTTTGTTTTTTAGATGTTTCAGGATACACCATGAACATCTCCAGAGTGTCTGTTGGCAATTTACATCCCGCCCATCAGCATAACACGGCTCCCTGTTCTCCATGGCCTGTCCTGTGTTTCTGGTTTTTACACTTTATTCAGATGGCCTTTTTGACGAATGGGAAATGTGACTTCATTGTAGTGTGGATTTTCATTGCTGGAGTGCTTGGTTGGCCAAAATGTTCATATGCGTTTTTTCCTGAATATATTCAGGAAAAATGTATACGCACTTTTTGTCCATGTGCATCACTGTCAAAGATCTGCCGCTTTTCATATGCTTTAAATGCAATTCCAATCTACCTCTTGAAATATGATTCCTGCAATTCTGCCTCGTTTTCAAGTCCTCTTTGCAGACTTACTTCGATATATATTTGCCAATAGCTGTCATTTATCTCTGCAGGTTTGTGAATTACAGTGCCCCTGAGCTCCTTTCTTAACTCGCTTCCTTGTAAGCTGGCCACAAAACTGCAGGTTTGCTTCAGGCCATAATCAGGGTCCGGCACGGCACTCTGAGCCTTTGGTTAATTCCTCTTCCTGGTGGGAAATTAGAGTTAAATGTGCCCCTCCAGATACCTGCCTCACTCCCAGCCACATGGTGATGTATGTCCTCAGGTTTGAGGCCATATGTGATGGGTTCCTCATCTTTTGATGATGTGGCCCCACTGGTGTGTGGACACTCCTGCCTGGTTCCCATCCCCTTGGTGATGTGGGCTCTCTGGTGAGACTCTGATCCTGGTTGGGTTCCTCACACATCCGTGAGGTGAGCCCTCTTCTCTGAGGTCACTCCTGCCTGGCTGGCACAACCCGCCTTGTTGACTTCGGCACCCTGGTGGCAGTTGGAGCCTGCTGGGAGCCTCCTTCCTGCGGTGATGAGGCCCTCTGGCGTCAGACCCTAATGGCGGGGTTCCCACATTTTCTGATATGTGCTAAGTGGTACGAGGGCACTCCTGCCAGGTTCCCATCCTCATGAGCGTGTGGGCCTTCTGTTCTGAGGTCCTAACGGCTGGGTTGCTCACACTTTCATGATGTGGGCCCTCTGCTGTGAGGTCAATCCTGCCTGGCTGGCGCACGTCGCCTTGGCGACGTGGACCCTCTGGTGGCAGTTGGAGCGTGCTGGGGCCTCCTCCCCTCAGTGATGAGGGCCTTCTGGTGTCAGGCCCTAAGTGCTGGGCTCCACACATTTTCTGATGTGTGCCCAGTGGTGCGAGTCACTCCTGCCAGGTTCCCATCCCCATGGGCATGTGGGACTTCTGTTCTGTGGTCCCAACTGCTGGGTTGCTCACAGTTTCATGATGTGGGCCCTTTGCTGTGTGTTCACTCTGGCCTGTATCCCATAGTGTCAGTGCTCTGGGCCTCCCGCTTGGAGTTTCCAACTTCTCGATTCCTCACCTTTTTTATTCTATGGGCCCTCGGTTGTGCGTCTCCTCCTGCATGCCTCACTCCCAGCCCCTTCGTGATGTGTGTCCCCTTGTTTGAGGCCACATGTGCTGTGTTCCTCACCTTTCTATAATGTGGCCACACTGGTGTGAGGACACTCTTGCCTGGTTCCCATTCCCTTGGTGATGTTGGCCCCACTGCTGTTAGGACAGTCTTGCCTGGTTCCCATCACCTTGGTGATGTTGGCCCTCTGGTGAGAGTCTGATCCTGGTTAGGTTCCTCACCCTTCTGTGAGGTGGGCCCTCTGCTCTGAGGTCACTCCTGCCTGGCTGGCACACCCCGCCTTGGCAACGTCGGCCATATGGTGGCAGTTGGAGCCTGCTGGGAGCCTCCTCCCCTCGGTGATGAGGGCCCTCTGGCCTCAGGCCCTAACTGCTGGGTTCCCACATTTTCTGATTCGTGCTAAGTGGTGCAAGGACACTCCTGCCAGGTTCCCATCCCCATGGGGATGTGAGCCTTCTGCTCTGAGGTCCCAACGGCTGTGTTGCTCACAGTTTCATGATGAGGGCCCTCTGTTGTGAGTTCACTCCTGCCTAGATCCCATAGCCTCGCTGCTCCTGGCTGCCTGCCGGAGGTTCCAACTGTGGGATTCCTCACCTTTTTTATTCTATGGTCCCTCTGTTTTGAGGATCCTCTGGCCTGCCTCACTCCCAGCCCCTTGGTGATGTGTGTCCTCAGGTTTGGAGCCACGTGTGCTGGGTCCCTCAAATTATGGTGATGTAGCCCCACTGGTGTGAGGACACTCCTGCCTGGTTCCCATTCCCTTGGTGATGTTGGCCCTCTGGTGACAGTCTGATCCTTGTTGGGTTCCTCACACTTCTGTGAGGTGGGCTTTCTGCTCTGAGGTCACTCCTGCCTGGTTGGCACACCCCGCCTTGGTGACATCGGCCTTATGGTGGCAGTTGGAGCCTGCTGGGAGCCTCCTCCCCTCGGTGATGAGGGTCCTCTGGCCTCAGGTTCTAACTGCTGGGTTCCCACATTTTCTGATTCATGGAAGTGGGCCGAGGACACTCCTGTCAGGTTCCCATCCCCATAGGGATGTGGGCCTTCTGCTCTGAGGTCCCATCCGCTGGGTTGCTCACAGTTTCATGATGTGGGACCTCTGCTGTGAGTTTGCTGTGGCCTGGATCCCATAGACTCTGTGCTCTGGGCGGCCTACTGGCCGGTTCCAACTGCTGGATTCCTCACAACTTTTATTCTGTGGGCTCTGTTTTGTGAGGATACTCCTGCTTGCCTCACTCCTAGCCCCTTGGAGATGTGGGTCCCCTGTTTTAGGCCACATGTTCTGGGTTCCTCACCTTTCTATAATGTGGCCACACTGGTGTGAGGACCCTCCTGCCTGGTTCCGATCCCCTTGGTGATGTGGGCCCTCTGGTGAGAGTCTTATCCTGGCTGGTTTCCTCACCCTTCTGTGAGGTAGGCCCTCTGCGGTGAGGTCACTCCTGCCTGGCTGGCACACATCACCTTGGTGACGTGGGCCCTCAGTTGGGAGTTGGTGTCTGCTGCGAGTCTCCGTCCCTCGGTAATGAGGGCCCTCTTGCGTCAGACCCTAACTCCTGGGCTCCCAAAATTTGCAGATGTGCGACCTGTGGTGCGAGTACACTCCTGTCAGGTTCCCAACCCCATGGGAATTTGGGCCTTCTGCTCTGAGGTCCCAACGCCTGGGGTGCTCACAGTTTCATGATGAGGGCCCTCTGATGTGCGTTCATTCCGGCCTAGATCCCATAGGCTTGCTGCTCCTGGGCGCCTGCTGGGAGGTTCCAACTGCGGGATTCCTCACCTTTTTTATTCTATGGGCCCTCTGTTTTGAGGCTCCTCCTGCCTGCCTCAATCCCAGCCCCGTTGTGATGTGTGTCCTCTGGTGTGAGGCCACGTGTGCTGGGTCCCTCACCTTTCGATGATGTGGCCCCAATGGTGTGAGGACACTCGTGCCTGTTTCCCAGCCCCTTGGTGATGTGGCCCCTCTGGTGAGAGTCTGATCCTGGCTGGGTTCCTTACCGTTCTGTGAGGTGGGCCCTGTGCTCTGAGGTAACTCCTGCCTGGCTTGCTCCCATTGCCTTGGTGACGTCGGCCCTCTGGTGGCAGTTGGATCCTTTTGGAGACTCCTGTCCTCGGTGATGAGGTCCCTCTGGCGTCAGGCTCTAACTGCTGGGCTCCCCAGGTTTTCTGATGTGAGCCCAGTGATGCCAGGACACTCGTGAAATGTTCCCATCCCCATGGTGATATGGGCCTTCTGCTCTGAGGTTCCAACGACTGGGTTGCTCACAGTTTCCTGATGTTAGCTCTCTGGTGTTAGTTCACTCATTCCTAGATCCCATAGCCTCTGTACTCTGGGCCACCTGCTGGGAAGTTCCAACTGCTGGGTTCCTCACCTTTTTTATTCTTTGGGCCCTGTGTTGGGAGGCTCCTCCTGCCTGTGTCACTCCCAGCCCCTTGGTGATGTAGGTCCTCTGGTTTGTGGTCACATGTGCCAGTTTCCTCATCTTTTAGTGATGTGGCCCCACTGGTGTGAGGACACTCGTGCCTGGTTCCCGTCCCCTTGGTGATATGGGCCCTCTGGTGAGAGTCTGATCCTGGTTGGGTTCCTCACACTTCTTTGAGGTGGGCCGTCTGCTGTGAGGTCACTCCTGCCTGGCTGGCACACCCCGCCTTGGCGACGTGGGCCCTCTTGTGGTAGTTGGAACATGCTGGGAGCCTCCTCCCCTCAGTGATGAGGGCCCTCTGGCGTCAGGCCCTAACTGCTGGGTACCCACATTTTCTGATATGTGCTAAGTGGTGCGAGGACACTCCTGCAATGCTCCCAACACCTTGGGGATGTGGACCTTCTGCTCTGAGGTCCAAATGGCTGGGTTGCTCGCAGTTTCATGATGTGGACCCTCTGCTGTGAGTTTACTGCGGCCTGAATCGCATAGACTTGGTGTTCTTGGCCGCCTGCTGGGAGGTTCCCATTGCTGGATTCCTCAGCTTTTTTATTCTATGGGCCCTGTGTTGTGAGGCTACTCCTGCCTGCCTCATTCCGAGCCCCTTGGAGATGTGGGTCTTCTGGTTTAGGCCACATGTGCTGGGTTCCTCACCTTTCTATGATGTGGCCACACTGGTGTGAAGACTCTCCTGCCTGGTTCTGATCACCTTGGTGATGTGGGCCCTCTGGTGAGAGTCTTATCCTGGCTGTGTTCCTCACCCTTCTGTGAGGTAGGCCCTCTGCGGTGAGGTCACTCCTACCTGGCTGTCACACGTCACCTTGGCGACGTGGGACCTCAGTTGGGTGTTGGTGCCTGATTGGAGTCTCCTCCCCTTGGTAATGAGGGCCCTCTGGTGTCAGGCCCTAACTCCTGGGTTCCCTAAATTCTCTGCTGTGTGCCCTGTGGTGCGAGTACAGTTCTGACAGGTTCCCAACCCCATGGGAATGTGGGCCTTCTGCTCTGAGATCCCAACGCCTAGGTTGCTCACAGTTTCATGATGACGGCCCTCTGGTGTGAGATCACTCCGGCCTGGATCCCATAGTCTCGCTGCTCCTGGCCGCCTGCTGGGAGGTTCCAACTGCGGGATTCTTCACCTCTTTAATTCTATGATCCCTCTGTTTTGAGGCTCCTCCTGCCTGCCTCAATCCCAGCTCCCTTGTGATGTGTGTCCTCTGGTTTGAGGCCACGTGTGCTGGGTCCCTCACTTTTCAGTGATGTGGCCCCACTAGTGTGAGGACACTCCTGCCTGGTTCCCATTCCCTTGGTGATGTGGGCCCTCTGGTGAGAATCTGATCCTCTTTGGTTCTTCACACTTCTGTGAGGTTGACCCTCTGCTCTGAGGTCACTCCTGCCTGGTTGTCGCACTCCTCATTGGCGACGTCGCCCCTCTGGTAGCAGTCGGAGCTGGCTGGGAGCCACCGCCCCTCGGTGATGAGAGCCCTCTGGCATCAGGCACTAATTGCTGGGCTCCCCACATTTTTTCATGTGTGCCCACTCTTGCGATGACACTCCTGCTTGTTTCCCTTCCCCATGGGGATGTGGGCCTTCTGCTCTGAGGTCACAACGGCTGGGCTGCTTACAGAATCACAATGAGGGCCCTCTGTTGTGAGTTCATGCCGGCCTGGATCTCATAGCCTCAGTGCTCTGGGCCGCCTGCTAGGAAGATCCAACTGCTGGTTTCCACACCTTTTGTATACAATGGGACATGTGTTGTGAGGTTAATCCTGCCTGCCTCACTCCGAAACCCATGGTGATGTGGGTCCTCTGGTTTGAGGCCACATGTGCTGGGTACCTCAACTTTTGATGATGTGGCCCCACGGGTGTGAGGACACTCCTGCCTGGTTCCCATCACCTTGGTGATGTGGGCCCTCTGGGGAGAGTCTGATCCTGGCTGGGTTCCCTACCATTCTGTGAGGTGGGCCCTCTGATGTCAGGTCACTCCTGCCTGGCTAGCTCACATCGCCTTGGCGACGTGGGCCCTCTGTTGGCCACTGGAGCATGCTGGGAGCCTACTACTCCCGTGAATGATGGCCCTGGAAAAAATGCATATGCCCTTTTTGGCCAAGTGCTTCATTGACGAGGTTCTGCCACTTCTCTTATGCTTTCAGAGCAATTCATGTCTACCTCCTGAAATTGGATTCCAGCAATTCTGCCCCACTTTCAAGTCCTCTTCGCAGCCTTAATTCAATATATTTTTGTACGATTTCTGTCATTTATAAGTCTGCAGGTATGTGAATGACAGTGCCCCTGAGCTCCTTTCCTCAACTCGCTTTCTTGTGAGCTGGCCACAAAACCGCAGGATTGCTTCAGGCCCTAATCTTGTTCCAGCACGGCATGCTGAGCCTTTGGTTAATTCCTTTTCCTGTTGGGAAATGAGTGTTAAAATTGCCCGTGCATACTGGGCATATACCCTGAGAAAACCAAAATTCAAAAAGAGTCATGTACCAAAATGTTCATTGCAGCTCTATTTACAATAGCCCGGAGATGGAAAGAACCTAAGCGCCCATCATCGGACGAATGGATAAAGAAGATGTGGCACATATACACAATGGAATATTACTCAGCCTTAAAAAGAAATGAAACTGAGTTATTTGTAATGAGATGGATAGACCTAGAGTCTGTCATACAGAGTGAAGTAAGTCAGAAAGAAAAAGACAAATAGCGTATGCTAACACATATATATGGAATTTAAAGGAAAAAAATGTCATGAAGAACCTAGGGATAAGACAGGAATAGAGGCGCAGACCTACTGGAGAACGGAATTGAGGATATGGGGAGGGGGAATGGTGAGTTTTGACAGGGCGAGAGAGAGTCATGGACATATACACACTAACAAATGTAGTAAGGTAGATAGCAAGGGAGAAGCAGCCGCAAGGCACAGGGATATTAGCTCGGGGCGTTGGGACAGCCTGGAGGGGTGGAAGGGGGAGAGAGGGAGGGAGGGAGACACAAGAGGGAAGACACAGGGAGCATATGTATATGTATAGCTGATTCACTTTGTTATAAAGCAAAAACTAACACACCATTGTAAAGCAATTATACCCCAATAAAGATGTTAAAAAAAATATTTGCCCGTGCACACACCTACAGATAGTCTCCCATTGGTTCTCCGTATTCCTGTTCATCTTGCGCAGAAATTGCAAACAGTGCCAAACAGGAGGTTAAAGGCACTGACTCTCCAAATGGGGAGAGTGTAAGAAAAGGGTCTGGAATGGTGAACCTGAGTACCAGGGGACGAAAACAGACATGCATGTAAAAAGGTTTCCCAGTCACACGGTGGAGCATACTCTGGGTTTCCCATGCAAATTTTAGCAGAAGGAAGAATCCCTTGAACCTGGAGAGTTGGGAACCATGGAATGGGTACCAGGCAGTATGACATCAAAGGGTCTGCATTTGCTCACTGAACCTAACCAAAGCTATCAGCCCAAAGGGTCCAGCCTTATCTCTCACCCAGCTCTGGGTGTAGATGTGGTAAACCAGGTTGCATCACATGCCCTGTGTGAGTTATTTAAGAATTGCTCTCTATTTCACTGTCTTTGTGTTTTGTTTTTGAAATTTTTTTTTGACACTGGGATTTATCGGATTTTCACTGCTGTGATAATGCCGCTGTACACACTCTTGATTCTCTTACGGAGACATAAATATCCACGGGTTTTAAGATTCTTCCTAGTCAGGTATATTCCTAGGCGTTGAATATGTGGTGTTGAGTCCATTTCGTTGAGCAAGGAGTAGGTCTTGTCTATTACATATTTGGCTTATGGAACGGTATCTGTGCTAATTTCAGTCTCTGGTTTTATGCAGCACTCCAACGCACCTTTCTCCATAAGAAAGCACAAGTTGGTTTTCTAAATTTGAGACTGTTCTGTTTTGTAATTCAGTTCATGTGTAGTCAAGTTTACATACTGTGTATTAGTGATATTTTATGATGTTTCTTTTTATGTGTGACTTATTTCACGTAGACTCACCATACCTGAATCCACTCACTATGCCGCTACGGGCCTGATGACACAGATTTCATTGCTGAGTGATATTCCATTGTACGTACGTACCACAACTTCTTTATCCATTGTTTGCTCTCTGAGATATTTACCTGGTACTGTAAACGAGGTTCTTGTGAACAGAGAGGTCCCAAACTTTGAGGTGGCTGGGTGTTTTTGATTTTAATTTCCCTAAGCTGTAGGACCATAAGTGGAAGTGCCATAGGCTGTGTGGCTTTGTTTCTTATGTGTTTCAGGAAACACATAACACTTCTCCAGAATGGCTGTCGGCAATTTACATCATAGGCATCAGCATAATAAGGAACCCTGCTTTCCATTGCCTGTCCTCCGTTTCTGGATTTTACAATTTTTTTAAATGGCCCTTTTGCCCTGGGGGGCACTGAGACTTCATTGTAGTGCAGGTTTATTTACAAGCTTGCTTGGTTGGCCAAAAAGTGCGTATGCGTTTTTTCCTGAATATATTTAGGGAAAAAAGCATCCGCACTTTTTGGACAAGTGCATCATTATCGACGTTCTGCCTGTTTTCCTATTCTTTAAGTGCAATTCCAGTTTAACCCTTCAATCGTTTTCCTGAATTTCTGCCCCGCTTTCAAGTCCCCTTTGCAGGCTTACTTCAATATATTTTTGGAGGATAGCTGTCATTTATAACTCTGCAGGTTTGTGAATTACAGTGCCCCTGAGCTCCTTTCTTCAACTCGCTTTCTTGTGAGCTGGGCACAAAACCGCAGGATTGCTTCAGGCCCTAATCTGTTTCCAGCAGGGCACACTGAGCCTTTGCTTAATTCCTCTTCCTGGTGGGCAATGAGCGTTACATTTGCCCGTGCAGACACCTACAGCTAGTCTCTCAGTGGTTCTCCCTATTTCTGTTCATCTTGCACAGAAATTGCAAGCTGTGCCAAACAGGAGGTTAAAGGCACTGACTCTCCAAGCGGGGAGAGTGTTAGTAAAGCATCTGGAATGGTGAACCCGAGGACCAGGATACGAAAACTGAGATGCATTTTAAATCGTTTCCCAATCACACGGTGGACCATACTGTGGGTTTCCCATGCATGTTTTAGCTGGAGGAAGAATCCCTTGAACCTGAAGAGTTGGGACCCATGGAATAGGTACCATGCAGTATGACTTCAAAGGGTCTGCATTTGCTCACCGAAACTCACCAATGCTATCAGCCTGAAGTGTCCAGCCTTATGTCTCAACCAGCTCTGGGTGGACATGCGGTCAATCCCGGTTGCATCACATGCCCTGAGTGAATTATTTAAGAATTGCTCTCTATTTCACTGACTTTGTGTTTTGTTTTCGAAATTTATTTTGATAATGGGATTTATCAGATTTTCACTGCTGCGTTTCAGCCGCTGTACACACGCTTGATTCTCTTACGGAGACATATATATGCATGGGTTTTAAGATTCTTCCTAGTCAGGTATATTCCTAGGCATTGAATATGTGGTGTTGAGTCCATTTCGTTGAGCAAGGAGTAGGTCTTGTCTATTACATATTTGGCTTATGGAATGTTATCTGTGCTAATTTCAGTCTCTGGTTTTATGCAGCACCCCAAGGCACCTTTCCCCATAAGCAAGCACTAGTTGGTTTTCTAAATTTGAGACCCTGTTCTGTTTTGTAATTCAGTTCATGTGTAGTCAAGTTTACATTCCGTGTATTAGTGATATCTTATGATGTTTCTTTTTCTGTGTGACGTAGTTCATGTAGAATCACCGTACCTGCATCCACTCACTATGCCGCTACGGACCTGATGACACAGATTTCATTGCTGAGTGATACTGCATTGCACGTACGTGCCACAACTTCTTTATCCATTTTTTGCTTTCTGGGATATTTACCTGGTACTGTAGACGAGCTTCTTGGGAACACAGCCGTCCCAAACTTTGGGGTGGCTCTCTGTTTTTCATTTTAATTTCCCTAAGGAATAGGACCATAAGTGCAATTGCCATAGGCTGTGTTGCTTTATTTCTTACGTGTTTCAGGAAACACCATACACTTCTCCAGGGTGGCTGCTGGCAATTTACATCCTGCCAATCAGCATAACAAGGCTCCCTGTTCTCCATATCCTGTCCTACCTTTCTGGATTTTACACTTTTTTCACATGGCCATTTTGCCCGGGGGGCAGTGAGACTTCATTGTAGTGCAGATTTCCTTTACAGGCTTGCTTGGTTGGCCAAAAAGGGCGTATGCGTTTTTTCCTGAATATATTCAGGAAAAAACGCATACGCCCTTTTTTGCCAAGTGCATCATTGTGGACGTTCTGCCTCTTTTCCTATGCTTTCAGGGCAATTCCAGTCTACCCCCTGCAATCGTTTTCCTGAAATTCTGCCCCGCTTTCAAGCCCCCTTCGCTGGCTTACTTCAATATATTTTTGGAGGATAGCTGTCATTTATAACTCTGCAGGTTTGTGAATTACAGTGCCCCTGAGCTCCTTTCTTTAACTCGCTTTCTTGTGAGCTGGGCACAAAACCGCAGGATTGCTTCAGGCCCTAATCTGTTTCCGGCACGTCATGCTGAGCCTTTGGTTAATTCCTCTTCCTGGTGGGAAATGAGCGTTACATTTGACTGTGCAGACACCTACAGCTAGTCTCAAATTGGTTCTCCCTATTCCTGTTCATCTTGCACAGCAATTGCAAGCTGTGCCAAACAGGAGGTTAAAGCACTGACTCTCCAAGCAGGGAGAGTGTTAGTAAAGCATCTGGCATGGTGAACCCGAGGACCAGGATACGAAAACTGAGATGCATTTTAAATCGTTTCCCAATCACACGGTGGACGATACTCTGGGTTTCCCATGCATGTTTTAGCTGGAGGAAGAATCCCTTGAACCTGGAAAGTTGCTACCCATGGAATGGGTACCATGCAGTATGACTTCAAAGGGTCTGCATTTGCTCACCGAAACTCACCAATGCTATCAGCCTGAAGTGTCCAGCCTTATGTCTCAACCAGCTCTGGGTGTAGATGTGGTCAATCCCGGTTGCATCACATGCCCTGAGTGAATTATTTAAGAATTGCTCTCTATATCACTGTCTTTGTGTTTTGTTTTCGAAATTTATTTTGATAATGGGATTTATCGGATTTTCACTGCTGCGTTTCGGCCGCTGTACACACGCTTGATTCTCTTATGGAGACATATATATCCATGGGTTTTAAGATTCTTCCTAGTCAGGTATATTCCTAGGCGTTGAATATGTGGTGTTGGGTCCATTTCGTTGAGCAAGGAGTAGGTCTTGTCTATTACATATTTGGCTTATGGAAAGTTATCTGTGCTAATTTCAGTCTCTGGTTTTATGCAGCACCCCAACGCACCTTTCCCCATAAGCAAGCACTAGTTGGTTTTCTAAATTTGAGACCCTCTTCTGTTTTGTAATTCAGTTCATGTGTAGTCAAGTTTATATTCCGTGTATTAGTGATATCTTATGATGTTTCTTTTTTTGAGTGACGTAGTTCACGTAGAATCACCGTACCTGCATCCACTCACTATGCCGCTACGGGCCTGATGACACAGATTTCATTGCTGAGTGATATTGCATTGTACGTATGTGCAACAACTTCTTTATCCATTTTTTGCTTTCTGGGATATTTACCTGATACTGTAGACGAGCTTCTTGTGAACACAGCCGTCCCAAATATTGGAGTGGCTGTCTGTTTTTGATTTTAATTTCCATAAGCTATAGGACCATAAGTGGAAGTGCCATAGGCTGTGTTGCTTTGTTTCTTACGTGTTTCAGGAAACACCATACACTTCTCCAGGGTGGCTGCTGGCAATTTACATCCTGCCAATCAGCATAACAAGGCTCCCTGTTCTCCATATCCTGTCCTACCTTTCTGGATTTTACACTTATTTCAGGTGGCCCTTTTGTCCGGGGGGCAGGGAGACTACATTGTAGTGCAGATTTCATTTTCAGGCTTGCTTGGTTGGCCAAAAAGTGCATATGCGTTTTTTCCTGAATATATTCAGGAAAAAACGCATACGCCCTTTTTGGCCAAGTGCATCATTGTCGACGTTGTGCCTCTTTTCCTATGCTTTCAGGGAAATTCCAGTCTACCCCCTGCAGTCGTTTTCCTGAAATTCTGCCCCGCTTTCAAGTCCCCTTCGCAGGCTTACTTCAATATATTTTTGGAGGATAGCTGTCATTTATAACTCTGCAGGTTTGTGAATAACAGTGCCCCTGAGCTCCTTTCTTCAACTCGCTTTCTTGTGAGCTGGGCACAAAACCGCAGGATTGCTTCAGGCCCTAATCTGTTTTCAGCAGGGCACACTGAGCCTTTGTATAATTCCTCTTCCTGGTGGGCAATGAGCGGTACATTTGCCCGGCCAGACACCTACAGCTAGTCTCTCATTGGTTCTCCCTATTCCTGTTCATCTTGCACAGAAATTGCAAGCTGTGCCAAACAGGAGGTTAAAGGCACTGACTGTCCAAGCGGGGAGAGTGTTAGTAAAGCATCTGGAATGGTGAACCCGAGGACCAGGATACGAAAAGTGAGATGCATTTAAAATCGTTTCCCAATCACACGGTGGATGATATTCTGGGTTTCCCATGCATGTTTCAGCTGGAGGAAGAATCCCTTGAACCTGGAGAATTGGGACCCATGGAATGGGTACCATGCAGTATGACTTCAAAGGGTCTGCATTTGCTAACCGAAACTCACCAATGCTATCTGCCTGAAGTGTCCTGCCTTATGCCTCAACCAGCTCTGGGTGTAGATGTAGCCAATCCCGGTTGCATCACATGCCCTGAGTGAATTATTTAAGAATTGCTCTCTATTTCACTGTCTTTGTGTTTTGTTTTCGAAATTTATTTTGATAATGGGATTTATCGGATTTTCACTGCTGCGTTTCGGCCGCAGTACACACGCTTGATTCTCTTACGGAGACATATATATCCATGGGTTTTAAGATTCTTCCTAGTCAGGTATATTCCTAGGCATTGAATATGTGGTGTTGGGTCCATTTCATTCAGCAAGGAGTAGGTCTTGTCTATTACATATTTGGCTTATGGAAGTTATCTGTGCTAATTTCAGTTTCTGGTTTAATGCAGCACCCCAAGGCACCTTTCCCCATAAGCAAGCACTAGTTGGTTTTCTAAATTTGAGACCCTGTTCTGTTTTGTAATTCAGTTCATGTGTAGTCAAGTTTACATTCCGTGTATTAGTGATATCTTATGATGTTTCTTTTTCTGTGTGACGTAGTTCACGTAGAATCACCGTACCTGCATCCACTCACTATGCCGCTACGGGCCTGATGACACAGATTTCATTGCTGAGTGATATTGCATTGTACGTACGTGCCACAACTTCTTTATCCATTTTTTGCTTTCTGGCATATTTACCTGATACTGTAGACAAGCTTATTGTGAACACAGCCGTGCCAAATATTGGGGTGGCTGTCTGTGTTTGATTTTAATTTCTGTAAGCTATAGGACCATAAGTGGAAGTGCCATAGGCTGTGTTGCTTTGTTTCTTACGTGTTTCAGGAAACACCATACACTTCTCCAGGGTGGCTGCTGTCAATTTACATCCTGCCAATCAGCATAACAAGGCTCCCTGTTCTCCATATCCTGTCCTACCTTTCTGGATTTTACACTTTTTTCAGATGGCCCTTTTGCCCGGGGGGGAAGTGAGATTTCATTGTAGTGCAGATTTCCTTTACAGGCTTGCTTGGTTGGACAAAAATGGCGTATGCGTTTTTTCCTGAATATATTCAGGAAAAAACGCATACGCCCTTTTTGGCCAAGTGCATCATTGTCGACGTTGTGCCTCTTTTCCTATGCTTTCAGGGCAATTCCAGTCTACCCCCTGCAATCGTTTTCCTGAAATTCTGCCCCGCTTTCAAGTCCCCTTCGCAGGCTTACTTCAATATATTTTTGGAGGATAGCTGTCATTTATAACTGTGCAGGTTTGTGAATTACAGTGCCCCTGAGCTCCTTTCTTCAAGTCGATTTCTTGAGAGCTGGGCACAAAACCGCAGGATTGCTTCAGGCCCTAATCTGTTTCCAGCAGGGCACACTGAGCCTTTGTTCAATTCCTCTTCCTGGTGGGCAATGAGCGTTACATTTGCCCGTGCAGACACCTACAGCTAGTCTCTCATTTGTTCTCCCTATTCCTGTTCATCTTGCACAGAAATTGCAAGCTGTGCCAAAGAGGAGGTTAAAGGCACTGACTCTCCAAGCGGGGAGAGTGTTAGTAAAGCATCTGGAATGGTGAACCCTAGGACCAGGATACGTAAACTGAGATGCATTTTAAATCGTTTCCCAATCACACGGTGGACGACACTCTGGGTTTCCCATGCATGTTTTAGCTGGAGGAAGAATCCCTTGAACCTGGTGAGTTGGGACCCATGGAATGGGTACCATGCAGTATGACTTCAAAGGGTCTGCATTTGCTCACCGAAACTCACCAATGCTATCAGCCTGAAGTGTCCAGCCTTATGTCTCAACCAGCTGTGGGTGAATATGTGGTCAATCCCGGTTGCATCACATGCCCTGAGTGAATTGTTTAAGAAGTGCTCTCTATTTTTCTGTCTTTGTGTTTTGTTTTCGAAATTTATTTTGATAATGGGATTTATCGGATTTTCACTGCTGCGTTTATGCCGCTGTACACACGATTGATTCTCTTACAGAGAAATATAAATCCATGGGTTTTAAGATTCTTCCTAGTCAGGTATATTCCTAGGCGTTGAATATGTGGTGTTGAGTCCATTTCGTTGAGCAAGGAGTAGGTCTTGTCTATTACATATTTGGCTTATGGAAAGTTATCTGACCTAATTTCAGTCTCTGGTTTTATGCAGCATCCCAACGCACATTTCCCCATAAGCAAGCACTAGTTGGTTTTCAAAATTTGAGACCCTGTTCTGTTTTGTCATTCAGTTCATGTGTAGTTAAATTTACATTCCGTGTATTAGTGATATCTTATGATGTTTCTTTTTCTGTGTGAAGTAGTTCACGTAGAATCACTGTACCTGCATCCACTCACTATGCTGCTACGGGCCTGATGACACAGATTTCATTGCTGAGTGATATTGCATTGCACGTACGTGTCACAACTACTTTATACATTTTTTGCTTTCTGGGATATTTACCTGGTACTGTAGACGAGCTTCTTGGGAACACAGCCGTCCCAAACTTTGGGGTGGATCTCTGTTTTTGATTTTAATTTCCATAAGCAAGGGGACCATTAGTGCAATTGCCATAGGCTGTGTTCGTTTATTTCTTACGTGTTTCAGGAAACACCATACACTTCTCCAGGGTGGCTGTTGGCAATTTACATCCTGCCAATCAGCATAACAAGGATCCCTGTTCTCCATATCCTGTTCTACCTTTCTGGATTTTACACTTTTTTCAGATGGCCCTTTTGCCCGGGGGGCAGTGAGACTTCATTGTAGTGCAGATTTCCTTTACAGGCTTGCTTGGTTGGCCAAAAAGGGCGTATGCGTTTTTTCCTGAATATATTCAGGAAAAAACGCATACGCCCTTTTTGGCCAAGTGCATCATTGTCGACGTTGTGCCTCTTTTCCTATGCTTTCAGGGCAATTCCAGTCTACTCCCTGCAATCGTTTTCTTGAAATTCTGCCCCACTTTCAAGTCCCCTTCGCAGGCTTACTTCAATATATTTTTGGAGGATAGCTGTCATTTATAACTCTGCAGGTTTGTGAATTACAGTGCCCCTGAGCTCCTTTTTTAACTCGCTTTCTTGTGAGCTGGGCACAAAACCGCAGGATTGCTTCAGGCCCTAATCTGTTTCCGGCAGGGCACGCTGAGCCTTTGTTTAATTCCTCTTCCTGGTGGGCAATGAGCATTACATTTGCCCGTGCAGACACCTACAGCTAGTCTCTCATTAGTTCTCCGTATTCCTGTTCATCTTGCACAGAAATTGCAAGCTGTGACAAAGAGGAGGTTAAAGGCACTGGCTCTCCAAGCGGGGAGAGTGTTAGTAAAGCATCTGGAATGGTGAACCCGAGGACCAGGATACGAAAACTGAGATGCATTTTAAATCGTTTCCCAATCACACGGTGGACGATACTCTGGGTTTCCCATGCATGTTTTAGCTGAAGGAAGAATCCCTTGAACCTGGAGAGTTGGGACCCATGGAATGGGTACCATGCAATATGACTTCAAAGGGTCTGCATTTGCTCACCGAAACTCACCAATGCTATCAGCCTGAAGTGTCCAGCCTTATGTCTCAACCAGCTCTGGGTGTAGATGTGGTCAATCCCGGTTGCATCACATGCCCTGAGTGAATTATTTAAGAATTGCTCTCTATTTCACTGTCTTTGTGTTTTGTTTTCGAAATTTATTTTGATAATGGGATTTATCGGATTTTCACTGCTGTGTTTCGGCCGCTGTACACACGCTTGATTCTCTCACGGAGACATATATATCCATGGGTTTTAAGATTCTTCCTAGTCAGATATATTCCTAGGCGTTGAATATGTGGTGTTGAGTCCATTTCGTTGAGCAAGGAGTAGGTCTTTTCTATTACATATGTGGCTTATGGAATGTTATCTGTGCTAATTTCAGTCTCTGGTTTTATGTAGCACCCCAAGGCACCTTTCCCCATAAGCAAGCACTAGTTGGTTTTCTAAATTTGAGACCCTGTTCTGTTTTGTAATTCAGTTCATGTGTAGTCAAGTTTACATTCCGTGTATTAGTGATATCTTATGATGATTCTTTTTCTGTGTAACGTAGTTCACGTAGAATCACCGTACCTGCTCCACTCACTATGCCGCTATGGGCCTGATGACACAGATTTCATTGCTGAGTGATACTGCATTGTACGTACGTGCCACAACTTCTTTATCCATTTTTTGCTTTCTGGGATATTTACCTGATACTGTAGACGAGTTTATGGTGAACACAGCCGTCCCAAACTTTGGGGTGGCTCTCTGTTTTTGATTTTGATTTCCATAAGCTATAGGTCCATAAGTGGAAGTGACATAGGCTGTGTTGCTTTGTTTCTTACGTGTTTCAGGAAACACCATACACTTCTCCAGCGTGGCTGTTTGCAATTTACATCCTGCCAATCAGCATAACAAGGCTCACTGTTCTCCATATCCTGTCATATCTTTCTGGATTTTACACTTTTTTCAGATGGCCCTCTTGCCCGGGGGGCAGTGAGACTTCATTGTAGTGCAGATTTCCTTTACAGGCTTGCTTGGTTGGCCAAAAAGGGCGTATGCGTTTTTTCCTGAATATATTCAGGAAAAAACGCATACGCCCTTTTTGGCCAAGTGCATCATTGTCGACGTTCTGCCTCTTTTCCTATGCTTTCAGGGCAATTCCAGTCTATACCCTGCAATCGTTTTCCTGAAATTCTGCCCCGCTTTCAAGTCCCCTTCGCAGGCTTACTTCAATATAATTTTGGAAGATAGCTGTCATTTATAACTCTGCATGTTTGTGAATTACAGTGCCCCTGAGCTCCCTTCTTCAACTCGCTTTCTTGTGAGCTGGGCACAAAAGCACAGGATTGCTTCAGGCACTAATCTGTTTCCAGCATGGGACGCTGAGCCTTTGGTTAATCCCTCTTCCTGGTGGGAAATGAGCGTTACATTTGCCCTTGCAGACACCTACCGCTAGTCTCTCATTGGTTCTCCCTATTCCTGTTCATCTTGCACAGAAATTGCAAGCTGTGCCAAAGAGGAGGTTAAAGGCACTGACTCTCCAAGCGGGGAGAGTGTTAGTAAAGCATCTGGAATGGTGAACCCGAGGACCAGGATACGAAAATTGAGATGCATTTTAAATCGTTTCCCAATCACACGGTGGACGATACTCTGGGTTTCCCATGCATGTTTTAGCTGGAGGAAGAATCCCTTGAACCTGGAGAGTTGGGACCCATGGAATGGGTACCATGCAGTATGACTTCAAAGGGTCTGCATTTGCTCACCGAAACTCTCCAATGCTATCAGCCTGACGTGTCCAGCCGTATGTCTCAACCAGCTCTGGGTGTAGATGTGGTCAATCCCGGTTGCATCACATGCCCTGAGTGAATTATTTAAGAATTGCTCTCTATTTCACTGTCTTTGTGTTTTGTTTTCGAAATTTATTTTGATAATGGGATTTATCGGATTTTCACTGCTGCGTTTCGGCCATTGTACACACGCTTGATTCTCTTACGGAGACATATATATCCATGGGTTTTAAGATTCTTCCTAGTCAGGTATATTACTAGGTGTTGAATATGTGGTGTTGGGTCCATTTCTTTGAGCAAGGAGTAGGTCTTGTCTATTACATATTTGGCTTATGGAAAGTTATCTGTGCTAATTTCAGTCTCTGGTTTTATGCAGCACCCCAGGGCGCCTTTCCCCATAAGCAAGCACTAGTTGGTTTTCTAAATTTGAGACCCTGTTCTGTTTTGTAATTCAGTTCATGTGTAGTCAACTTTACATTCCGTGTATTAGTGATATCTTATGATGTTTCTATTTCTGTGTGACGTAGTTCACGTAGAATCACCGTACCTGCATCCACTCACTATGCCGCTATGGGCCTGATGACACAGACTTCATTGCTGAGTGATATTGCATTGTACGTACGTGCCACAACTTCTTTATCCACTTTTTGCTTTCTGGGATATTTACCTGATACTGTGGACGAGCTTCTTGTGAACACAGCCGTCCCAAATATTGGGGTGGCTGTCTGTATTTGATTTTAATTTCCGTAAGTTATAGGACCATAAGTGGAAGTGACATAGGCTGTGTTGCTTTGTTTCTTACGTGTTTCAGGAAACACCATACACTTCTCCAGGGTGGCTGCTGTCAATTTACATCCTGCCAATCAGCATAACAAGGATCCCTGTTCTCCATATCCTGTCATACCTTTCTGGATTTTACACTTTTTTCAGATGGCCCTTTTGCCCGGGGGGCAGTAAGGTTTCATTGTAGTGCAGATTTCCTTTACAGGCTTGCTTGGTTGGCCAAAAAGGGCGTATGCGTTTTTTCCTGAATATATTCAGGAAAAAACGCATACGCCCTTTTTGGCCAAGTGCATCATTGTCGACGTTCTGCCTCTTTTCCTATGCTTTCGGGGCAATTCCAGTCTACCCCCTGCAATCGTTTTCCTGAAATTCTGCCCCGCTTTCAAGTCCCCTTCGCAGGCTTACTTCAATATATTTTTGGAGGATAGGTGTCATTTATAACTCTGCAGGTTTGTGAATTACAGTGCCCCTGAGCTCCTTTCTTCAACTCGCTTTCTTGTGAGCTGGGCACAAAAGCGCAGGATTGCTTCAGGCACTAATCTGTTTCCAGCATGGCACGCTGAGCTTTTGATTAATTCCTCTTCCTGGTGGGAAATGAGCGTTACATTTGCCCGTGGAGACACCTAGAGCTAGTCTCTCATTGGTTCTCCCTATTCCTGTTCATCTTGCACAGAAATTGCAAGCTGTTCCAAACAGGAGGTTAAAGGCACTGACTCTCCAAGCGGGGAGAGTGTTAGTACAGCATCTGGAATGGTGAACCCGAGGACCAGGATACGAAAACTGAGATGCATTTTAAATCGTTTCCCAATCACACGGTGGACGATACTCTGGGTTTCCCATGCATGTTTTAGCTGGAGGAAGAATCCCTTGAACCTGGAGAGTTGGGACCCATGGAATGGGTACCATGCAGTATGACTTCAAAGGGTCTGCATTTGCTCACTGAAACTCACCAATGCTATCAGCCTGAAGTGTCCAGCCTTATGTCTCAACCAGCTCTGGGTGTAGATGTGGTCAATCCCGGTTGCATCACATGCCCTGAGTGAATTATTTAAGAATTGCTCTCTATTTCACTGTCTTTGTGTTTTGTTTTTGAAATTTATTTTGATAATGGGATTTAACAGATTTTCACTGCTGCATTTATGCTGCTGTACACACGGTTGATTCTCTTACGGAGACTTATAAATCCATGGGTTTTAAGATTCTTCCTAGTCAGGTATATTCCTAGGCATTGAATATGTGGTGTTGAGTCCTTTTCTTTGAGCAAGGAGTAGGTCTTGTCTATTACATATTTGGCTTATGGAATGTTATCTGTGCTTATTTCAGTCTCTGGTTTTATGCAGCACCCCAAGGCACCTTTCCCCATAAGCAAGCACTAGTTGGTTTTCTAAATTTGAGACCCTGTTCTGTTTTGTAATTCAGTTCATGTGTAGTCAAGTTTACATTCCGTGTATTAGTGATATCTTATGATGTTTCTTTTTCTATGTGACGTAGTTCACGTAGAATCACCGTACCTGCATCCACTCACTATGCCGCTACGGGCCTGATGACACAGATTTCATTGCTAAGTGATATTGCATTGCACGTACGTGCCACAACTTCTTTATCCATTTTTTGCTTTCTGGGATATTTACCTGGTACTGTAGACGAGCTTCTTGGGAACACAGCTGTCCCAAACTTTGGGGTGGCTCTCTGTTATTGATTTTACTTTCCCTAAGCAATAGGACCATAAGTGCAATTGCCATAGGCTGTGTTGCTTTATTTCTTACGTGTTTCAGGAAACACCATACACTTCTCCAGGGTGGCAGTTCACAATTTACATCCTGCCAATCAGCATAACAAGTCTCCCTGTTCTGCATATCCTGTCCTACCTTTCTGGATTTTACACTTTTCTCAGATGGTCCTTTTGCCCCGGGGGGGGGGGGGGCAGTGAGATTTCATTGTAGTGCAGATTTCCTTTACAGGCTTGCTTGGTTGGCCAAAAAGGGCGTATGCGTTTTTTCCTGAATATATTCAGGGAAAAACGCATACGCCCTTTTTGGCCAAGTGCATCATCGTCGATGTTGTGCCTATTTTCCTATGCTTTCAGGGCAATTCCAGTCTACCCCCTGCAATCGTTTTCCTGAAATTCTGCCCCGTTTTCAAGTCCCCTTCGCAGGCTTACTTCAATATACTTTTGGAAGATAGCTGTCATTTATAACTGTGCAGGTTTGTGAATTACAGTGCCCCTGAGCTCCTTTATTCAACTCGCTTTCTTGTGAGCTTTGCACAAAACTGCAGGATTGCTTCAGGCACTAATCTGTTTCCAGCAGGGCACGCTGACCTTTGGTTAATTCCTCTTCCTGGTGGGAAATGAGCATTATATTTGCCCGTGCTGACACCTACAGCTAGTCTCTCATTCGTTCTCCCTATTCCTGTTCATCTTGCACAGAAATTGCAAGCTGTGCCAAACAGGAGGTTAAAGGCACTGACTCTCCAAGCGGGGAGAGTGTTAGTAAAGCGTCTGGAATGGTGAACCCGAGGACCAGGATACGAAAACTGAGATGCATTTTAAATCGTTTTCCAATCACACGGTGGACGATACTCTGGGTTTCCCATGCATGTTTTAGCTGGAGGAAGAATTCCTTGAACCTGGAGTGTTGGGACCCATGGAATGGGTACCTTGCAGTATGACTTCAAAGGGTCTGCATTTACTCACCGAACCTCACCAATGCTATCAGCCTGAAGTGTCCAGCCTTATGTCTCAACCAGCTCTGGTTGTAGATGTGGTCAAACCCGGTTGCATCACATGCTCTGAGTGAATTATTTAAGAATTGCTCTCTATTTCACTGTCCTTGTGTTTTGGTTTCGAAATTTATTTTGATAATGGGATTTATCGGATTTTCACTGCTGCGTTTCGGCCGCTGTACACACGCTTGATTCTCTTACGGAGACATATATATCCATGGGTTTTAAGATTCTTCCTAGTCAGGTATATTCCTAGGCGTTGAATATGTGGTGTTGGGTCCATTTCGTTGAGCAAGGAGTAGGTCTTGTCTATTACATATTTGGCTTATGGAAAGTTATCTGTGCTAATTTCAGTCTCTGGTTTTATGCAGCACCCCAACGCACCTTTCCCCATAAGCAAGCACTAGTTGGTTTTCTAAATTTGAGACCCTGTTCTGTTTTGTAATTCAGTTCATGTGTAGTCAAGTTTACATTCCGTGTATTAGTGATATCTTATGATGTTTCTTTTTCTGTGTGACGTAGTTCACGTAGAATCACCGTACCTGCATCCACTCACTATGCCGCTACGGGCCTGATGACACAGATTTCATTGCTGAGTGATATTGCATTGTACGTACGTGCCACAACTTCTTTATCCATTTTTTGCTTTCTGGGATATTTACCTGATACTGTAGTCGAGCTTCTTGTGAACACAGCCGTCCCAAATATT
This sequence comes from Phocoena phocoena, assembly GCF_963924675.1. Taxonomy (NCBI): domain Eukaryota; kingdom Metazoa; phylum Chordata; class Mammalia; order Artiodactyla; family Phocoenidae; genus Phocoena; species Phocoena phocoena. Next base: position 466,402 of record NW_027077592.1, on the reverse strand, counting down.
GGGGTGGCTGTCTGTTTTTGATTTTAATTTCCGTAAGCTATAGGACCATATGTGGAAGTGCCATAGGCTGTGTTGCTTTGTTTCTTACGTGTTTCAGGGAACACCATACACTTCTCCAGTGTGGCTGCTGGCAATTTACATCCTGCCAATCAGCATAACAAGGCTCCCTGTTCTCCATATCCTGTCCTACCTTTCTGCATTTTACACTTTTTTCAGATGGCCCTTTTGCCCGGGGGGCAGTGAGACTTCATTGTAGTGCAGATTTCCTTTACAGGCTTGCTTGGTTGGCCAAAAAGGGCGTATGCGTTTTTTCCTGAATATATTCAGGAAAAAACGCATACGCCCTTTTTGGCCAAGTGCATCATTGTCGACGTTCTGCCTCTTTTCCTATGCTTTCAGGGCAATTCCAGTCTACCCCCTGCAATCGTTTTCCTGAAATTCTGCCCCGCTTTCAAGTCCCCTTCGCAGGCTTACTTCAATATATTTTTGGAGGATAGCTGTCATTTATAACTCTGCAGGTTTGTGAATTACAGTGCCCCTGAGCTCCTTTCTTCAACTCGCTTTCTTGTGAGCTGGGCACAAAACCGCAGGATTGCTTCAGGCCCTAATCTGTTTCCAGCAGGGCACACTGAGCCTTTGTTTAATTCCTCTTCCTGGTGGGCAATGAGCATTACATTTGCCCGTGCAGACACCTACATCTAGTCTCTCATTGGTTCTCCCTATTCCTGTTCATCTTGCACAGAAATTGCAAGCTGTGCCAAAGAGGAGGTTAAAGGCACTGACTCTCCAAGCGGGGAGAGTGTTAGTAAAGCATCTGGAATGGTGAACCCGAGGACCAGGATACGAAAACTGAGATGCATTTTAAATCGTTTCCCAATCACACGGTGAACGATACTCTGGGTTTCCCATGCATGTTTTAGCTGGAGGAAGAATCCCTTGAACCTGGAGAGTTGGGACCCATGAAATGCGTACCATGCAGTATGACTTCAAAGGGTCTGCATTTGCTTACCGAAACTCACCAATGCTATAAGCCTGACGTGTCCAGCCTTATGTCTCAACCAGCTCTGGGTGTAGATGTGGTTAATCCCGGTTGCATCACATGCCCTGAGTGAATTATTTAAGAATTGCTCTCTATTTCACTGTCTTTGTGTTTTGTTTTCGAAATTTATTTTGATAATGGGATTTATCGGATTTTCACTGCTGCGTTTATGCCGCTGTACACACGCTTGATTCTCTTACGGAGACATATAAATCCATGGGTTTTAAGTTTCTTCCTAGTCAGGTATATTCCTAGGCGTTGAATATGTGGTGTTGAGTCCATTTTGTTGAGCAAAGAGTAGGTCTTTTCTATTACATATTTGGCTTATGGAATGTTATCTGTGCTAATTTCAGTCTCTGTTTTTATGCAGCACCCCAAGGCACCTTTCCCCATAAGCAAGCACTAGTTGGTTTTCTAAATTTGAGACCCTGTTCTGTTTTGTAATTCATTTCATGTGTAGTCAAGTTTTCATTCCGTGTATTAGTGATATCTTATGATGTTTCTTTTTCTGTGTGACGTAGTTCACGTAGAATCACCGTACCTGCATCCACTCACTATGCCGCTATGGGTCTGATGACACAGATTTCATTGCTGAGTGATATTGCATTGCACGTACGTGCCACAACTTCTTTATCCATTTTTTGCTTTCTGGGATATTTACTTGGTACTGTAGACGAGTTTCTTGGGAACACAGCCGTCCCAAATATTGGGGTGGCTGTCTGTTTTTGATTTTAATTTCCGTAAGCTATAGGACCATAAGTGGAAGTGCCATAGGCTGTGATGCTTTGTTTCTTACGTGTTTCAGGAAACACCATACACTTCTCCAGGGTGGCTGCTGGCAATTTACATCCTGCCAATCAGCATAACAAGGCTCCCTGTTCTCCATATCCTGTCCTACCTTTCTGGATTTTACACTTTTCTCAGATGGCCCTTTTGCCCGGGGGGGGGGGGGCAGTGAGATTTCATTGTAGTGCAGATTTCCTTTACAGGCTTGCTTGGTTGGACAAAAATGGCGTATGCGTTTTTTCCTGAATATATTCAGGAAAAAACGCATACGCCCTTTTTGGCGAAGTGCATCATTGTCGACGTTGTGCCTCTTTTCCTATGCTTTCAGGGCAATTCCAGTCTACCCCCTGCAATCGTTTTCCTGAAATTCTGCCCCGCTTTCAAGTCCCCTTCGCAGGCTTACTTCAATATATTTTTGGAGGATAGCTGTCATTTATAACTCTGCAGGTTTGTGAATTACAGTGCCCCTGAGCTCATTTCTTCAAGTCACTTTCTTGTGAGCTGGGCACAAAACCGCAGGATTGCTTCAGGCCCTAATCTGTTTCCAGCAGGGCACACTGAGCCTTTGTTCAATTCCTCTTCCTGGTGGGCAATGAGCGTTATATTTGCCAGTGCAGACACCTACAGCTAGTCTCTCATTTGTTCTCCCTATTCCTGTTCATCTTGCACAGAAATTGCAAGCTGTGCCAAAGAGGAGGTTAAAGGCACTGACTCTCAAAGCGGGGAGAGTGTTAGTAAAGCATCTGGAATGGTGAACCCTAGGACCAGGATACGTAAACTGAGATGCATTTTAAATCGTTTCCCAATCACACGGTGGACGACACTCTGGGTTTCCCATGCATGTTTTAGCTGGAGGAAGAATCCCTTGAACCTGGAGAGTTGGGACCCATGGAATGGGTACCATGCAGTATGACTTCAAAGGGTCTGCATTTGCTCACCGAAACTCACCAATGCTATCAGCCTGAAGTGTCCAGCCTTATGTCTCAACCAGCTGTGGGTGTATATGTGGTCAATCCCGGTTGCATCACATGCCCTGAGTGAATTGTTTAAGAAGTGCTCTCTATTTCACTGTCTTTGTGTTTTGTTTTCGAAATTTATTTTGATAATGGGATTTATCGGATTTTCACTGCTGCGTTTATGCCGCTGTACACACGCTTGATTCTCTTACAGAGAAATATAAATCCATGGGTTTTAAGATTCTTCCTAGTCAGGTATATTCCTAGGCGTTGAATATGTGGTGTTGAGTTCATTTCGTTGAGCAAGGAGTAGGTCTTGTCTATTACATATTTGGCTTATGGAAAGTTATCTGACCTAATTTCAGTCTCTGTTTTTATGCAGCATCCCAACGCACATTTCCCCATAAGCAAGCACTAGTTGGTTTTCAAAATTTGAGACCCTGTTCTGTTTTGTCATTCAGTTCATGTGTAGTTAAATTTACATTCCGTGTATTAGTGATATCTTATGATGTTTCTTTTTCTGTGTGAAGTAGTTCACGTAGAATCACTGTACCTGCATCCACTAACTATGCTGCTACGGGCCTGATGACACAGATTTCATTGCTGAGTGATATTGCATTGCACGTACGTGTCACAACTACTTTATACATTTATTGCTTTCTGGGATATTTACCTGGTACTGTAGACGAGCTTCTTGGGAACACAGCTGTCCCAAACTTTGGGGTGGCTCTCTGTTATTGATTTTACTTTCCCTAAGCAATAGGACCATAAGTGTAATTGCCATAGGCTGTGTTGCTTTATTTCTTACGTGTTTCAGGAAACACCATACACTTCTCCAGGGTGGCAGTTCACAATTTACATCCTGCCAATCAGCATAACAAGTCTCCCTGTTCTCCATATCCTGTCCTACCTTTCTGGATTTTACACTTTTCTCAGATGGCCCTTTTGCCCCGGGGGGGGGGCAGTGAGATTTCATTGTAGTGCAGATTTCCTTTACAGGCTTGCTTGGTTGGCCAAAAAGGGCGTATGCGTTTTTTCCTGAATATATTCAGGGAAAAACGCATACGCCCTTTTTGGCCAAGTGCATCATCGTCGACGTTGTGCCTATTTTCCTATGCTTTCAGGGCAATTCCAGTCTACCCCCTGCAATCGTTTTCCTGAAATTCTGCCCCGTTTTCAAGTCCCCTTCGCAGGCTTACTTCAATATACTTTTGGAAGATAGCTGTCATTTACAACTCTGCAGGTTTGTGAATTACAGTGACCCTGTGCTCCTTTCTTCAACTCGCTTTCTTGTGAGCTTTGCACAAAACTGCAGGATTGCTTCAGGCGCTAATCTGTTTCCAGCAGGGCACGCTGACCTTTGGTTAATTCCTCTTCCTAGTGGGAAATGAGCATTATATTTGCCCGTGCAGACACCTACAGCTAGTCTCTCATTCGTTCTCCCTATTCCTGTTCATCTTGCACAGAAATTGCAAGCTGTGCCAAACAGGAGGTTAAAGGCACTGACTCTCCAAGCGGGGAGAGTGTTAGTAAAGCGTCTGGAATGGTGAACCCGAGGACCAGGATACGAAAACTGAGATGCATTTTAAATCGTTTCCCAATCACACGGTGGACGATACTCTGGGTTTCCCATGCATGTTTTAGCTAGAGGAAGAATCCCTTGAACCTGGAGTGTTGGGACCCATGGAATGGGTACCTTGCAGTATGACTTCAAAGGGTCTGCATTTACTCACCGAACCTCACCAATGCTATCAGCCTGAAGTGTCCAGCCTTATGTCTCAACCAGCTCTGGTTGTAGATGTGGTCAAACCCGGTTGCATCACATGCCCTGAGTGAATTATTTAAGAATTGCTCTCTATTTCACTGTCTTTGTGTTTTGTTTTCGAAATTTATTTTGATAATGGGATTTATCGGATTTTCACTGCTGCGTTTCGGCCGCTGTACACATGCTTGATTCTCTTACGGAGACATATATATCCATGGGTTTTAAGATTCTTCCTAGTCAGGTATATTCCTAGGCGTTGAATATGTGGTGTTGGGTCCATTTCGTTGAGCAAGGAGTAGGTCTTGTCTATTACATATTTGGCTTATGGAAAGTTATCTGTGCTAATTTCAGTCTCTGGTTTTATGCAGCACCCCAACGCACCTTTCCCCATAAGCAAGCACTAGTTGGTTTTCTAAATTTGAGACCCTGTTCTGTTTTGTAATTCAGTTCATGTGTAGTCAAGTTTACATTCCGTGTATTAGTGATATCTTATGATGTTTCTTTTTCTGTGTGACGTAGTTCACATAGAATCACCGTACCTGCATCCACTGACTATGCCGCTATGGGCCTGATGACACAGATTTCATTGCTGAGTGATATTGCATTGTACGTACGTGCCACAACTTCTTTATCCATTTTTTGCTTTCTGGGATATTTACCTGATACTGTAGTCGAGCTTCTTGTGAACACAGCCGTCCCAAATATTGGGGTGGCTGTGTGTTTTTGATTTTAATTTCCGTAAGCTATAGGACCATAAGTGGAAGTGCCATAGACTGTGTTGCTTTGTTTCTTACGTGTTTCAGGGAACACCATACACTTCTCCAGTTTGGCTGCTGGCAATTTACATCCTGCCAATCAGCATAACAAGGCTCCCTGTTCTCCATATCCTGTCCTACCTTTCTGGATTTTACACTTTTTTCAGATGGCCCTTTTGCCCGGGGGGCAGTGAGACTTCATTGTAGTGCAGATTTCCTTTACAGGCTTGCTTGGTTGGCCAAAAAGGGCGTATGCGTTTTTTCCTGAATATATTCAGGAAAAAACGCATACGCCCTTTTTGGCCAAGTGCATCATTGTCGACGTTCTGCCTCTTTTCCTATGCTTTCAGGGCAATTCCAGTCTACCCCCTGCAATCGTTTTCCTGAAATTCTGCCCCGCTTTCAAGTCCCCTTCGCAGGCTTACTTCAATATATTTTTGGAGGATAGCTGTCATTTATAACTCTGCAGGTTTGTGAATTACAGTGCCCCTGAGCTCCTTTCTTCAACTCGCTTTCTTGTGAGCTGGGCAAAAAACCGCAGGATTGCTTCAGGCCCTAATCTGTTTCCAGCAGGGCACACTGAGCCTTTGTTTAATTCCTCTTCCTGGTGGGCAATGAACATTACATTTGCCCGTGCAGACACCTACATCTAGTCTCTCATTGGTTCTCCCTATTCCTGTTCATCTTGCACAGAAATTGCAAGCTGTGCCAAAGAGGAGGTTAAAGGCACTGACTCTCCAAGCGGGGAGAGTGTTAGTAAAGCATCTGGAATGGTGAACCCGAGGACCAGGATACGAAAACTGAGATGCATTTTAAATCGTTTCCCAATCACACGGTGAACGATACTCTGGGTTTCCCATGCATGTTTTAGCTGGAGGAAGAATCCCTTGAACCTGGAGAGTTGGGACCCATGGAATGCGTACCATGCAGTATGACTTCAAAGGGTCTGCATTTGCTTACCGAAACTCACCAATGCTATAAGCCTGACGTGTCCAGCCTTATGTCTCAACCAGCTCTGGGTGTAGATGTGGTCAATCCCGGTTGCATCACATGCCCTGAGTGAATTATTTAAGAATTGCTCTCTATTTCACTGTCTTTGTGTTTTGTTTTCGAAATTTATTTTGATAATGGGATTTATCGGATTTTCACTGCTGCGTTTATGCCGCTGTACACGCTTGATTCTCTTACGGAGACATATAAATCCATGGGTTTTAAGTTTCTTCCTAGTCAGGTATATTCCTAGGCGTTGAATATGTGGTGTTGAGTCCATTTCGTTGAGCAAAGAGTAGGTCTTTTCTATTACATATTTGGCTTATGGAATGTTATCTGTGCTAATTTCAGTCTCTGTTTTTATGCAGCACCCCAAGGCACCTTTCCCCATAAGCAAGCACTAGTTGGTTTTCTAAATTTGAGACCCTGTTCTGTTTTGTAATTCAGTTCATGTGTAGTCAAGTTTACATTCCGTGTATTAGTGATATCTTATGATGTTTCTTTTTCTGTGTGACGTAGTTCACGTAGAATCACCGTACCTGCATCCACTCACTATGCCGCTACGGGCCTGATGACACAGATTTCATTGCTGAGTGATATTGCATTGCACGTACGTGCCACAACTTCTTTATCCATTTTTTGCTTTCTGGGATATTTACTTGGTACTGTAGACGAGTTTCTTGGGAACACAGCCGTCCCAAACTTTGGGGTGGCTCTCTGTTTTTGATTTTAATTTCCCTAAGCAATAGGACCATAAGTGCAATTGCCATAGGCTGTGTTGCTTTAATTCTTACGTGTTTTAGGAAACACCATACACTTCTCCAGGGTGGCAGTTCACAATTTACATACTGCCAATCAGCATAACAAGGCTCCCTGTTCTCCATATCCTGTCCTACCTTTCTGGATTTTACACTTTTCTCAGATGGCCCTTTTGCCCAGGGGGGGGGGGGGCAGTGAGATTTCATTGTAGTGCAGATTTCCTTTACAGGCTTGCTTGGTTGGCCAAAATGGGCGTATGCGTTTTTTCCTGAATATATTCAGGAAAAAACGCATACGCCCTTTTTGGCCAAGTGCATCATTGTCGACGTTCTGCCTCTTTTCCTATGCTTTCAGGGCAATTCCAGTCTACCCCCTGCAATCGTTTTCCTGAAATTCTGCCCCGCTTTCAAGTCCCCTTCGCAGGCTTACTTCAATATATTTTTGGAGGATAGCTGTCATTTATAACTCTGCAAGTTTGTGAATTACAGTGCCCCTGAGCTCCTTTCTTCAACTCGCTTTCTTGTGAGCTGGGCACAAAACTGCAAGATTGCTTCAGGCCCTAATCTGTTTCCAGCAGGGCACACTGAGCCTTTGTTTAATTCCTCTTCCTGGTGGGCAATGAGCGTTATTTTTGCCCGTGCAGACACCTACAGCTATTCTCTCATTGGTTCTCCCTATTCCTGTTCATCTTGCACAGAAATTGCAAGCTGTGCCAAAGAGGAGGTTAAAGGCACTGACTCTCCAAGCGGGGAGAGTGTTAGTAAAGCATCTGGAATGGTGAACCCGAGGACCAGGATACGAAAACTGAGATGCATTTTAAATCGTTTCCCAATCACACGGTGGACGATACTCTGGGTTTCCCATGCATGTTTTAGCTGGAGGAAGAATCCCTTGAACCTGGAGAGTTGGGACCCATGGAATGGGTACCATGCAGTATGACTTCAAAGGGTCTGCATTTGCTCACCGAAACTCACCAATGCTATCAGCCTGAAGTGTCCAGCCTTATGTCTCAACCAGCTCTGGGTGTAGTTGTGGTCAATCCCGGTTGCATCACATGCACTGAGTGAATTATTTAAGAATTGCTCTCTATTTCACTGTCTTTGTGTTTTGTTTTCGAAATTTATTTTGATAATGGGATTTATCAGATTTTCACTGCTGCGTTTCGGCCGCTGTACACACGCTTGATTCTCTTACGGAGACATATATATCCATGGGTTTTAAGATTCTTCTTAGTCACGTATATTCCTAGGGGTTGAATATGTGGTGTTGGGTCCATTTCGTTGAGCAAGGAGTAGGTCTTGTCTATTACATATTTGGCTTATGGAAAGTTATCTGTGCTAATTTCAGTCTCTGGTTTTATGCAGCACCCCAAGGCGCTTTCCCCATAAGCAAGCACTAGTTGGTTTTCTAAATTTGAGACCCTGTTCTGTTTTGTAATTCAGTTCCTGTGTAGTCAAGTTTACATTCCGTGTATTAGTGATATCTTATGATGTTCCTTTTTCTGTGTGACGTAGTTCACGTAGAATCACCGTACCTGCATCCACTCACTATGCCGCTACGGGCCTGATGATACAGATTTCATTGCTGAGTGATATTGCATTGTACGTACGTGCCACAACTTCTTTATCCATTTTTTGCTTTCTGGGATATTTACCTGATACTGTAGACGAGCTTCTTGTGAACACAGCCGTCCCAAATATTGGGGTGGCTGTCTGTTTTTGATTTTAATTTCCGTAAGCTATAGGACCATAAGTGCAATTTCCATAGGCTGTGTTGCTTTATTTCTTATGTGTTTCAGGAAACACCATACACTTCTCCAGGGTGGCTGCTGGCAATTTTCATACTGCCAATCAGCATAACAAGGCACCCTGTTCTCCATATCCTTTCCTACCTTTCTGGATTTTACACTTTTTTCAGATGGCCCTTTTGCCCGGGGGGCAGTGAGACTTCATTGTAGTGCAGATTTCCTTTACAGGCTTGCTTGGTTGGCCAAAAAGGGCGTATGCGTTTTTTCCTGAATATATTCAGGAAAAAACGCATACGCCCTTTTGGGCCAAGTACATCATTGTCGACGTTCTGCCTCTTTTCCTATGCTTTCAGGGCAATTGCAGTCTACCCCCTGCAATCGTTTTCCTGAAATTCTGCCCCGCTTTCAAGTCCCCTTCGCAGGCTTACTTCAATATATTTTTGGAGGATAGCTGTCATTTATAACTCTGCAGGTTTGTGAATTACAGTGCCCCTGAGCTCCTTTCTTCAACTCGCTTTCTTGTGAGCTGGACAAAAAACCGCAGGATTGCTTCAGGCCCTAATCTGTTTCCAGCAGGGCACACTGAGCCTTTGTTTAATTCCTCTTCCTTGTGGGCAATGAGCATTACATTTGCCCGTGCAGACACCTACAGCTGGTCTCTCATTGGTTCTCCCTATTCCTGTTCATCTTGCACAGAAATTGCAAGCTGTGCCAAACAGGAGGTTAAAGGCAGTGACTCTCCAAGCCGGGAGAGTGTTAGTAAAGCATCTGGAATGGTGAACCCGAGGACCAGGATACGAAAACTGAGATGCATTTTAAATCGTTTCCCAATCACACGGTGAACGATACTCTGGGTTTCCCATGCATGTTTTAGCTGGAGGAAGAATCCCTTGAACCTGGAGAGTTGGGACCCATGGAATGGGTACCATGCAGTATGACTTCAAAGGGTCTGCATTTGCTCACCGAAACTCACCAATGCTATAAGCCTGACGTATCCAGCCTTATGTCTCAACCACCTCTGGGTGTAGATGTGGTCAATCCCGGTTGCATCACATGCCCTGAGTGAATTATTTAAGAATTGCTCTCTATTTCACTGTCTTTGTGTTTTGTTTTCGAAATTTATTTTGATAATGGGATTTATCGGATTTTCACTGCTGCGTTACGGCCGCTGTACACTCGCTTGATTCTCTTACGGAGACATATATATCCATGGGTTTTAAGATTCTTCCTAGTCAGTTATATTCCTAGGCGTTGAATATGTGGTGTTGGGTCCATTTCGTTGAGCAAGGAGTAGGTCTTGTCTATTACATATTTGGCTTATGGAATGTTATCTGTGCTAATTTCAGTCTCTGGTTTTATGCAGCACCCCAAGGCACCTTTCCCCATAAGCAAGCACTAGTTGGTTTTCTAAATTTGAGACCCTGTTCTGTTTTGTAATTCAGTTCATGTGTAGTTAAATTTACATTCCGTGTATTAGTGATATCTTATGATGTTTCTTTTTCTGTGTGACGTAGTTCACGTAGACTCACCGTACCTGCATCCACTCACTATGCCGCTACGGGCCTGATGACACAGATTTCATTGCTGAGTGATATTGCATTGAACGTACGTGCCGCAACTTCTTTATCCATTTTTTGCTTTCTGGGATATTTACCTGGTACTGTAGACGAGCTTCTTGGGAACACAGCCGTCCCAAACTTAGGGGTGGATCTCTGTTTTTGATTTTAATTTCCCTAAGCAAAAGAACCATAAGTGCAATTGCCATAGGCTGTGTTGCTTTATTTCTTACTTGTTTCAGGAAACACCATACACTTCTCCAGGGTGGCTGTTGGCAATTTACATCCTCCCAATCAGCATAACAAGGCTCCCTGTTCTCCATATCCTGTCCTACCTTTCTGGATTTTACACTTTTTTCAGATTGCCCTTTTGCCAGGGGGGCAGTGAGACTTCATTGTAGTGCAGATTTCCTTTACAGGCTTGCTTGGTTGGCCAAAAAGTGCATATGCCTTTTTTCCTGAATATATTCAGGAAAAAACGCATACGCCCTTTTTGGCCAAGTGCATCATTGTCGACGTTGTGCCTCTTTTCCTATGCTTTCAGGGCAATTCCCGTCTACCCCCTGCAATCGTTTTCCTGAAAATCTGCATCGCTTTCAAGTCCCCTTCGCAGGCTTACTTCAATATACTTTTGGAAGATAGCTGTCATTTATAACTCTGCAGGTTTGTGAATTACAGTGCCCCTGAGCTCCTTTCTTCAACTCGCTTTCTTGTGAGCTGGGCACAAAACGGCAGGATTGCTTCAGGCACTAATCTGTTTCCAGCAGGCACACTGAGCCTTTGTTTGATTCCTCTTCCTGGTGGGCAATAAGTGTTACATTTGCCCGTGCAGACACCTACAGCTAGTCTCTCATTGGTTCTCCCTATTCCTGTTCATCTTGCACAGAAATTGCAAGCTGTGCCAAAGAGGAGTTTAAAGGCACTGAGTCTCCAAGCGGGGAGAGTGTTAGTAAAGCATCTGGAATGGTGAACCCGAGGACCCGGATACGAAAACTGAGATGCATTTTAAATCGTTTCCCAATCTCACGGTAGACGATACTCTGGGTTTCCCATGCATGTTTTAGCTGGAGGAAGAATCCCTTGAACCTGGAGAGTTGGGACCCATGGAATGGGTACCATGCAGTATGACTTCAAAGGGTCTGCATTTGCTCACCGAAACTCACCAATGCTATCAGCCTGAAGTGTCCAGCCTTATGTCTCAACCAGCTCTGGGTGTAGCTGTGGTCAATCCCGGTTGCATCACATGCCCTGAGTGAATTATTTAAGAATTGCTCTCTATTTCACTGTCTTTGTGTTTTGTTTTCGAAATTTATTTTGATAATGGGATTTATCGGATTTTCACTGCTGCGTTTCGGCCGCTGTACACACGCTGGATTCTCTTACGGAGACATATATATCCGTGGGTTTTAAGATTTTTCCTAGTCAGGTATATTCCTAGGCGTTGAATATGTGGTGTTGGGTCCATTTCGTTGAGCAAGGAGTAGGTCTTGTCTATTACATATTTGGCTTATGGAATGTTATCTGTGCTAATTTCAGTCTCTGGTTTTATGCAGCACCCCAAGGCACCTTTCCCCATAAGCAAGCACTAGTTGGTTTTCAAAATTTGAGACCCTGTTCTGTTTTGTAATTCAGTTCATGTGTACTCAAGTTTACATTCCGTGTATTAGTGATATCTTATGATTTTTCTATTTCTGTGTGACGTAGTTCACGTAGAATCACCGTACCTGCATCCACTCACTATGCCGCTACGGGCCTGATGACACAGATTTCATTGCTGAGTGATATTGCATTGTACGTACGAGCCACAACTTCTTTATCCATTTTTTGCTTTCTGGCATATTTACCTGATACTGTAGACGAGCTTCTTGTGAACACAGCCGTCCCAAATATTGGGGTGGCTGTCTGTTTTTGATTTTAATTTCCGTAAGCTATAGGACCATAAGTGGAAGTGCCACAAGCTGTGTTGCTTTGTTTCTTACGTGTTTCAGGAAACACCATACACTTCTCCACGGTGGCTGCTGGCAATTTACATCCTGCCAATCAGCATAACAAGGCTCCCTGTTCTCCATATCCTGTCCTACCATTCTGGATTTTACACTTTTTTCAGATGGCCCTTTTGCCCGGGGGGCAGTGAGACTTCATTGTAGTGCAGATTTCCTTTACAGGCTTGCTTGGTTGGCCAAAAAGGGCGTATGCGTCTTTTCCTGAATATATTCAGGAAAAAACGCATACGCCCTTTTTGGCCAAGTGCATCATTGTCGACGTTCTGCCTCTTTTCCTATGCTTTCTGGGAAATTCCAGTCTACCCCCTGCAATGGTTTTCCTGAAACTCTGCCCCGATTTCAAGTCCCCTTCACAGGCTTACTTCAATATATTTTTGGAAGATAGCTGTCATTTATAACTCTGCAGGTTTGTGAATTACAGTGCCCCTGAGCTCCTTTCTTCAACTCGCTTTCTTGTGAGCTGGGCACAAAACCGCAGGATTGCTTCAGGCCCTAATCTGTTTTCAGCAGGGCACGCTGAGCCTTTGTTTAATTCCTCTTCCTGGTGGGCAATGAGCGTTACATTTGCCCGTGCAGACACCTACAGCTAGTCTCTCATTGGTTCTCCCTATTCCTGTTCATCTTGCACAGAAATTGCAAACTGTGCCAAACAGGAGGTTAAAGGCACTGACTCTCCAAGCGGGGAGAGTGTTAGTAATGCGTCTGGAATGGTGAACCCGAGGACAAGGATACGAAAACTGAGATCCATTTTAAATCGTTTCCCAATCACACGGTGGACGATACTCTGGGTTTCCCATGCATGTTTTAGCTGGAGGAAGAATCCCATGAACCTGGAGAGTTGGGACCCATGGAATGGGTACCATGCAGTATGACTTCAAAGGATCTGCATTTGCTCACCGAAACTCACCAATGCTATCAGCCTGACGTGTCCAGCCTTATGTCTCAACCAGCTCTGGGTGTAGATGTGGTCAATCCCGGTTGCATCACATGCCCTGAGTGAATTATTTAAGAATTGCTCTCTATTTCACTGTCTTTGTGTTTTGTTTTTGAAATTTATTTTGATAATGGGATTTATCGGATTTTCACTGCTGCATTTATGCCGCTGTACACACGCTTGATTCTCTTACGGAGACATATATATCCATGGGTTTTAAGATTCTTCCTAGTCAGGTATATTCCTAGGCGTTGAATATGTGGTGTTGAGTCCATTTCGTTGAGCAAGGAGTAGGTCTTGTCTATTACATATTTGGCTTATGGAATGTTATCTGTGCTAATTTCAGTCTCTGGTTTTATGCAGCACCCCAACGCACCTTTCCCCATAAGCAAGCACTAGTTGGTTTTCTAAATTTGAGACCCTGTTCTGTTTTGTAATTCAGTTCATGTGTAGTCAAGTTTACATTCCGTATATTAGTGATATCTTATGATGTTTCTTTTTCTGTGTGACGTAGTTCATGTAGAATCACCGTAACTGCATCCACTCACTATGCCGCTATGGGCCTGATGACACAGATTTCATTGCTGAGTGATATTGCATTGCATGTACGTGCCACAACTTCTTTATCCATTTTTTGCTTTCTGGGATATTTACCTGGTACTGTAGACGAGCTTCTTGGGAACACAGCCGTCCCAAACTTTGGGGTGGCTCTCTGTTATTGATTTTAATTTCCCTAAGCAATAGGACCATAAGTGCAATTGCCATAGGCTGTGTTGCTTTATTTCTTACATGTTTCAGGAAACACCATACACTTCTCCAGGGTGGCAGTCCACAATTTACATCCTGACAATCTGCATAACAAGGCTCCCTGTTCTCCATATCCTGTCCTACCTTTCTGGATTTTACACTTTTCTCAGATGGCACTTTTGCCCGGGGGGGGGCAGTGAGATTTCATTGTAGTGCAGATTTCCTTTACAGGCTTGCTTGGTTGGCCAAAAAGGGCGTATGCGTTTTTTCCTGAATATATTCAGGAAAAAACGCATACGCCCTTTTTGCCCAAGTGCATCATTGTCGACGTTCTGCCTCTTTTCCTATGCTTTCAGGGCAATTGCAGTCTACCCACTGCAATCGTTTTCCTAAAATTCTGCCCCGCTTTCAAGTCCCCTTCGCAGGCTTACTTCAATATATTTTTGGAGGATAGCTGTCATTTATAACTCTGCAGGTTTGTGAATTACAGTGCCCCTGAGCTCCTTTCTTCAACTCGCTTTCTTGTGAGCTGGGCACAAAACCGCAGGATTCCTTCAGGCCCTAATCTGTTTCCAGCAGGGCACACTGAGCCTTTGTTTAATTACTCTTCCTGGTGGGCAATGAGCGTTACATTTGCCCGTGCAGACACCTACAGCTAGTCTCTCATTGGTTCTCCCTATTCCTGTTCATCTTGCACAGAAATTGCAAGCTGTGCCTAGGAGGAGGTTAAAGGCACTGACTCTCCAAGCGGGGAGAGTGTTAGTAAAGCATCTGGAATGGTGAACCCGAGGATCAGGATACGAAAACTGAGATGCATTTTAAATCGTTTCCCAATCACACGGTGGACGATACTCTGGGTTTCCCATGCATGTTTTAGCTGGAGGAAGAATCCCTTGAACCTGGAGAGTTGGGACCCATGGAATGGGTACCATGCAGTATGACTTCAAAGGGTCTGCATTTGCTCACCGAAACTCACCAATGCTATCAGCCTGAAGTGTCCAGCCTTATGTCTCAACCAGCTCTGGGTGTAGATGTGGTCAATCACGGTTGCATCACATGCCGTGAGTGAATTATTTAAGAATTGCTCTCTATTTCACTGTCTTTGTGTTTTGTTATCGAAATTTATTTTGATAATGGGATTCATCGGATTTTCACTGCTGCGTTTTGGCCACTGTACACACGCTTGATTCTCTTACAGAGACATATATATCCATGGGTTTTAAGATTCTTCCTAGTCAGGTATATTCCTAGGCGTTGAATATGTGGTGTTGGGTCCATTTCGTTGAGCAAGGAGTAGGTCTTTTCTATTACATATTTGGCTTATGGAAAGTTATCTGTGCTAATTTCACTCTCTTGTTTTATACAGCACACCAAGGCACCTTTCCCCATAAGCAAGCACTAGTTGGTTTTCTAAATTTGAGACCCTGTTCTGTTTTGTAATTCAGTTCATGTGTAGTCAAGTTTACATTCCGTGTATTAGTGATATCTTATGATGTTTCTTTTTCTGTGTGACGTAGTTCACATAGATTCACCATATCTGCATCCACTCCCTATGCCGCTACGGGCCTGATGACACAGATTTCATTGCTGAGTGATATTGCATTGTACGTACGTGCCACAAGTTCTTTATCCATTTTTTGCTTTCTGGGATATTTACCTGATACTGTAGACGAGCTTCTTGTGAACACAGCCGTCCCAAATATTGGGGTGGCTGTCTGTTTCTGATTTTAATTTCCGTAAACTATAGGACCATAAGTGGAAGTTCCATAGGCTGTTTTGCTTTGTTTCTTACGTGTTTTAGGAAACACCATACACTTCTCCAGGGTGGCTGCTGGCAATATACATCCTGCCAATCAGCATAACAAGGCTCCCTGTTCTCCATATCCTGTCCTACCTTTCTGGATTTTACACTTTTTTCAGATGGCCCTTTTGCCCGGGGGGCAGTGAGACTTCATTGTAGGGCAGATTTCCTTTACAGGCTTGCTTGGTTGGCCAAAAAGGGCGTATGCGTTTTTTCCTGAATATATTCAGGAAAAAACGCATACGACCTTTTTGGACAAGTGCATCATTGTCGACGTTCTGCCTCTTTTCCTATGCTTTCAGGGCAATTCCAGTCTACCCCCTGCAATGGTTTTCCTGAAACTCTGCCCCGCTTTCAAGTCCCCTTCGCAGGCTTACTTCAATATATTTTTGGAGGATAGCTGTCATTTATAACTCTGCAGGTTTGTGAATTACAGTGCCCCTGAGCTCCTTTCTTCAACTCGCTTTCTTGTGAGCTGGGCACAAAACTGCAGGATTACTTCAGGCCCTAATCTGTTTCCGGCAGGGCACGCTGAGCCTTTGGTTAATTCCTCTTCCTGGTGGGCAATGAGCGTTACATTTGCCCGTGCAGACACCTACAGCTAGTCTCTCATTGGTTCTCCCTATTCCTGTTCATCTTGCACAGAAATTGGAAGCTGTGCCAAACAGGAGGTTAAAGGCACTGACTCTCCAAGCGGGGAGAGTGTTAGTAAAGCATCTGGAATGGTGAACCCGAGGACCAGGATACGAAAACTGAGATGCATTTTAAATCGTTTCCCAATCACACGGTGGACCATACTGTGGGTTTCCCATGCATGTTTTAGCTGGAGGAAGAATCCCTTGAACCTGAAGAGTTGGGACCCATGGAATAGGTACCATGCAGTATGACTTCAAAGGGTCTGCATTTGCTCACCGAAACTCACCAATGCTATCAGCCTGAAGTGTCCAGCCTTATGTCTCAACCAGCTCTGGGTGTAGCTGTGGTCAATCCCGGTTGCATCACATGCCCTGAGTGAATTATTTAAGAATTGCTCTCTATTTCACTGTCTTTGTGTTTTGTTTTCGAAATTTATTTTGATAATGGGATTTATCGGATTTTCACTGCTGCGTTTATGCCGCTGTACACACGCTTGATTCTCTTACGGAGACATATATATCCATGGGTTTTAAGATTCTTCCTAGTCAGGCATATTCCTAGGCGTTGAATATGTGGTGTTGGGTCCATTTCGTTGAGCAAGGAGTAGGTCTTGTCTATTACATATTTGGCTTATGGAAAGTTATCTGTGCTAATTTCAGTCTCTGGTTTTATGCAGCACCCCAAGGCACCTTTTCCCATAAGCAAGCACTAGTTGGTTTTCTAAATTTGAGACCCTGTTCTGTAATTCAGTTCATGTGTTGTGAAGTTTACATTCCGTGTATTAGGGATATCTTATGGTGTTTTTTTTTGTGTGTGACGTAGTTCACGTAGAATCACCGTACCTGCATCCACTCACTATGCCGCTATGGGCCTGATGACACAGATTTCATTGCTGAGTGATATTGCATTGTACGTACGTGCCACAACTTCTTTATCCATTTTTTGCTTTCTGGGATATTTACCTGATACTGTAGACGAGCTTCTTGTGAACACAGCCGTCCCAAATATTGGGGTGGCTGTCTGTTTTTGATTTTAATTTCCGTTAGCTATAGGACCATAAGTGGAAGTGCCATAGGCTGTGTTGCTTTGTTTCTTACGTGTTTCAGGAAACACCATACACTTCTCCAGGGTGGCTGCTGGCAATTTACATCCTGCCAATCAGCATAACAAGACTCCCTGTTTTCCATATCCTGTCCTACCTTTCTGGATTTTACACTTTTTTCAGATGGCCCTTTTGCCCGGTGGGCAGTTAGACTTCATTGTAGTGCAGATTTCCTTTACAGGCTTGCTTGGTTGGCCAAAAAGTGTGTATGCGTTTTTTCCTGAATATATTCAGGAAAAAACGCATACGCCCTTTTTGGCCAAGTGCATCATTGTCGACGTTCTGCCTCTTTTCCTATGCTTTCAGGGCAATTCCAGTCTACCCCCTGCAATCGTTTTCCTGAAATTCTGCCCCGCTTTCAAGTCCCCTTCACAGGCTTACTTCAGTATATTTTTGGAGGATAGCTGTCATTTAAAACTCTGCAGGTTTGTGAATTACAGTGCCCCTGAGCTCCTTTCTTCAACTCGCTTTCTTGTGAGCTGGGCACAAAACCGCAGGATTGCTTCAGGCCCTAATCTGTTTTCAGCTGGGCACGCTGAGCCTTTGTTTAATTCCTCTTCCTGGTGGGCAATGAGCGTTACATTTGCCCGTGCAGACACCTACCGCTAGTCTCTCATTGGTTCTCCCTATTCCTGTTCATCTTGCACAGAAATTGCAAGCTGTGCCAAACAGGAGGTTAAAGGCACTGACTCTCCAAGCGGGGTGAGTGTTAGTAAAGCATCTGGAATGGTGAACCCGAGGACCAGGATACGAAAACTGAGATGTATTTTAAATCGTTTCCCAATCACACGGTGGACCATACTGTGGGTTTCCCATGCATGTTTTAGCTGGAGGAAGAATCCCTTGAACCTGAAGAGTTGGGACCCATAGAATAGGTACCATCCAGTATGACTTCAAAGGGTCTGCATTTGCTCACCGAAACTCACCAATGCTATCAGCCTGAAGTGTCCAGCCTTATGTCTCAACCAGCTCTGGGTGTAGATGTGGTCAATCCCGGTTGCATCACATGCCCTGAGTGAATTATTTAAGAATTGCTCTCTATTTCACTGTCTTTGTGTTTTGTTTTCGAAATTTATTTTGATAATGGGATTTATCGGATTTTCACTGCTGCGTTTATGCCGCTGTACACACGCTTGATTCTCTTACGGAGACATATATATCCATGGGTTTTAAGATTCTTCCTAGTCAGGTATATTCCTAGGCGTTGAATATGTGGTGTTGGGTCCATTTTGTTGAGCAAGGAGTAGGTCTTGTCTATTACATATTTGGCTTATGGAAAGTTATCTGTGCTAATTTCAGTCTCTGGTTTTATGGAGCACCCCAACGCACCTTTCCCCATAAGCAAGCACTAGTTGGTTTTCTAAATTTGAGACCCTGTTCTGTTTTGTAATTCAGTTCATGTGTAGTCAAGTTTACATTCCGTGTATTAGTGATATCTTATGATGTATCTTTTTCTGTGTGACGTAGTTCACGTAGAATCACCGTACCTGCATCCACTCACTATGCCGCTACGGGCCTGATGACACAGATTTCATTGCTGAGTGATATTATATTGCACGTACGTGCCACAACTTCTTTATCCATTTTTTGCTTTCTGGGATATTTACCTGGTACTGTAGACGAGCTTCTTGGGAACACAGCCGTCCCAAACTTTGGGGTGGCTCTCTGTTTTTGATTTTAATTTCCCTAAGCAATAGGACCATAAGTGCAGTTGCCATAGGCTGTGTTGCTTTATTTCTTACGTGTTTCAGGAAACACCATACACTTCTCCAGGGTGGCTGTTCACAATTTACATCATGCCAATCAGCATAACAAGGCTCCCTGTTCTCCATATCCTGTCCTACCTTTCTGGATTTTACACTTTTTTCAGATGGCCCTTTTGCCCGGGGGGGGCAGTGAGATTTCATTGTAGTGCAGATTTCCTTTACAGGCTTGCTTGGTTGGCCAAAAAGGGCGTATGCGTTTTTTCCTGAATATATTCAGGAAAAAACGCATACGCACTTTTTGGCCAAGTGCATCATTGTCGACGTTGTGCCTCTTTTCCTATGCTTTCAGGGCAATTCCAGTCTACCCAATGCAATCGTTTTCCTGAAATTCTGCCCCACTTTCAAGTGCCCTTCGCAGGCTTACTTCAATATATTTTTGGAGGATAGTTGTCATTTATAACTCTGCAGGTTTGTGAATTACAGTGCCCCTGAGCTCCTTTCTTCAACTCGCTTTCTTGTGAGCTGGGCACAAAACCGCAGGATTGCTTCAGGCCCTAAGCTGTTTCCAGCAGGGCACACTGAGCCTTTGTTTTATTCCTCTTTCTGGTGGGCAATGAGCGTTACATTTGCCCGTGCAGACACCTACAGCTAGTCTCTCATTGGTTCTCCGTATTCCTGTTCATCTTGCACAGAAATTGCAACCTGTGCCAAAGAGGAGGTTAAAGGCACTGACTCTCCAAGCGGGGAGAGTGTTAGTAAAGCATCTGGAATGGTGAACCCGAGGACCAGGATACGAAAACTGAGATGCATTTTAAATCGTTTCCCAATCACACGGTGGACGATACTCTGGGTTTCCCATGCATGTTTTAGCTGGAGGAAGAATCCCTTGAACCTGGAGAGTTGGGAACCATGGAATGGGTACCATGCAGTATGACTTCAAAGGGTCTGCATTTGCTCACCAAAACTCACCAATGCTCTCAGCCTGAAGTGTCCAGCCTTATGTCTCAACCAGCTCTGGGTGTAGATGTGGTGAATCCCGGTTGCATCACATGCCCTGAGTGAATTATTTAAGAATTGCTCTCTATTTCACTGTCTTTGTGTTTTGTTTTCGAAATTTATTTTGATAATGGGATTTATCGGATTTTCACTGCTGCCTTTCGGCTGCTGTACACACGCTTGATTCTCTTACGGAGACATATATATCCATGGGTTTTAAGATTCTTCCTAGTCAGGTATATTCCTAGGCGTTGAATATGTGGTTTTGGGTCCATTTCGTTGAGCAAGGAGTAGGTCTTGTCTATTACATATTTGGATTATCGAAAGTTATCTGTGCAAATTTCAGTCTCTGGTTTTATGTAGCACCCCAAGGCACTTTTTCCCATAAGCAAGCTCGAGTTGGTTTTCTAAATTTGAGACCCTGTTCTGTTTTGTAATTCAGTTCATGTGTTGTCAAGTTTAAATTCCGTGTATTAGTGATATCTTTTGATATTTCTTTTTCTCTGTGACGTATTTCAGGTAGAATCACCGTACCTGCATCCACTCACTATGCCGCTACGGGCCTGATGACACAGATTTCATTGCTGAGTGATATTGCATTGTACGTACGTGCCACAACTTCTTTATCCATTTTTTGCTTTCTGGGATATTTACCTGATACTGTAGACGAGCTTCTTGTGAACACAGCCGTCCCAAATATTGGGGTGGCTGTCTGTTTTTGATTTTAATTTCCGTAAGCTATAGGACCATAAGTGGAAGTGCCATAGGCTGTGTTGCTTTGTTTCTTACGTGTTTCAGGAAACACCATACACTTCTCCAGGGTGGCTGCTGGCAATTTACATCCTGCCAATCAGCATAACAAGGATCCCTGTTCTCCATATCCTGTCCTACCTTTCTGGATTTTACACTTTTTTCAGATGGCCCTTTTGCCAGGAGGGCAGTGAGACTTTATTGTAGTGCAGATTTCCTTTACAGGCTTGCTTCTTTGGCCAAAAAGGGCGTATGCGTTTTTTCCTGAATATATTCAGGAAAAAACGCATACGCCCTTTTTGGCCAAGTGCATCATTGTCGACATTGTGCCTCTTTCCCTATGCTTTCAGGGAAATTCCAGTCTACCCCCTGCAATCGTTTTCCTGAAATTCTGCCCCGCTTTCAAGTCCCCTTCGCAGGCTTACTTCAATATATTTTTGGAGGATAGCTGTCAATTATAACTCTGCAGGTTTGTGAATTACAGTGCCCCTGAGCTCCTTTCTTCAACTCGCTTTCTTGTGAGCTGGGCACAAAACCGCAGGATTGCTTCAGGCCCTCATCTGTTTCCAGCAGGGCACACTGAGCCTTTGTTTAATTCCTCTTCCTAGTGGGCAGTGAGTGTTACATTTGCCCGTGCAGACACCTACAGCTAGTCTCTCATTGGTTCTCCCTATTCCTGTTCATCTTGCACAGAAATTGCAAACTGTGCCAAACAGGAGGTTAAAGGCACTGACTCTCCAAGCGGGGATAGTGTTAGTAAAGCGTCTGGAATGGTGAACCGGAGGACAAGGATACGAAAACTGAGATCCATTTTAAATCGTTTCCCAATCACACGGTGGACCATACTGTGGGTTTCCCATGCATGTTTTAGCTGGAGGAAGAATCCCTTGAACCTGAAGAGTTGGGACCCATGGAATAGGTACCATGCAGTTTGACTTCAAAGGGTCTGCATTTGTTCACCGAAACTCAACAATGCTATCAGCCTGAAGTGTCCAGCCTTATGTCTCAACCAGCTCTGGGTGTAGATGTGGCCAATCCCGGTTGCATCACATGCCCTGAGTGAATTATTTAAGAATTGCTCTCTATTTCACTGTCTTTGTGTTTTGTTTTCGAAATTTATTTTGATAATGGGATTTATCGGATTTTCACTGCTGCGTTTCGGCCGCTGTACACACGCTTGATTCTCTTACGGAGACATATATATCCATGGGTTTTAAGATTCTTCCTAGTCAGGTATATTCCTAGGCGTTGAATATGTGGTGTTGGGTCCATTTCGTTGAGCAAGGAGTAGGTCTTGTCTATTACATATTTGGCTTATGGAATGTTATCTGTGCTAATTTCAGTCTCTGGTTTTATGCAGCACCCCTAGGCACCTTTCCCCATAAGCAAGCACTAGTTGGTTTTCAAAATTTGAGACCCTGTTCTGTTTTGTAATTCAGTTCATGTGTAGTCAAGTTTACATTCCGTGTATTAGTGATATCTTATGATGTTTCTTTTTCTGTGTGACGTAGTTCACGTAGAATCACCGTACCTGCATCCACTCACTATGCCCCTACGGGCCTGATGACACAGATTTCATTGCTGAGTGATATTGCATTGCACGTATGTGCCACAACTTCTTTATCGATTTTTTGCTTTCTGGGATATTTACCTGGTACTGTAGACGAGCTTCTTGGGAACACAGCCGTCCCAAACTTTGGGGTGGCTCTCTCTATTTGATTTTAATTTCCCTAAGCAATAGTACCATAAGTGCAATTGCCATAGGCTGTGTTGCTTTATTTCTTACGTGTTTCAGTAAACACCATACACTTCTCCAGGGTGGCTGTTCACAATTTACATCCTGCCAATCAGCATAACAAGGCTCCCTGTTCTCCATATCCTGTCCTACCTTTCTGGATTTTACACTTTTTTCAGATGGCCCTTTTGCCCGGGGGGGCAGTGAGATTACATTGTAGTGCAGATTTCCTTTACAGGCTTGCTTGGTTGGACAAAAAGGGCGTATGCGTTTTTTCCTGAATATATTCAGGAAAAACGCATACGCCCTTTTTGGCCAAGTGCATCATTGTCGACGTTGTGCCTCTTTTCCTATGCTTTCAGGGCAATTCCAGTCTACCCCCTGCAATCGTTTTCCTGAAATTCTGCCCCGCTTTCAAGTCCCCTTCGCAGGCTTACTTCAATATATTTTTGGAGGATAGCTGTCATTTATAACTCTGCAGGTTTGTGAATTACAGTGCCCCTGAGCTCCTTTCTTCAACTCGCTTTCTTGTGAGCTGGGCACAAAACCGCAGGATTGCTTCAGGCCCTAATCTGTTTCCAGCAGGGCACACTGAGCATTTGTTTAATTCCTCTTCCTGGTGGGCAATGAGCGTTACATTTGCCCCTGCAGACACCTACAGCTAGTCTCTCATTGGTTCTCCCTATTCCTGTTCATCTTGCACAGAAATTGCAAGCTGTGCCAAAGCGGAGGTTAAAGGCACTGACTCTCCTAGCGGGGAGAGTGTTAGTAAAGCATCTGGAATGGTGAACCCGAGGACCAGGATACGAAAACTGAGATGCATTTTAAATCGTTTCCCAATCACACGGTGGACGATACTCTGGGTTTCCCATGCATGTTTTAGCTGGAGGAAGAATTCCTTGAACCTGGAGAGTTGGGACCCATGGAATGGGTACCATGCAGTATGACTTCAAAGGGTCTGCATTTGCTCACCGAAACTCACCAATGTTATCAGCCTGAAGTGTCCAGCCTTATGTCTCAACCAGCTCTGGGTGTAGATGTGGTCAATCCCGGTTGCATCACATGCCCTGAGTGAATTATTTAAGAATTGCTCTCTATTTCACTGTCTTTGTGTTTGGTTTTTGAAATTTATTTGGATAATGGGATTTATCTGATTTTCACTGCTGCGTTTCAGCCGCTGTACACACGCATGATTCTCTTACGGAGACATATATATCCATGGGTTTTAAGATTCTTCCTAGTCAGGTATATTCCTAGGCGTTGAATATGTGGTGTTGGGTCCATTTCGTTGAGCAAGGAGTAGGTCTTGTCTATTACATATTTGGCTTATGGAAAGTTATCTGTGCTAATTTCAGTCTCTGGTTTTATGCAGCACCCCAATGCACCTTTCCCCATAAGCAAGCACTAGTTGGTTTTCTAAATTTGAGACCCTGTTCTGTTTTGTAATTCAGTTCATGTGTAGTCAAGTTTACATTCCCTGTATTAGTGATATCTTATGATGTTTCTTTTTCTGTGCGACGTAGTTCACGTAGATTCACCGTACCTGCATCCACGCACTATGCCGCTATGGGCCTGATGACACAGATTTCATTGCTGAGTGATATTGCATTGTACGTACGTGCCACAACTTCTTTAACCATTTTTTGCTTTCTGGGATATTTACCTGGTACTGTAGACGAGCTTCTTGGGAACACAGCCGTCCCAAACTTTGGGGTGGCTCTCTGTTTTTGATTTTAATTTCCTTAAACAATAAGACCATAAGTGCAATTGCCATAGGCTGTGTTGCTTTATTTCTTACGTGTTTCAGGAAACACCATACACTTCTCCAGGGTGGCTGTTGGCAATTTACATCCTGCCATTCAGCATAACAAGGCTCCCTGTTCTCCATATCCTGTCCTACCTTTCTGGATTTTACACTTTTTTCAGAAAGCCCTTTTGCCCGGGGGGGCAGTGAGATTTCATTGTAGTGCAGATTTCCTTTACAGGCTTGCTTGGTTGGCCAAAAAGGGCGTATGCGTTTTTTCCTGAATATATATATTCAGGAAAAAACGCATACGCCCTTTTTGGCCAAGTGCATCATTGTCGACCTTCTGCCTCTTTTCCTATGCTTTCAGGGCAATTCCAGTCTACCCCCTGCAATCGTTTTCCTGAAATTCTGCCCCGCTTTCAAGTCCCCTTCGCAGGCTTACTTCAATATATTTTTGGAGGATAGCTGTCATTTATAACTCTGCAGGTTTGTGAATTACAGTGCCCCTGAGCTCCTTTCTTCAACTCGCTTTCTTGTGAGCTGGGCACAAAACCGCAGGATTGCTTCAGGCCCTAATCTGTTTCCGGCAGGGCACACTGAGCCTTTGGTTAATTCCTCTTCCTGGTGGGAAATGAGCGTTACATTTGCCCGTGCAGACACCTATAGCTAGTCTCTCATTGGTTCTCCCTATTCCTGTTCATCTTGCACAGAAATTGCAAGCTGTGCCAAAGAGGAGGTTAAAGGCACTGACTCTCCAAGTGGGGAGAGTGTTAGTAAAACATCTGGAATGGTGAACCCTAGGACCAGGATACGAAAACTGAGATGCATTTTAAATCGTTTCCCAGTCACACGGTGGACGATACTCTGGGTTTCCCATGCATGTTTTAGCTGGAGGAAGAATCCCTTGAACCTGGAGAGTTGGGACCCATGGAATAGTTACCATGCAGTATGACTTCAAAGGGTCTGCATTTGCTCACCGAAACTCACCAATGCTATCAACCTGAAGTGTCCAGCCTTATGTCTCAACCAGCTCTGGGTGTAGATGTGGTCAATCCCGGTTGCATCACATGCCCTGAGTGAATTATTTAAGAATTGCTCTCTATTTCACTGTCTTTGTGTTTTGTTTTCGAAATTTATTTGATAATGGGATTTATCGGATTTTCACTGCTGCGTTTCGGCCGCTGTACACATGCTTGATTCTCTTACGGAGACATATATATCCATGGGTTTTAAGATTCTTCCTAGTCAGGTATATTCCTAGGCGTTGAATATGTGGTGTTGGGTCCATTTCTTTAAGCAAGGAGTAGGCCTTGTCTATTCCATATTTGGCTTATGGAAAGTTATCTGTACTAATTTCAGTCTCTGGTTTTATGCAGCACCCCAACGCACCTTTCCCCATAAGGAAGCACTAGTTGGTTTTCTAAATTTGAGACCCTGTTCTGTTTTGTAATTCAGTTCATGTGTAGTTAAGTTTACATTCCGTGTATTAGTGATATCTTATGATGTTTCTTTTTCTGTGTGACGTAGTTCACGTAGAATCACCGTACCTGCATCCACTCACTATGCCGCTACGGGCCTGATGACACAGATTTCATTGCTGAGTGATATTGCATTGTACGTACGTGCCACAACTTCTTTATCCATTTTTTGCTTTCTGGGATATTTACCTGATACTGTAGACGAGCTTCTTGTGAACACAGCCGTCCCAAATATTGGGGTGGCTGTCTGTTTTTGATTTTAATTTCTGTAAGCTATAGGACCATAAGTGGAAGTACCATAGGCTTTGTTGCTTTGTTTCTTACGTGTTTCAGGAAACACCATACAGGTCTCCAGAATGGCTGTTGGCAATTTACGTCCCGCCCATCGGCATAACAAGGCTCCCTCTTCTTGGTGGTGTTTCCTGGCTTTGGAATTTTACACTTTTTATAGATGGCCCTTTTGATCTGGGGGGGGAGTTTGACTTTATTGTAGTGCAGATTTCCTTTTCATGCTTGCTTATTTGGCCAAAAAGCACGTATGCGTTTTTTCCTGAATATATTCAGGAAAAAAGCATACGGGCTTTTTTTGCCAAGTGCATCATTGTCCTCATTCTGCCTGTTTTCCTATGTTTTAAATGCAACTCCAGTCTTCCTCCCAGATTGGTTTCTTGCAATTCTGCCTCACTTTCAAGTCCTCTTCGCAGCCTTACTTCAATATAATTTTGGATGATTGCTGTCACTTATAACTGTGCAGGTTTGTGAATTACAGTGCCCCTGAGCTCCTTTCTCCAACTCGCTTTCTTGTGAGCTGACTGCAAAACCGCAAGATAGCTTCAGACCCTAATCTGCTTCCGGCAGTGTATGCTGAGCATTTGGTTAATTCATCTTCCTGTTGGGAAATGAGACTTAAATTTGCCCTTCCAAACATCTACAGCTACTTTCTCATTGGTTCTCCCTATTCCTGTTCATCTTCCGCAGAAATTGCAAACTGGGCCAAACAGGAGGTTAAAGGCACCGACTCACCTAGTTGGGTGAGTGTTAGTAAAGCATCTGGAATGCCGAGCCTGAGTACAAGGGAATGAAATTTGAGATGCCTTTAAAAACGTTTCCAGATCACACAGTGGACAATATTCTGGGCTCCCCGTGCATTTTTTAGCTGAAAGAAGAATCCCTTTAACCTGGACAGTTGGGACTCATGGAATAGGTACCATGCAGTATGACTTCAAAGGGTCTGCTTTTGCTCACCGAACCTCAACAAACCAATGAGCCCAAGTGTTCTGCCTTATGTCTCACCCAGCTCTAGGTGTAGATGTGCTGAATCCAGGTTGCATCACTAGCCCTGATTGAAATATTTAAGAATTGTTCTGTATTTCTCTGTTATTGTGGTTTTTCTTGAAATTTATATTGATAATGGGATTTAGATGATTTTCACTGCTGCGTTTATGCTGCTGTACACACGCTTGATTCTCTTACGGGGACATATAAATCCATAGGTTTTTAGATTCTTACTAGTCAGGTATATTCCTAGGTCTTGAATATGGGGTGTCAAGTCCATTTCGTTGAGCAAGGAGTAGGTCTATTCTATTACATATTTGTTTTAGGAACGGTATGTGTGCTAATTTCAGTCTCTGGTTTTATGCAGCAGCCCAACCCACCTTTCCCATTAAGCAAGCATAAGTAGGTTTTCTAAATTTGAGACCCTGTTCTGTTTTGTAATTCAGTTCATGTGTAGCCAAGATTAAGTTCCGTGTATTAGTGACATCTTATGATGTTTCTTTTTCTGTGTGACTTATTTCACTTAGAATCATCATACCTGAATCCACTCATTATGTTGCTTCGGACCTGAAGACATAGATTTCATTGCTGAGTGATATTCAGTTGTAGGTAAGTACCACTAATTCTTTATCCAAATTTCACTTTCTGGGATATTTAACTTGTATCATAGACGAGGTTCTTGTAAAAGGAGCCATCCCAAACTTTGGCATAGATGTGTCTTTTTGATTTCATTTCCCTAAGGTAAAGAACCATAAGAGGAAGTGCTCTGGGTTGGGGTTAGGGTTAGGGTTTGGGGATGGGGATGGTTTAAGGTACAGGTTATATTACTACAACAATTTAGGGTGAGCATAGGTGTGAGGGTACGGATTAGTGTTAGTGTATGGATTAACATTAGGAGACAGGTTAAGGTAAGGCTTCACGTAAGGTTTAGGGTTAGGGTTAATGGACAGGGACGGATTCGGGTAAAGGTTAGGGTACGAAAACGGTTTAGGGTGAGCATACATGTTACGGTAATGGTTAGTGTCACCGTATGGGCTAGGAATAGGGGACGGGTTAGGGTAAGTCTTCGCATAAGTGTTAGGGGTAGGGTTAGGGGAAGGGGATGGTTTAGGGTACATGTTAGGGTACGACAATGGTTTAGGGGAGCGTACGTGTTTGGGTATGGTTTAGTGTAAGTGAACTGGTTAGGAATAGGGGACGCGTTAGGGTTCGGCTTTGGGTAAGGGTTAGGTTTAGGGTTAGGCTCAGGGGACGGGTAAGGTTTAGGGTGAGCGTATGTATTAGAGTACGGGATAGTGTTAGTGTACGGGTTAGGGGAAGGGTTAGGGTAAGGTTTAGTGTAAGGGTTAGTTTTAGCATTTGGGTTAGGGGACAGGAATGGTTTAGTGTACAGGTTAGGTACGACAACATTTTTGGGTGAGCGTAACAGTTAGGGTACGTATTAGTGTTAGCGTACGGTTTAGGGTTAGATGACGTGTTAGGGTAAGGCTTCGGGTAAGGGTTAGTGTTAAGTTTAGGGTTAGGGTATGGGGAAGGTTTAGGATACAGGTTGGGGTACGACAACTAATTAAGTAGAACATATATGTTAGGGGATGGGTTCATGTTAGTGTATGGGTTAGGATTAGTGGACGGGTTAGTGTAATGCTTTGGGAAAGGGTTAGGTTTAGAGTTAGGGTTAGGGCACAGGGATGGTTTATGGTTCAGATCATGGTAGGACAATGGTTTAGGGTCTGCGTATGTGTTAGGGTATTGGTTAGGGTTAGCGTACAGTTTAGGATTAGGGGATGGGTTAGGGTAAGGCTTCAGGTAAGGGTTAGGGGTAGGGTTAGGGTTAGGGTTAGGGGATGGAGACAGGGACGGTTTAGGGTACAGGTTAGTGTAAGACAAAGGTTTAGGGTGAGCATAGCAGTTAGAGTAAGAGTTAGTGTTAGCGTACGGGTTTAGATTAGGGGACGGGTTACTGTAAGGTTTAGGGAAAGTGTTAGGGTTAGGGGATGGGGACGGTTTAGGGTACAGTGTAGGGTAAAACAAGAGTTTTGGTTGAGCGTACATTTTAGGCTATGGGTTAGTGTTAGCGTATGGGTTAAGATTAGAGGACGTGTTAGGGTAAGGTTTCGGATAAGAGTTAGGGTTAAGGTTAGGGGATGGGGACGGTTTTTGTTACAGGTTAGGGTATGACAACGGTTTAGGGTGAGTGTACGTGATAGGGTATGGGTTAGCGTTAGCGTACAGTTTCGGATTATGGGACGGGTTAAGGTAAGACTTCGGGTAAGGGTAAGATTTAGGGTTCGGGTTGGGGGACGGGGACGGTTTAGGGTACAGTTTAGTTTATGACAACAGTTTAGGTTGACTACACGTGTTAAGGTATGGGTTAGTGTTTGCAAACGGGTTAGGATTACGGGAGGTGTTAGGGTAAGGCTTCGGCTAAGGCTTAAGTTTAGGTTTAGGGGATGGGGACGTTTTAGGGTACAGGATAGGGTACGACAATTGTTTAGTGTGAGTGTACATGTTAGGATACAGGTTAGTGATAGCGTACGGGTTAGGATTACCGATGGGTTAGTGTAAGGCTTTGGGTAAGGGTTCGGGTTAGGGTTAGGGTTAGGGGATGGGGACAGTTTAGGGTACAATTTAAGGTACGACAACGGTATAGGGTGAGCGTAAGTGTTAGGGTACATGTTAGTGTTAGTTTACGGGTTAGGATTAGGGGAAGGGTTAGTATAAGGTTTCGGGAAACGGTTTGAGGTTGGGGACAACGACGATTTATGGTACAGGTTAGGGTATGACAATGATTTAGGGTGAGCGTACGTGTTAGGTTATGGGTTAGTATTAGCGTATGGGTTAGGATTAAGGGACGGGTTAGGGTAAAGCTTCACGTAAGGGTTAGGTTTAGGTTTAGGTTTAGGGTTATTGTTAGGGGACTGGGACCATTTAGGATACAGGTTAGGGAATGACAAAAGTTTAGGGTGAGCGTATGTTTTAGGGTACATGTTAGTGCTACCATAAGGGTTAGGATTAGTGTAAGGTTTAGAGACATGATTCGGGTATGTGTTAGTGTTAGGGAACAGGGACAGGGACGGTTTAGGGTACAGGTTAGGGTACGACAACAGTTTAGGGTGAGCATACATCTTAGGGCACAGGTTAGTGTTAGCATATGGGTTAGAATTAGGGGACGGGTTAGGGTAAGGCTTAGGGTAAGGGTTAGGGTTAGGGTTAGGGTTAGGAGATGGAGACGGTTCAAGCTACAGGTTAGGGTACCACAATGTGTTAGTGTGAGAATACATGTTAGGGTAAGGTTTAGTGTTAGTGTATGGTCCATGATTAGTGGAAGGGATAGGGTAAGACGTCGGGTTAGGGTTAGGGGATGGGAACGGTTTAGGGTATAGGTTAGAATACGACAGCAGTTTAGGTTGAGTGTACATGTTAGGGTATGTGTTAGTGCTAGCATACGGTTTAGGATTAGGGGACAGTTTAGACTAAGGCTTCGGGTAATGATTAGGTTTATGGTTACGGTTAGGGATTAGGTTAGGGAATGGGAACGGTTTAGGGTACAATTTAGTGTACGACAACGATTTAAGGTGAGCGTAGGTGTAAGGGTATGGGTTAGTGTTGGCGTACGGATTAGGATTAGGGGACGGGTTAGGATAAGGCTTCGGGTAAGGGTTAGGGTTATGGTTAATGTTAGGGGACAGGGCCAGGGACGATTTAAGGTACAGGTTTGGGGAAGACAATGGTTTAGGGTGAGTGTACATGTTAGGGTATGTGTTAGTGTTAGCGTACCAGTTAGGCTTAGGTGACGGGTTAGGGTAAGGCTTCGGATAAGGGTTAGGGTTAGGGTTATGGGACAGGGACTGTTTAGGTACAGGTTAGTGTATGACAACGGTTTTCATTGAGCATACAAGTTAGGGTAGGTGTAAATGTTAGCATACGGGTTAGGATTAGGGGACGGGTTAGGGTAACTTTTCCGGTAAGGATTAGGGTTAGGGTTAGGGGACAGGGAAGGTTTAGAGTACAGGTTAGTGTACGACAACGGTTTAGTGTGATCGTACGAGTTAGGGTATGGGTTAGTGTTAGCGCACGGTTTAGGATTAGGGGATGTGTTAGGGTAAGGCTTCAGGTAAGTGTTAGAGTTAGGGTTAGTGGATGAGGACGTGTTAGGGTACAGGTTAGGGTATGACAATGCTTTAGGGTGAGTGTACATGTTAGGGAACTGGTCAGTGTTAGCATTTGGGTTAGGATTAGGGGACAGGTTAGAGTAAGGCTTCGTGTAAGTGTTAGGGTGAGGGATAGGGTTGGGGAAAGGGACGGTTTAGAGTACAGATTAGGGTACGACAGTGATTTAGGGTGAGCCTACGTGTTAGGGTACAGTTTAGTGTTAGCGTATGGGTTAGGATTTGGGGACGGTTTAGGGACAGGCATCTGTAAAGATTTAGGTTTAGCATTATGGGATGGAGACGGTTTAGGGAAAAGGTTAGGATACCACAGCGGTTTAGGGTGAGCGTAGGTGTTAGGGTATGGGTTAGTGTTAGCGTACGGATTAGGTATAGGGGACGTGTTAGGGTAAGGCTTCGGGTAAGGGTTAGGGTTAGGGTTAGGGTTAGGGTTAGGGGACGGGGAGGGTTTAGGGGACAGGTTAGGGTACGACAACGGTTTAGGGTGAGCATACATGTTAGGTTACAGGTTAGTGTTAGTGTACGGGTTAGGATTAGGGGACCGGTTAGGGTAAGGCTTCGGGTAAGGGTTAGGGTTAGGGTTATGGGACGGGGACGGTTTAGGGGACGGGTTAGGTAAGACAACGGTTTAGGGTGAGCGTACGTGTTAGGGTACGGGTTAGTGTTAGCATACGGGTTAGGATTAGGGTACGGGTTAGGGTAAGTCTTCGGGTAAGGGTCAGGGTTAGGGTTAGGGTTAGGGTTAGGGGACGGGGAGAGTGTAGGGGACAGGTTAGGGTACGACCACGGTTTAGGGTGAGCGTACGTGTTAGGGTACGGGTTAGTGTTAGCGTACGGGTTAGGATTAGGGGATGGGTTAGGGTAAAGCTTCGTGTAAGGGTTAGGGTTAGGGTTAGGGTTAGGGGACGGGGACGGTTTACCGGACAGGTTAGCGTACAACAAAGGTTTAAGGTGAGCGTACGTTTTAGGTTACGGGTTAGTGTTAGTGTACGTGTTAGGATTAGGGGACCGCTTAGGGTAAGGCTTCGGGTAAGGTTTAGGGTTATTGTTAGGGTTAGGGGACAGGGACGGGGACGGTTTAGGGGAGAGGTTAGGGTACGACAACGGTTTAGGGTGAGCGTACGTTTTAGGGTACGGGTTAGTGTTAGCGTATGGGTTAGGATTAGTGGACGGGGTAGGGTAAGGCTTCGGGTAAGGGTTAGGCTTAGGGTTAGGGTTAGGGTTAGGGGACGGGGACGGGAACGGTGTAGGTCACAGTTTAGTGTACGACAATGGTTTAGGGTGAGCGTACGTGTTAGGGTACGGGTTAGGATTAGGGGACGGGTTAGGGTATGGCTTCGGGTAAGTGTTAGGGTTAGGGTTAGGGTTAGGATTAGGGGACGGGGACGGGGACAGTTTAGGGGACAGGTTATGGTACGACAAAAGTTTAGGGTGATCGTACGTGTTAGGCTACGGTTTACTGTTAGCCTATGGGTTAGGTTAGGGCTTCGGGTAAGGGTTAGGGTTAGTGTTAGGGTTAGGGTTAGGGGACGGGGAAGGTTTAGGGGACAGGTTAGGATACGACAACGTTGTAGGGTGAGTGTAGGTGTTAGGGTACGGTTTAGTGTTAGCGTATGGGTTAGGATTAGGGGACGGGTTTGGGTAAGGCTTCAGGTAAGGTTTAGGGTTAGGTTTAGGGTTAGGGTTAGGGGACGGGGACGGTTTAGTGGACAGGTTAGGATACGACAACGTTGTAGGGTGAGTGTAGGTGTTAGGGTACGGTTTAGTGTTAGCGTATGGGTTAGGATTAGGGGACGGGTTTGGGTAAGGCTTCAGGTAAGGTTTAGGGTTAGGTTTAGGGTTAGAGGTAGGGGACGGGGACGGTTTAGGGGACAGGTTAGGGTACGGCAACGGTTTAGGGTGAGCGTACGTGTTAGGCTACAGGTTAGTGTTAGCGTACGGGTTAGTATTAGGTGACCGGTCAGGGTAAGGCTTCGGGTAAGGGTTAGGGTTAGGGAAAGGGTTAGTGTTAGGGTTAGGTGACGGGGACGGTTTAGGGGAAAGGTTAGGATACGACAACGGTTTAGGGTGAGCGTACGTGTTAGGGTACGGGTTAGTGTTAGCGTACGGCTTAGGATTAGGAGACGGGTTTGTGTAAGGCTTCGGGTAAGGGTTATGGTTAGGGTTAGGGTTAGGGTTAGGGTTAGGGTTAGGGGAAGGGGACGGTTTAGGGGACAGGTTAGAGTATGACAAAGGGTTAGGGTGAGCGTACGTGTTAGGGTGTGGGTTAGTGTTAGCGTACGGTTTAGGATTATGGGACGGGTTAGTGTAAGGCTTCGGGTAAGTGTTAGCGTTAGGTTTAGTCTTAGGGTTAGGGGACGGGTTCGGGGACAGTTTAGGGGACTGGTTAGGATTAGGGTTAGGGGACGGGGACGGTTTAGGGGACAGGTTAGTGTACGACAATGGTTTAGGGTAAACGTACATGTTAGGGTACGGGTTAGTGTTAGCGTACGGGTTAGGATTAGGGGACGGGTTAGGGTAAGGCTTCGGGTAAGGGTTAGCGTTAGGGTTAGGCTTAGGGTTAGGGGACGGGGACGAGGACGGTTTAGGGGACCGGTTAGGATTAGGGTTAGGTTTAGGGTTACGGGAGTGGACGGTTTAGGAGACAGGTTATGTTACAACAAATGTTTAGGGTGAGCGTACGTGTTACGGTACCAGTTAGTGTTAGCGTACGGGTTAGGATTAGGGGACGGTTTAGTGTAAGGCTTCGGGTAAGTGTTAGGGTTAGGGTTAGTTTTAGGGGACGGGGACGGTTTAGTGGACGGGTTAGGGTACGACAACGTTTTAGGGTGAGCATACGTGTTATGTTACGGGTTAGTGTTGGCGTACAGTTTAGGATTAGGGGACGGGTTAGGGTAAGGCTTCGGGTAAGGTTTAGAGTTAGGGTCAGGTTTAGGGATAGGGGACGGGGACGGTTTAGGGGAAAGGTTAGGGTACGGCAACGGTTTAGGGTGAGCGTACGTGTTAGGGTAAGGGTTAGTGTTAGCGTACGGGTTAGGATTAGGGGACGGGTTAGTGTAAGGCTTTGGGTAAGCGTTAGGGTTAGGTTAAGGGTTAGGTTTAGGGGACGGGGACGGTTTAGGAGACAGGTTAGGGTACGGCAAAGGTTTAGGGTGAGCATACGTTTTAGGGTAACGTTAGCTTTCCCGTACGGGTTAGGATTAGGTGACGGGTTAGGGTAAGGCTTCTGGTAAGGTTTAGGGTTAGTGTTAGGGTTAGCTTTAGGGGACGGGGACAGTTTAGGGGACAGTTTAGGGTACAACAACGGTTTAGGGTGAGAGTACGTGTTAGGGTACGGGTTAGTGTTAACGTACGGGGTAGGATTAGGGGACGGGTTAGGTTAAGGCTTGGGGTAAGGGTTAGGTTAGGGATCGGGTTAGGGTTAGGGTTAGGGGACGGGGACGGTTTAAGGGACAGGTTAGAATATGACAATGGTTTAGGGTGAGCGTACGTGTTAGGGTAACGGTTAGTGTTAGCGTACGGGTTAGGATTATGGGACGGGTTAGGGTAAGGCTTCGGGTAAGGGTTAGGTTTAGGGTTAGGGTTAGGGTTAGGGGACGGGGACGGTTTAGGGGACAGCTTAGGGTATGACAACGGTTTAGGATGAGCGTACGTGGTAGGGTACGGGTTAGTGTTAGCGTACGGTTTAGGATTAGGGGACGGGTTAGTGTAAGGCTTCGGGTAAGGGTTAGGGTTAGGGTTAGGGTTAGGTTTAGGGGACGGGGACGGTTTAGGGGACAGGTTAGGGTACGACAACGGTTTAGGGTGAGCGTACGTGTTAGGGTATGGGTTAGTGTTAGCGTACGGGTTAGGATTAGGGAATGTGTTAGGGTAAGGCTTCGGGTAAGCGTTAGGGTTAGGGTTAGGGTTAGGGTAAGTGTTAGGGGACGGGGACGGTTTAGGGGACACGTTAGGTTACGACAACGTTTTAGGGTGAGCGTACGTGTTAAGGTATGGGTTAGTGTTAGCGTACGGGTTAGGATTAGGGGACGGGTTAGGATAAGACTTTGGGTAAGGGTTAGGGGTAGGGTTAGGCTTAGGGTTAGGGGATGGGGACGGGAACGGGGACGGTTTAGGGTACAGTTTAGTGTAAGACAAAGGTTTAGGGTGAGCGTACCTGTTAGGGTACGGGTTAGTGTTAGCGTACAGGTTAGGATTAAGGGACGGGTTAGGGTAAGTCTTCGGGTAAGGGTTAGGATTACAGTTAGGTTTAGGGTTAGGGTTATGGGATGGGGACGGTTTAGGTGACAGGTTAGGGTACAACAACGATTTAGGGTGAGCGTACGTGTTAGGGTACTGGTTAGTGTTAGCGTACGCATTAGGATTAGGGGACGGGTTAGGGTAAGGCTTCGGGTACGTATTAGGGTTAGAGTTAGGGCTAGGGTTAGGGTTAGGGGATGGGGACGCTTTAGGGGACAGGTTAGGGTACTACAACGGTTTAGGGTGAGCGTACGTGTTAGGGTATGGGTTAGTGTTAGCGTACGGGTTAGGTTTAGGGGACGGGTTAGGGTAAGGCTTCGGGTAAGGTTTAGGGTTAGTGTTAGGGTTAGGGTTAGGGGACGGGGACGGTTTAGGGAACAGTTTAGGGTACAACAACGGTTTAGGGTGAGCGTACATGTTAGGGTACGTGTTAGAGTTAACGTGCGGGGTAGGATTAGGGGACGGTTTAGGGTAAGGCTTCGGGTAAGGGTTAGGGTTAGGGTTAAGGTTAGTGTTAGGGGACGGGGAGATTTAGGGGACAGGTTAGGGTACAATAACAGTTTAAGGTGAGCGTACGTGTTAGGGTATGTGTTAGTTTTAGCGTACACGTTAGGATTATTGGACGGGTAAGGGTAAGGCTTTGGGTAAGGGTTAGGCCTGGGTTAGGTTTAGGGTTAGGGTTAGGGGACAGGGACGGTTTAGGAGACAGGTTGGGGTACGACAATGGTTTAGTGTGAGCGTACATGTTAGGGTACGGGTTATTGTTAGCGTACGTGTTAGGGTTAGGGGACGGGTTAGGGTAAAGCTTCGGGTAAGGTTTAGGGTTAGTGTTAGGGTTAGGGTTAGGGGTCGGGGACGGTTTAGGGGACAGTTTAGGGTACAACATCGGTTAAGGGTGAGCGTACGTGTTAGGGTACGGGTTAGTGTTAACGTACGGAGTAGGATTAGGGGACGGGTTAGGGTAAGGCTTTGGGTAAGGGGTAGGGTTAGGGTTAGGGTTAGGGTTAGGGGACGGGGATGGTTTAGGGGACAGGTTAGTGTACGACAACAGTTTAGGGTGAACCTACATGTTAGGGTACGGGTTAGTGTTCGCGTACGTGTTAGGATTAGGGGATGGGTTAGGGTAAGGCTTCGGGTAAGGTTTAGGGCTAGGGTTAGGGTTAGGGGACGGGGACGGTTTAGGGGACAGGTTAGTGTATGACAACGGTTTAGGGTGAGCGTACGTGTTAGGGTACAGGTTAGTGTTAGCGTATGGGTTAGGATTAGGGGACAGGTTAGTGTAAGGCTTCGGGTAAGGGTTAGGGTTAGGGTTAGGGTTAAGGTTAGGGTTAGGGGACGTGGACAGTTTAGGGGACAGGTTAGGGTACGACAATGGTTTAGGGTGAGCGTACTTGTTAGGGTACGGGTTAGTGTTAGCATACAGGTTAGGATTAGGGGACGGGTTAGGGTAAGGCTTCTGTTAAGGATTATGGTTAGGGTTAGGGTTAGGGTTAGGGGACGGGAACGGTTTAGGGGACAGGTTAGGTTATAACAACGGTTTATGGTGAGCGTACGTGTTAAGGTACGGGTTACTGTTAGCGTACGGGTTAGGATTATGGGACGGGTTAGCGTAAGGCTTAGGGTAAGGGCTAGGGTTAGGATTACGGTTAGGGTTAGAGGACGGGGTCAGTTTAGGGGACAGGTTAGTGTACGACAAGGGTTTAGGTTAAGCGTACGTGTTAGGGTACTGTTTAGTGTTAGTGTACGGGTTAGGTTTAGGGCACGGGTTAGGGTAAGGCTGCGGGTAAGGGTTAGGGTTAGGGTTGGGGTTAGGGTTAGGGGATGGGGACGGTTTAGAGGATAGGTTAGGGTACGAAAACGGTTTAGGGTGAGCGTAGGTGTTAGGGTATGGGTTAGTTTTAGCGTACGGTTTAGGATTAGGGGACGGGTTAGTGTAAGGCTTCGGGTAAGGGTTAGGGTTAGGGTTATGGTTAGGGTTAGGGGACGGGGACGGTTTAGGAGACAGGTTAGGGTACGACAACGGTTTAGGGTGAGCGTACGTGTTAGGGTAAGGGTTATTGTTAGCATACGGGTTAGGATTACGGGACGGGTTAGGGTAAGGCTTCGGGTAAGGTTTAGGGTTAGAGTTAGGGTAAGGGTTAGGGTTAGGGGATGGGGACGGTTTAGGGGACAGGTTCGTGTACAACGACGGTTTAGGGTGAGCGTACGTGTTAGGGTACTGGTTAGTGTTAGCGTACACGTTAGCATTAGGGGACGGGTTAGGGTAAGGCTTCGGGTAAGGCTTAGGGTTAGAGTTAGGGCTAGGGTTAGGGTTAGGGGATGGGGACGCTTTAGGATACAGGTTAGGGTACGACAACGGTTTAGGGTGAGCGTACGTGTTAGGGTACTGTTTAGTGTTAGCGTACGCGTTAGGATTAAGGCACGGGTTAGTGTAAGGCTTCGGGTAAGGGTTAGGTTTAGGGTTAGGGGACGGGGACGGGGACGGTTTAGGGTACAGGTTAGGGTACGACAATGGTTTAGTGTGAGCATACGTGTTAGGGTAAGGGTTATTGTTAGCGTACGGGTTAGGATTACGGGACGGTTTAGGGTAAGGCTTCGGGTAAGGTTTAGTGTTAGTGTTAGGGTTAGGGTTAGGGGACGGGGACGGTTTAGGGGACAGTTTAGGGTACAACAACTGTTTAGGGTGAGCATACGTGTTAGGGTACGGGTTAGTGTTAACGTACGGAGTAGGATTAGGGGACGGGTTAGGGTAAGGCTTCGGGTAAGGGTTAGGGATAGGGTTAGGGGACGGGGACGGTTTAGGGGACAGGTTAGGGTACGACAATGGTTTAGGGTGAGCATACGTGTTAGGGTACGGGATAGTGTTAGCGTACGGTTTAGGATTAGGGGACGGGTTAGGGTAAGGCTTCGGGTAAGGGTTAGGGTTAGGGTTAGGGTTAGGGGACGGGGACGGTTTAGGGGACAGGTTAGGGTACGACAACGGTTTAGGGTGAGCGTACGTGTTATGGTACGAGTTAGTGTTAGCGTACGGGTTAGGATTAGGGGACGGGTTAGGTTAAGTCTTGGGGTAAGGGTTAGGTTAGGGATCGGGTTAGGGTTAGGGTTAGGGGACGGGGACGGTTTAAGGGACAGGTTAGAATATGACAATGGTTTAGGGTGAGCGTACGTGTTAGGGTAACGGTTAGTGTTAGCGTACGGGTTAGGATTATGGGACGGGTTAGGGTAAGGCTTCGGGTAAGGGTTAGGTTTAGGGTTAGGGTTAGGGTTAGGGGACGGGGACGGTTTAGGGGACAGCTTAGGGTATGACAACGGTTTAGGATGAGCGTACGTGTTAGGGTACGGGTTAGTGTTAGCGTACGGTTTAGGATTAGGGGACGGGTTAGTGTAAGGCTTCGGGTAAGGGTTAGGGTTAGGGTTAGGGTTAGGTTTAGGGGACGGGGACGGTTTAGGGGACAGGTTAGGGTACGACAACGGTTTAGGGTGAGCGTACGTGTTAGGGTACGGGTTAGTATTAGTGTACGGGTTAGGATTAGGGGACGGGTTAAGGTAAGGCTTCGGGTAAAGGTTAGGGTTAGGGTTAGTATTAGGATTAGGGGACGGGGATGGGGACGGTTTAGGGGACAGGTTTGTGTGCGACAACGGTTTAGGTTGAGCGTACGTGTTAGGGTACGGGTTAGTGTTAGCCTAAGGGTTTGGATTAGCGGACGGGTTAGGGTAAGGCTTCGGGTAAGGTTAGGGTTAGGGTTAGGGTGAGGGTTAGGGTACGGGGACGGTTTAGGGGACAGGTTAGGGTACGACAACGGTTTAGGGTGAGCGTACGTGTTAGGGTACGGGTTAGTGTGAGCGTACGGGTTAGGATTAGGGGACGGGTAAGGGTAAGGCTTCGGGTAAGGGATAGGGTTAGGCTTAGGGTTAGGTTTAGTGTTAGGGGACGGGGACGGTTTAGGGGACAGGTTAGGGTACGACAACGGTTTACGGTGAGCGTACGTGTTACGTTACGGGTTAGTCTTAGCGTACGGTGTAGGATTAGGGGACGGGTTAGGGTAAGGCTTCGGGTAAGGGTTAGGGATAGGGTTAGGGGACGGGGACTGTTTAGGGGACAGGTTAGGGTACGACAATGTTTTAGGGTGAGCGTACGTGTTAGGGTACGGGATAGTGTTAGCGTACGGGTTAGGATTAGAGGACGGGTTAGGGTAAGGCTTCGGGTAAGGGTTAGGGTTAGGTTTAGGGTTAGGGTTAGGGGACGGGGACGTTTTAGGGGACAGGTTAGGGTACGACAACGGTTTAGGGTGAGTGTACGTGTTAGGGTACGGGTTAGTGTTAGCGTACGGGTTAGGATTAGGGGACGGGTTAGGGTAAGGCTTCGGGTAAGGGTTAGGGTTAGGGTAAGGGTTAGGGTTAGTGTTAGGTGACGGTGACGTTTTAGGGGACAGGTTAGTGTACGACAACGGTTTACGGTGAGCGTACGTGTTAGGGTACGGGTTAGTGTTAGCGTACGGGTTAGGATTAGGGGGCGGGTTAGTGTAAGGCTTCGGGTAAGGGTTAGGGTTAGGGGACGGGGACGGTTTAGGGGACAGGTTAGGGTACGACATTGTTTTAGGGTGAGCGTACGTGTTAGGGTACGGGAGAGTGTTAGCGTACGGGTTAGGATTAGGGGACGGGTTTGGGTAAGGCTTCGGGTAAGGGTTAGAGTTAGGGTTAGGGTTAGGCGATTGGGACGGTATAAGGGACAGGTTATTGTACGACAGCGGTTTAGGGTGAGCGTATGGGTTAGGGTATGGGTTAGTGTTAGCGTATGGGTTAGGATTAGGGGACGGGTTTGGGTAAGGCTTCGGGTAAGGGTTAGGTTTAGGGTTAGGGGACGGGGACTGGGACGGTTTAGGAGACAGGTTAGGGTACGACAACAGTTTAGGGTGAGCGTACGTGTAAGGATAGGGATTAGTGTTAGCGTACGGTTTAGGAGTAGGGGACGGGTTAGATTAAGGCCTGGGGTAAGGGTTAGGGTTAGGGATCATGTTAGGGTTAGGGTTAGGGGACGGGGATGGTGTAGGGGACAGGTTAGGGTACGACAACGCTTTAGGGTGAGCGTACGTGTTAGGGTACGGGTTAGTGTTAGCGTACGGGTTAGTGTTAGGGGACGGGTTAGGGTAAGGCTTCGGGTAAGTGTTAGGGTTAAGGTTAGGGTTAGGGTTAGGGGACGGTGACGGTTTAGGGGACAGGTTATGGTACGAAAACGGTTTAGGGTGAGCGTACGTGTTAGGATACGGGTTAGTTTTAGCGTACGGGTTAGGATTAGGGGACGGGTTAGGGTAAGGCTTCGGGTAAAGGTTAGGGTTAGGGTTAGGGGACGGGGACGGTTTAGGGGAGAGGTGAGGGTAAGACAACGGTTTAGGGTGAGCGTACGTGTTAGGGTACGGGTTAGTGTTAGCGTACGGGTTAGGATTAGGGGATGGGTTAGGGTAAGGCTTCGGGTAAGAGTTAGGGTTAGGGATAGGGTTAGGGTTAGGGTTAGGGGACGGGGACGGTTTAGGGGACAGGCTAGGGTACGACAACGGTTTAGGTTGAGGGTATGTGTTAGGGTACGTGTTAGTGTTAGCGTACGGGTTAGAATTAGGGGACTGGTTAGGGTAAGGCTTCGGGTAAGGGTTAGGTTTAGGGTTAGGTTTAGGGTTAGGGGACGGGGACGGGGACGGTTTAGGGGACAGGTTAGGGTACGACAACGGTCTAGGTTGAGCGTACGTATTAGGGTACGGGTTAGTGTTAGCGTACGGGTTAGGATTAGGGGACGGGTTAGGGTAAGGCTTCGGGTAAGGGTTAGGGTTAGGCTTAGGGTTAGGGTTAGGGTTAGGGGACGGGGACGGTTTAGGGGACAGGTTAGGGTACCACAACGTTTTAGGGTGAGCGTACGTGTTAGGGTACGGGTTAGTGTTAGCGTACGGGTTAGTATTATGGGACGGGTTAGGGTAAGGCTTCGGGTAAGGTTTAGGTTTAGGGTTAGGGTTAGGGATTGGGTTAAGGGACGGGGACAGTTTAGGGGACAGGTTAGGAATGAATAATGGTTTAGTGTGAGCGTACGTGTTAGGGTATGGGTTAGTGTTAGCGTACGGGTTAGGATTAGGGGACGGGTTAGGGTAAGGCTTCGGGTAAGGGTTAGGGTTAGGGTTAGGGTTAGGGTTAGCGTTAGGGGACGGTGACGGTTTACGGGACAGGTTAGGGTACGACAACGGTTTAGGGTGAGTGTACGTGTTAGGGTACGGTTTAGTGTTAGCGTACGGGTTAGGATTATGGGATGGGTAAGTGTAAGTCTTCGGGTAAGGGTTAGGGTTAGGGTTAGGGTTAGGTGACAGGGACGGTTTAGGGGACAGGTTAGGGTACGACAACGGTTTAGGGTGAGCGTACGTGTTAGGGTACGGGTTAGTGTTAGCGTGCGTGTTAGGATGAGGGGACGGGTTAGGGTAAGGCTTCGTGTAAGGGTTAGGGTTAGGGTTAGGGTTAGGGTTAGGGGACGGGGACGGTTTAGGGGACAGGTTAGGGTACGACAACGGTTTAGGGTGAG
Source organism: Phocoena phocoena (assembly GCF_963924675.1). Lineage (NCBI taxonomy): Eukaryota > Metazoa > Chordata > Mammalia > Artiodactyla > Phocoenidae > Phocoena > Phocoena phocoena. Next base: position 424,175 of record NW_027077592.1, on the reverse strand, counting down.
CGTATGTGTTAGGGTACGGTTTAGTGAGGGCGTACATGTTAGGATTAGGGGACGGTTTATGGTAAGGTTTCGGGTAAGGGTTAGGGTTAGTGTTAGGGTTAGCGTACGGGTTAGGATTAGGGAACGGGTTAGGGTAAGGCTTCGGTTAAGTTTTAGGGTTAGGGTTAGCATTAGGGTTAGTGTTAGGGGACGGGGACGATTTAGGGGACAGGTTCGGGTACGACAACGGCTTAGGGTGAGCGTACGTGTTAGGGGAAGGGTTAATGTTAGCCTAGGGGTTAGGATTAGGGGACGGGTTAGGGTAAGGCTTCGGGTAAGAGTTACGGTTAGGGTTAGGGTTAGGGTTAGGGGACGGGGACGGGGACGATTTAGGGAACAGGTTAGCGTATGACAACGGTTTAGGGTGAGCGTACGTGTTAGGGTACGGGTTAGTGTTAGCGTACGGGTTAGGATTACGGGACGGTTTAGGGTAAAGCTTCAGGTAAGGGTTAGGGTTATGGTCAGGTTTAGGGTTAGGGTTAGGGGACGGGGACGGTTTAGGGGACAGGTTAGGGTACGACAACGGTTTAGGGTGAGCGTACGTGTTAGGGTATGAGTTAGTGTTAGCGTACGGGTTAGGATTAGGGGACGGGTTAGGGTTAGGCTTCGGGTAAGTGTTAGGGTTAGGGTTAGGGTTAAGGGACGGGGACGGTTTAGGGGACAGGTTAGGGTACGACAACGGTTTAGGGTGAGCGTACGTTTTAGGGTACGGTTTATTGTTAGCGTACGGGTTAGGATTAGGGGACGGGTTAGGGTAAGGCTTCGGGTAAGGGTTAGGGTTAGGGGACGGGGACGGGGACGGGGATGGTTTAGGGGACAGGTTAGGGTACGACAACGGTTTAGGGTGAGCGTACGTGTTAGAGTACGGTTTAGTGTTAGCGTACGGGTTAGGATTAGGGGACGGGTTAGGGTAAGGCTTCGGGTAAGGGTTAGGGTTAGGGTTAGGGTTAGGGGACGGGGACGGTTTAGGGGACAGGTTAGGGTACGACAACAGTTTAGGGTGAGCGTACGTGTTAGGGTACGTGTCAGTGTTAGCGTACGGGTTATGATTTGGGGACGGTTTAGGGTAAGGCTTCGGGTAAGGCTTAGGGTTAGGGTTAGGGTTAGCGTTAGGGTTAGGGGACGGGGACGGTTTAGGGAACAGATTAGGGTACGACAACTGTTTAGGGTGAGCATACGTGTTAGGGTACGGGTTAGTGATAGCCTACGCATTAGGATTAGGGGACGGGTTAGGGTAAGGCTTCGGGTAAGGGTTAGGGTTAGGGTTAGGGTTAGGTTTAGGGTTAGGGGACGGGTACGGGCACGGTTTAGGGGACAGGTTAGTGTACGACAACGGTTTAAGGTGAGCGTACTTGTTAGGGTACGGGTTAGTGTTAGCGTACGGGTTAGGATTAGGTGACGGTTTAGAGTAAGGCTTCGGGTAAGGTTTAGGGTTAGGGTTAGGGTTAGGGTTAGGGTTAGGGGATGGGGACGGTTTAGGGGACAGGTTAGGGTACGACAACGGTTTAGGGTGAGCGTACGTGTTAGGGTACGGGATAGTGTTAGCATACGGGTTAGGATTACGGGACGGGTTAGGGTAAGGCTTCGGGTAAGTGTTAGGGTTAGGGTTAGGGTTACGGTTAGGTTTAGGGGACGGGGACGGTTTTGGGGACAGGTTAGTGTACGACAACGGTTTACGGTGAGCGTACGTGTTAGGGTACGGTTATTGTTAACGTACGTGTTAGGATTAGGGGACGGGTTAGGGTAAGGCTTCGGGTAAGGGTTTTGGTTAGGGTTAGGGTTAGGGTTAGGGTTAGGGGACGGGGACGGTTTAGGGGACAGGTTAGGGAACGACAACGGTTTAGGGTGAGCGTACGTGTTAGGGTACTGGTTAGTGTTAGCGTACGGGTTAGGATTACGTGACGGGTTAGTGTAAGGCTTCAGGTAAGGGTTAGGGTTAGGGTCAGGTTTAGGGTTAGGGTTAGGGGACAGGGACGGTTTAGGGGACAGGTTAGTGTACAACAACGATTTAGGGTGAGCGTACGTGTTAGGGTATGGGGTAGTGTTAGCGTACAGGGTAGGATTAGGGGACGGGTTAGGGTCAGGCTTCGGGTAAGTGTTAGGGTTAGGGTTAGGGTTAGGGTTAGGGGATGGGGACGGTTTAGGGGACAGGTTAGGGTACGACAACGGTTTAGGGTGAGCGTACGTGTTAGGGTACGGGTTATTGTTAGCGTACGTTTTAGGATTAGGGGATGGGTTAGGGTAAGGCTTCGGGTAAGTGTTAGGGTTAGGGTTAGGGTTAGGGTTAGGGTTAGGGGACAGGGACGGTTTAGGGGACAGGTTAGGGTACGACAATGGTTTAGGTTGAGCGTACGTGTTCGGGTACGGGTTACTGTTAGTGTAAGGGTTAGGATTAGGGGACGGGTTAGGGTAAGGCTTCGGGTAAGGGTTAGGGTTAGGTTTAGGGTTAGTGTTAGGGTTAGGGGATGGGGAAGGTTTAGGGGAGAGGTTAGGGTACGACAACGTTTTAGGGTTAGCGTACGTGTTAGGGTACGGGTTAGTGTTAGCGTACGGGTTAGGAATAGGGGACGGGTTAGTGTAAGGCTTCGGGTAAGGGTTAGGGTTAGGGTTAGTGTTAGGGTTATGGGACGGGGAAGGTTTAGGGGACAGGTTAGGGTATGACAAAGTTTTAGGGTGAGCGTACGTGTTAGGTTACGGGTGAGTGTTAGCGTACGGTTTAGAATTAGAACACGGGTTATGGTAAGGCTTCGGGTAAGGGGTAGAGTTAGGGTTAGGGTTAGGGTTAGGGTTAGGAGACGGGGACGGTTTAGGGGACAGGTTAGTGTACGACAACGTTTTAGGGTGTGCGTATGTGTTAGGGTACTGTTTAGTGTTAGCGTACGGGTTAGGACTAGGGGACGGGTTAGTGTAAGACTTCGGGTAAGGGTTAGGGTTAGGGTTATGGTTAGGGGACTGGGACGGTTTAGGGGACAGGTTAGGGTACGACAACGGTTTAGGGTGAGCGTACGTGTTAGGGTACGTGTTAGTGTTAGCGTTCGGGTTAGGATTCGGTGACGGGATAGTGTAAGGCTTCGTGTAAGGGTTAGGGTTAGGGTTAAGGTTAGGGTTAGGGTTACGGTACGGGGACCGTTTAGGGTACAGGTTAGGGTACGACAACGGTTTAGGGTGAGCGTACGTGTTAGGGAACGGGTTAGTGTTAGCATACGGGTTAGGATTAGGGGACGGGTTAGGGTAAGGCTTCGGGTAAGGGTTAGGGTTAGGGTTAGGGTTAGGGGACGGGGACGGTTTAGGGGACAACTTAGTGTATGACAACGGTTTAGGGTGAGCGTACGTGTTAGGGTACGGGTTACTATTAGTGTACGGGTTAGGATTAGGGGACGGGTTAGGGTAAGGCTTCGGGTAAGGGTTAGGGTTAGGGTTAGTATTAGAGTTAGGGGACGGGGATGGGGACGGTTTAGGGGACAGGTTAGTGTGCGACAACGGTTTAGGTTGAGCGTACGTGTTAGGGTACGGGTTAGTGTTAGCCTAAGGGTTTCGATTAGCGGACGGGTTAGGGTAAGGCTTCGGGTAAGGTTAGGGTTAGGGTTAGGGTACGGGGACGGTTTAGAGGACAGGTTAGGGTACGACAACGGTTTAGGGTGAGCGTACGTGTTAGGGTACCGGTTAGTGTTAGCGTACGGGTTAGGATTAGGGGACGGGTAAGGGTAAGGTTTCGGGTAAGGGTTAGGGTTAGGGTTAGGTTTAGGATTAGGGTTAGGGGACGGGGACGGTTTAGGGGACAGGTTAGGGTACGACAACGGTTTAGGGTGAGCGTACGTGTTAGGGTACGGGTTAGTGTTAGCGTACGGTTTAGGATTAGGGGACGGGTTAGGTTAAGGCTTGGGGTAAGGGTTAGGGTTAGGGATCGGGTTAGGGTTAGGGTTAGGGGACGGGGACGGTTTAAGGGACAGGTTAGGATATGACAACGGTTTAGGGTGAGCGTACGTGTTAGGGTAACGGTTAGTGTTAGCGTACGGAATAGGATTATGGGACGGGTTAGGGTAAGGCTTCGGGTAAGGGTTAGGTTTAGGGTTAGGGTTAGGGTTAGGGGACGGGGACGGTTTAGGGGACAGTTTAGGGTACGACAACAGTTTAGGGTGAGCGTACGTGTTAGGGTACGGGTTAGTGTTAGCGTACGGGTTACAATTAGCGGACGGGATAGGGTAAGGCTTCGGGTAAGGGTTAGGGTCATGGTTAGGGTTAGTGTTAGGGTTAGGAGACGGGGACGGTTTAGGGGACAGGTTATGGTACGACAACGGTTTAGGGTGAGCATACGTGTTAGGGTACGGGTTAGTGTTAGCGTACGGGTTATGATTAGGGGAGGGGTTAGGGTAAGGCTTCGGGTAAGGGTTAAGGTTAGGGTTAGGGTTAGGGGACGGGGACGGTTTAGGGGACAGGTTAGGGTACGACAATGGTTTAGGGTGAGCGTACGTGTTAGGGTATGGGTTAGTATTAGTGTACGGGTTAGGATTAGGGGACGGGTTAGGGTAAGGCTTCGGGTAAGGTTTAGGGTTAGGGTTAGCATTAGGGTTAGTGTTACGGGACGGGGACGGTTTAGGGGACAGGTTAGGGTACGACAACTGTTTAGGGTGAGAGTACGTGTTAGGGTATGGGTTAGTGTTAGCGTACGGGTTAGGATTAGGGAACGGGTTAGGGTAAGGCTTCGGGTAAGGGTTAGGGTTAGGGTTAGGGTTAGGGGACGGGGAAGGTATAGGGGACAGGTTAGGGTACGAAAATGGTTTAGGGTGAGCGTACGTGTTAGGGTACGGTTTAGTGTTAGCGTAAGGGCTAGGATTAGGGAACGGGTTAGTGTAAAGCTACGGGTAAGGTTTAGGGTTAGGGTTAGGGTTAGCGTACGGGTTAGGGTTAGGGGTCGGGTTAGGGTAAGGCTTCGGGTAAGGGTTAGTGTTAATGTTAGGGTAAGGGTTAGGGTTAGGGGACGGGGACGATTTAGGGGACAGTTTAGGGTACGTCAGCGATTTAGGGTGAGCGTACGTGTTAGGGTACGGGTTAGTGTTAGCCTACGGGTTAGGATTGGGGAAGGGTGAGGGTAAGGCTTCGGGTAAGGGTTAGGGTTAAGGTTAGGGTTAGGGTTAGTGTTAGGGGACTGGGACCGTTTAGGGGACAGGTTAGGGTACGACAACGGTTTAGGGTGAGCGTACGTGTTAGGGTACGGGTTAGTGTTAGCGTACGGGTTAGGATTAGGGGACGGTTTAGGGTAAGGTTTCGGGTAAGGGTTAGGGTTAAGGTTAGGGTTAGGTGACGGGGACGGTTTAGGGGACAGGTTAGGGTACGACAACCGTTTAGGGTGAGCGTACGTGTTAGTGTATCTGTTAGTGTTAGCGTACGTGTTAGGATTAGGGTACGGTTTAGGGTAAGGCTTCGGGTAAGGGTTACGGTTAAGTTTAGGGTTAGGGTTAGGGGACTGGGACGGTTTAGGGGACAGGTTAGGGTACGACAACGGTTTAGGGTGAGCGTACGTGTTAGGGTACGGGTTAGTGTTAGCGTAAGGGTTAAGATTAGGGGACGGGTTAGGGTAAGGCTTCGGGTAAGGGTTAGGGTTAGGGTTAGGGTTAGGGTTAGGCGACAGGGACGGTTTAGGGGACAGGTTAGGGTACGACAACGGTTTAGGGTGAGCGTACGTGTTAGGGTATGGGTTAGTGTTAGCCTATGGGTTAGGATTAGGGGACGGGTTAGGGTAAGGATTCGGGTAAGGTTTAGGGTTAGGGTTAGGGTTAGGGTTAGGGTTAGGGGATGGGGACGGTTTAGGGGACAGGTTAGGGTACGACAACGGTTTAGGGTGAGCGTATGTGTTAGGGTACTGGTTAGTGTTAGCGTACGGGTTAGGACTAAGGGACGGGTTAGGGTAAGGCTTCGGGTAAGGGTTAGGGTTAGAGTTAGGGTTAGGGTTAGGGTTAGGGGACGGCGACGGTTTAGGGGACAGGTTAGGGTACAACAACTGTTTAGGGTGAGTGTACGTGTTAGGGTACGGGTTACTGTTATCGTACGGCTTAGGATTAGGGGACGGGTAAGTGTAAGGCTGCGGGTAAGGTTTAGGGTTATGTTTCGTGTTAGGGTTAGGGGACGGGGATGGTTTAGGGGACAGGTTAGGGTACGACAACGGTTTAGGGTGAGCGTACGTGTTAGGGTACGTGTTAGTGTTAGCGTACGGGTTAGGATTAGGGGACGGGTTAGGGTAAGGTTTCGGGTAAGGGTTAGGGTTAGGGTTAGTGTTAGGGTTAGGGTTAGGGAACGGGGACGGTTTAGGGGACAGGTTAGTGTACGACAACGTTTTAGGGTGAGCGTACGTGTTAGGGTACGGGTTAGTGTTAGCGTACGGGTTAGGATTAGGGCACGGGTTAGGGTAAGGCTTCGGGTAAGGGTTCGGGTTAGGTTTAGGGTTAGGGTTAGGGTTAGGGGACGGGGACGGTTTAGGGGACAGGTTAGGGTACGACAACGTTTTAGTGTTAGCGTACGTGTTAGGGTACTTGTTAGTGTTAGCGTACGGGTTAGGATTAGGGGACGGGTTAGGGTAAGGCTTCGGGTAAGGGTTAGGGTTAGGGTTAGGGTTAGGGATAGGGGACGGGGATGGTTAAGGGTACAGGTTAGGGTACGACAATGGTTTAGGGTGAGCATACGTGTTAGGGTATGGGTTAGGGTTAGCGTACGGGTTAGGATTAGGGGATGGGTTAGTGTAAGGGTTCGGGTAAGGGTTAGGGTTAGGGTTAGGGTTAGGGTTAGGGGACGGGGACGGTTTAGGGGACAGGTTAGGGTACGACAACGGTTTAGGGTGAGCGTATGTGTTAGGGTATGGGCTAGTGTTAGCGTACGGGTTAGGATTAGAGGACGGTTTAGTGTAAGGCTTCGGGTAAGGGTTAGGGTTAGGATTAGGGTTACGGTTAGGGTAAGGAGACTGGGACGGTTTAGGGGACAGGTTAGTGTACGACAACGGTTTAGGGTGTGCGTATGTGTTAGGGTACGGTTTAGTGTTTGCGTACGGGTTAGGATTTGGGGACGGGTTAGGGTAAGGCTTCGGGAAAGGGTTAGGGTTAGGGTTAGGGTTAGGGTTAGGGGACGGGGACGGTTTAGGGGACAGGTTAGTGTACGACAACGGTTTAGGGAGAGTGTACGTGTTAGGGTACGGGTTAGTGTTAGCGTACGGGTTAGGATTAGGGGACGGATTAGTGTAAGGCTTCGGGTAAGGGTTAGGGTTAGGGTTAGTGTTAGGGGACGGGGACAGTTTAGGGGACAGTTTAGGGTACGACAACGGTTTAGGGTGAGCGTACGTGTTAGGGTACGGGTTAGTGTTAGCGTACGGGTTAGGATTAGGGGACGAGTTAGGGTAAGGCTTCGGGTAAGGGTTAGGGTTAGGGTTAGGGTTAGGGTTAGGGTTAGGGGACGGGGACGGTTTAGGGGACAGGTTAGGGTACGACAACGGTTTAGGGTGAGCGTACGTGTTAGGGTACGGGTTAGGCTTAGCGTACGGGTTAGGATTGGGGATGGGTTAGTGTAAGGCTTCGGGTAAGGTTTAGGGTTAGGGTTAGGGTTAGGTTTAGGGGACGGGGACGGATTAGGAGACAGGTTAGGGTACAACAACGGTTTAGGGTGAGCGTACGTGTTAGGGTACGGGTTAGGATTAGGGGACAGGTTTGGGAAAGACTTCGTGTAAGGGTTCGGGTTAGGGTTAGGGTTAGGGGACGGTGACGTTTTAGGGGACAGGTTAGGTTACGACAAAGGTTTTGGGTGAGCGTACGTGTTAGGGTACGGGTTAGTGTTAGCGTATGGGTTAGGATTAGGGGACGGGTTAGTGTAAGGCTTCGGGTAAGGGTTAGGATTAGGTTTAGGGTTAGGGTTAGGGTTAGGGTTAGGGGATGGGGACGGTTTAGGGGACAGGTTAGGGTTCGACAAAGTTTTAGGGTGAGCGAACGTGTTAGGGTACTTTTTAGTGTTAGCGTACGGGTTAGGATTAGGGGACGGGTTAGTGTAAGGCTTCGGGTAAGGGTTAGGGTTAGGGTTAGGGATAGGGAACGGGGATGGTTTAGGGTACAGGTTAGGGTACGACAACGGTTTAGTGTGAGCATACGTGTTAGGGTATGGGTTAGGGTTAGCGTACGGGTTAGGATTAGGGGATGGGTTAGTGTAAGGCTTCGGGTAAGGGTTAGGGTTAGGGTTAGGGTTAGGGTTAGGGTTAGGGTTAGGGGAAGGGGACGGTTTAGGGGACAGGTTAGGGTACGACAACGGTTTAGGGTGAGCGTACGTGGTAGGGTACGGGTTAGTGTTAGCGTACGGTTTAGGAATAGGGGACGGGTTAGTGTAATGGTTCGGGTAAGTGTTAGGGTTAGGGTTAGGGTTAGGGTTAGGGGACGGGGACAGTTTAGAGGACAGGTTAGGGTACGACAATGGTTTAGGGTGAGCGTATGTGTTAGGGTACGGGTTAGTGTTAGCGTACGGGTTAGGATTAGAGGACGGTTTACTTTAAGGCTTCGGGTAAGGGTTAGGTTTAGGGTTAGGGTTACGGTTAGGGTTAGGGAACGGGGACGGTTTAGGGGACAGGTTAGTGTACGACAACGGTTTAGGGTGTGCGTATGTGTTAGGGTACGGTTTAGTGTTAGCGTATGGGTTAGAATTTGGGGACGGGTTAGGGTAAGGCTTCGGGAAAGGGTTAGGGTTAGGGTTAGGGTTAGGGTTAGGGGACTGGGACGGTTTAGGGTACAGGTTAGGGTACGACAACGGTTTAGGGTGAGCGTACGTGTTAGAGTACGGGTTAGTGTTAGCGTACGGGTTAGGATTAGGGGACGGGTTAGGTTAAGGCTTCGGGTAAGGGTTAGGGTTATGGTTAGTGTTAGGGGACGGGGACGGTTTAGGGGACAGGTTAGGGTACGACAATGATTTAGGGTGAGCGTAAGTGTTAGGGTACGGGTTAGTGTTAGCGTACGGGTTAGGATTAGTGGATGAGTTAGGGTAAGGCTTCGGGTAAGGGTTAGGGTTAGGGTTAGGGTTAGGGTTAGGGTTAGGGGATGGGGACGGTTTAGGGGACAGGTTAGGGTACGACAACGGTTTAAGGTGAGCGTACGTGTTAGGGTACGGGTTAGGCTTAGCGTACGGGTTAGGATTAGGGGACGGGTTAGTGTAAGACTTCGTGTAAGGGTTCGGGTTAGGGTTAGGGTTAGGGTTAGGGGACGGTGACGTTTTAGGGGACAGGTTAGGGTACGACAACGGTTTTGGGTGAGCGTTCGTGTTAGGGTACGGGTTAGTGTTAGCGTACGGGTTAGGATTAGGGGACGGGTTAGTGTAAGGCTTCGGGTAAGGTTTAGGGTTAGGGTTAGGGTTAGGGGACGGGGACGGTTTAGCGGACAGGTTAGGGTACGACAACGGTTTAGGATGAGCGTACGTGTTAGGGTACGGGTTAGTGTTAGCGTACGGGTTAGGATTAGAGGACGGGTTAGGGTAAGGCTTCGGGTAAGGGTTAGGGTTAGGGTTAGGGTTAGGGTTAGGGGATGGGGACCGTTTAGGGGACAGGTTAGGGTACGACAACGGTTTAGGGTGAGCGTACGTGTTAGGGTACGGGTTATTGTTAGCGTACGGGTTAGAATTAGGGGACGGGTTAGGGTAAGGCTTCGGGTAAGGGTTAGGGTTAGTGTTAGGGTTAGGGGACGGGGACGGGGACGGTTTAGGGGACAGGTTAGGGTACGACAACGGTTTAGGGTGAGCGTACGTGTTAGGGTACGGGTTAGTGTTAGCGTACGGGTTAGGATTACGGGACGGGTTAGGGTAAGGCTTCAGGTAAGTGTTAGGGTTAGGGTTAGGTTTAGGGTTAGGGTTAGGGGACGGGGACGGTTTAGGGGACAGGTTTGGGTACGACAACGGTTTAGGGTGAGCGTACGTGTTAGGGTACGGGTTAGAGTTAGCGTACGGTTTAAGATTAGGTGACGGGTTAGGGTAAGGCTTCGGGTATGGGTTAGGGTTAGGGTTAGGGTTAGGGTTAGGGGACTGGGACGATTTAGGGGAGAGGTTAAGGTACGACAACGTTTTAGGGTGAGCGTACGTGTTAGGGTACGTGTTAGTGTTAGCGTACGGGTTAGGATTAGGGGACGGGTTAGGTTAAGGCTTCGGGTAAGGGTTAGGGTTAGGGTTAGGGTCAGGGATAGGGGACGGGGATGGTTTAGGGTACAGGTTATGGTACGACAATGGTTTAGGGTGAGCGTACGTGTTAGGGTACTGTTTAGTGTTAGCGTATGGGTTAGGATTAGGGGACGGGTTAGTGTAAGGCTTCGGGTAAGGGTTAGGGTTAGGGTTATGGTTAGGGGACGGGGACGGTTTAGGGGACAGGTTAGGGTACGACAACGGTTTAGGGTAAGCGTATGTGTTAAGGTACGGGTTATTGTGAGCGTTCGGGTTAGGATTAGGGGACGGGTTAGGGTAAGGCTTCGGGTAAGGGTTAGGGTTAGGGTTAGGGTTAGGGTTAGGGTTAAGGTACGGGGACCGTTTAGGATACAGGTTAGGGTACGACAACGGTTTAGGGTGAGCGTACGTGTTAGGGTACGGGTTAGTGTTAGCGTACGGTTTAGGATTAGGGGACGGTTTAGGATAAGGCTTCGTGTAAGGGTTAGGGTTAGGGTTAGGGGACGGGGACGGTTTAGGGGACAGGTTAGGGTACGACAATGGTTTAGGGTGAGCGTACGTGTTAGGGTACGGGTTAGTGTTAGCGTACGGGTTAGGATTAGGGTACGGTTTAGGATAAGGCTTCAGGTAAGTGTTAGGGTTAGGTTTAAGGTTAGGGTTAGGGGATGGGGACGGGTTAGGGGACAGGTTAGGGTACGACAACGGTTTAGTGTGAGCGTACGTGTTAGGGTACGGGTTAGTGTTAGCGTACGGTTTAGGATTACGGGACGGGTTAGGGTAAGGCTTTGGGTAAGGGTTAGGGTTAGGGTTAGGGTTAGGGTTAGGGTTAGTGGACGGGGACGTTTTAGGGGACAGGTTAGGGTACGACAACGGTTTAGGGTGAGCGTACGTGTTAGGGTACTGGTTAGAGTTTGCGTATGTATTAGGATTAGGGGACGGGTTAGGGTAAGGCTTCGGGTAAGTGTTAGGGTTAGGGTTAGGGTTAGGGGACGGGGACGGTTTAGGGGACAGGTTAGGGTACGACAACTGTTTAGGGTGAGCGTACGTGTTAGGGTACGGGTTAGTGTTAGCGTACGTGTAAGGATTAGCGGACGAGTTAGTGTAAGGCTTCGGGAAAGGGTTAGGTTTAGGGTTAGGGTTAGGGTGAGGGGACGGGGACGGTTTAGGGGACGGGTTAGGGTACGACACCGTTTTAGGGTGATCGTACGTGTTAGGGTCCGGTTTAGTGTTAGCGTACAGGTTAGGTTTAGGGGACGGGTTAGGGTAAGGCTTCGGGTAAGGGTTAGGGTTAGGGTTAGGGTTAGGGGACGGGGACGGGGACGGTTTAGGGGACAGGTTAGGGTACTACAACGGTTTTGGGTGAGCGTACGTGTTAGGGTATGGATTAGTGTTAGCGTTCGGGTAAGGATTAGGGGACGGGTTTGGGTAAGGCTTCGGGTAAGGTTTAGGGTTAGTATTAGGGTTAGCGTTAGAGGACGGGGACTGTTTAGGGCACAGTTTAGGGTACGACCACGGTTTAGGGTGAGCGTACGTGTTAGGGTATGGGTTAGTGTTAGCGTACGGGTTAGGATTAGGGGATGGGTTAGGGTAAGGCTTCGGGTAAGGGTTAGGGTTAGGGTTAGGGTTAGGGGAAAGGGACGGTTTAGGGAACAGGTTAGGGTATGACAATGGTTTAGGGTGAGCATACGTGTTAGGATACCGGTTACTGTTAACGTACGGGTTAGGATAAGGGGACGGGTTAGGGTAAGGCTTCGGGTAAGGGTTAGGGTTAGTTTTAGGGTTAGGGTTAGGGTTACGGTACGGGGACGGTTTAGGGTACAGGTTAGGGTACGACAACGGTTTAGGGTGAGCGTACGTGTTAGGGTACGGGTTAGGATTAGGGGACGGTTTAGGATAAGGCTTCGGGTAAGGGTTAGGGTTAAAGTTAGGTGACGGGGAAGGGGACGGTTTAGGGGACAGGTTAGGGTACGACAACGGTTTAGGGTGAGCGTACGTGTTAGGATACGGGTTAGTGTTAGCGTTCGGGTTAGGATTAGGGGACGGGTTAGGGTAAGGCTTCGGGTAAGATTTAGGGTTAGGGTTAGGGTTAGGGTTAGGGTTACGGGACGGGGACGGTTTAGGGTACAGGTTAGGGTACGACAACGGTTTAGGGTGAGCGTATGTGTTAGGGTATGGGTTAGTGTTAGCGTACGGGTTAGGATTAGGGGACGGTTTAGGATAAGGCTTCAGGTAAGGGTTAGTGTTAGGTTTAGGGTTAGAGTTAGGGGATGTGGACGGTTTAGGGGAAAGGTTAGTGTACGACAATGGTTTAGTGTGAGCGTACGTGTTAGGGTACGGGTTAGTGTTAGCGTACGGTTTAGGATTAGGGGACGGTTTAGGGTAAGGCTTCGGGTAAGGGTTAGGGTTAGGGTTAGGGTTAGGGTTAGGGTACGGGGACGGTTTAAGGGACAGGTTAGTGTACGACAACGGTTTAGGATGTGCGTATGTGTTAGGGTACGGTTTAGTGTTAGCGTACGGGTTAGGATTAGGGGACGGGTTAGGGTAAGGCTTCGGGTAAGTTTTAGGGTTAGGGTTAGGGTTAGGGGACGGGGACGGTTTAGGGGACATGTTAGGGTACGACAGCGGTTTAGAGTGAGCGTACGTGTTAGGGTACGGGTTAGTGTTAGCGTACGGGTTAGGATTAGGGGACGGGTTAGGATAAGGCTTCGGGTAACGGCTAGGGTTAGGGTTAGGGTTAGGGGATGGGGACGGTATAAGGGACAGGTTAGGGTACGACAACGGTTTAGGGTGAGCATACGTGTTAGGGTACGGGTTAGTGTTAGCCTACGGGTTAGGATTAGGTGACGGGTTAGGGTAAGGCTTCGGTTAAGGTTTAGGGTTAGGGGTAGGGTTAGGGTTAGGGGACGGGGACGGGGACGGTTTAGGGGTCAGGTTCCTGTACGACAACGGTTTAGGGTGAGCGTACGTGTTACGGTACGGGTTAGTGTTAGCGTACGGTTTAGGATTAGGGGACGTGTTAGGGTAAGGCTTCGGATAAGGTTTAGGGTTAGGGTTAGGGTTAGGGGACGGGGACGGTTTAGGGGACAGGTTAGGGTATGACAACGGATTAGGGTGAGTGTACGTGTTAGCGTACGGGTTAGTGTTATCTTATGGTTTAGGATTAGGGGACGGGTTAGGGTAAGGCTTCGGGTAAGGGTTAGGGTTATGGTTAGGGTTAGGATTAGGGTTAGGGGACGGGGACGTTTTAGGGGACAGGTTAGGGTACGACTACGGTTTAGGGTGAGCGTACGTGTTAGGGTACGGGTTAGAGTTAGCGTACGGGTTAGGATTAGGGGACGGGTTAGGGTAAGGCTTCGGGTAAGTGTTAGGGTTAGGGTTAGGTTTAGGGTTAGGGGACGGGGACGGTTTAGGGGACAGGTTAGTGTACGACAACGGTTTAGGATGTGCGTATGTGTTAGGGTACGGTTTAGTGTTAGAGTATGGGTTAGGATTAGGGGACGGGTTAGGGTAAGGCTTCGGGTAAGGTTTAGGGTTAGGGTTAGGGTTAGGGTTAGGGGACGGGGATGGTTTAGGGAACAGGTTAGGGTACGACAACGGTATAGGGTGAGCGTATGTGTTAGGGTACGGGTTAGTGTTAGCGTACGGTTTAGGATTAGGGGACGGGTTAGGATAAGGCTTCGGGTAAGGGTTAGGGTTAGGGTTAGGGGACGGGGACGGTTTAGAGGACAGGTTAGGGTTCGACAACGGTTTAGGGCAGGCGTACGTGTTAGGGTACGGGTTAGTGTTAGCGTACGGGTTAGGATTAGGGGATGTGTTAGGGTAAGGCTTCGGGTAAGGTTTAGGGTTAGGTTTAGGGTTAAGGTTAGGGTTAGGGGACGGGGACGGGGACGGTTTAGGGGACAGGTTAGGGTACTACAACGGTTTTGGGTGAGCGTACGTGTTAGGGTATGGATTAGTGTTAGCGTTCGGGTAAGGATTAGGGGACGGGTTTGGGTAAGGCTTCGGGTAAGGTTTAGGGTTAGTATTAGGGTTAGCGTTAGAGGACGGGGACTGTTTAGGGCACAGTTTAGGGTACGACCACGGTTTAGGGTGAGCGTACGTGTTAGGGTATGGGTTAGTGTTAGCGTACGGGTTAGGATTAGGGGATGGGTTAGGGTAAGGCTTCGGGTAAGGGTTAGGGTTAGGGTTAGGGTTAGGGGAAAGGGACGGTTTAGGGAACAGGTTAGGGTATGACAATGGTTTAGGGTGAGCATACGTGTTAGGATACCGGTTACTGTTAACGTACGGGTTAGGATAAGGGGACGGGTTAGGGTAAGGCTTCGGGTAAGTGTTAGGGTTAGGGTTAGGTTTAGGGTTAGGGGACGGGGACGGTTTAGGGGACAGGTTAGTGTACGACAACGGTTTAGGATGTGCGTATGTGTTAGGGTACGGTTTAGTGTTAGAGTATGGGTTAGGATTAGGGGACGGGTTAGGGTAAGGCTTCGGGTAAGGTTTAGGGTTAGGGTTAGGGTTAGGGTTAGGGGACGGGGATGGTTTAGGGAACAGGTTAGGGTACGACAACGGTATAGGGTGAGCGTATGTGTTAGGGTACGGGTTAGTGTTAGCGTACGGTTTAGGATTAGGGGACTGGTTAGGATAAGGCTTCGGGTAAGGGTTAGGGTTAGGGTTAGGGGACGGGGACGGTTTAGAGGACAGGTTAGGGTTCGACAACGGTTTAGGGCAGGCGTACGTGTTAGGGTACGGGTTAGTGTTAGCGTACGGGTTAGGATTAGGGGATGTGTTAGGGTAAGGCTTCGGGTAAGGTTTAGGGTTAGGTTTAGGGTTAAGGTTAGGGTTAGGGGACGGGGACGGGGACGGTTTAGGGGACAGGTTAGGGTACTACAACGGTTTTGGGTGAGCGTACGTGTTAGGGTATGGATTAGTGTTAGCGTTCGGGTAAGGATTAGGGGACGGGTTTGGGTAAGGCTTCGGGTAAGGTTTAGGGTTAGTATTAGGGTTAGTGTTAGAGGACGGGGACTGTTTAGGGCACAGTTTAGGGTACGACCACGGTTTAGGGTGAGCGTACGTGTTAGGGTATGGGTTAGTGTTAGCGTACGGGTTAGGATTAGGGGATGGGTTAGGGTAAGGCTTCGGGTAAGGGTTAGGGTTAGGGTTAGGGTTAGGGGAAAGGGACGGTTTAGGGAACAGGTTAGGGTATGACAATGGTTTAGGGTGAGCATACGTGTTAGGATACCGGTTACTGTTAACGTACGGGTTAGGATAAGGGGACGGGTTAGGGTAAGGCTTCGGGTAAGGGTTAGGGTTAGTTTTAGGGTTAGGGTTAGGGTTACGGTACGGGGACGGTTTAGGGTACAGGTTAGGGTACGACAACGGTTTAGGGTGAGCGTACGTGTTAGGGTACGGGTTAGGATTAGGGGACGGTTTAGGATAAGGCTTCGGGTAAGGGTTAGGGTTAAAGTTAGGTGACGGGGAAGGGGACGGTTTAGGGGACAGGTTAGGGTACGACAACGGTTTAGGGTGAGCGTACGTGTTAGGATACGGGTTAGTGTTAGCGTTCGGGTTAGGATTAGGGGACGGGTTAGGGTAAGGCTTCGGGTAAGAGTTAGGGTTAGGGTTAGGGTTAGGGTTAGGGTTACGGGACGGGGACGGTTTAGGGTACAGGTTAGGGTACGACAACGGTTTAGGGTGAGCGTATGTGTTAGGGTATGGGTTAGTGTTAGCGTACGGGTTAGGATTAGGGGACGGTTTAGGATAAGGCTTCAGGTAAGGGTTAGTGTTAGGTTTAGGGTTAGAGTTAGGGGATGTGGACGGTTTAGGGGAAAGGTTAGTGTACGACAATGGTTTAGTGTGAGCGTACGTGTTAGGGTACGGGTTAGTGTTAGCGTACGGTTTAGGATTAGGGGACGGTTTAGGGTAAGGCTTCGGGTAAGGGTTAGGGTTAGGGTTAGGGTTAGGGTTAGGGTACGGGGACGGTTTAAGGGACAGGTTAGTGTACGACAACGGTTTAGGATGTGCGTATGTGTTAGGGTACGGTTTAGTGTTAGCGTACGGGTTAGGATTAGGGGACGGGTTAGGGTAAGGCTTCGGGTAAGTTTTAGGGTTAGGGTTAGGGTTAGGGGACGGGGACGGTTTAGGGGACATGTTAGGGTACGACAGCGGTTTAGAGTGAGCGTACGTGTTAGGGTACGGGTTAGTGTTAGCGTACGGGTTAGGATTAGGGGACGGGTTAGGATAAGGCTTCGGGTAACGGCTAGGGTTAGGGTTAGGGTTAGGGGATGGGGACGGTATAGGGGACAGGTTAGGGTACGACAACGGTTTAGGGTGAGCATACGTGTTAGGGTACGGGTTAGTGTTAGCCTACGGGTTAGGATTAGGTGACGGGTTAGGGTAAGGCTTCGGTTAAGGTTTAGGGTTAGGGGTAGGGTTAGGGTTAGGGGACGGGGACGGGGACGGTTTAGGGGTCAGGTTCCTGTACGACAACGGTTTAGGGTGAGCGTACGTGTTACGGTACGGGTTAGTGTTAGCGTACGGTTTAGAATTAGGGGACGTGTTAGGGTAAGGCTTCGGATAAGGTTTAGGGTTAGGGTTAGGGTTAGGGGACGGGGACGGTTTAGGGGACAGGTTAGGGTATGACAACGGATTAGGGTGAGTGTACGTGTTAGCGTACGGGTTAGTGTTATCTTATGGTTTAGGATTAGGGGACGGGTTAGGGTAAGGCTTCGGGTAAGGGTTAGGGTTATGGTTAGGGTTAGGATTAGGGTTAGGGGACGGGGACGTTTTAGGGGACAGGTTAGGGTACGACTACGGTTTAGGGTGAGCGTACGTGTTAGGGTACGGGTTAGAGTTAGCGTACGGGTTAGGATTAGGGGACGGGTTAGGGTAAGGCTTCGGGTAAGTGTTAGGGTTAGGGTTAGGTTTAGGGTTAGGGGACGGGGACGGTTTAGGGGACAGGTTAGTGTACGACAACGGTTTAGGATGTGCGTATGTGTTAGGGTACGGTTTAGTGTTAGAGTATGGGTTAGGATTAGGGGACGGGTTAGGGTAAGGCTTCGGGTAAGGTTTAGGGTTAGGGTTAGGGTTAGGGTTAGGGGACGGGGATGGTTTAGGGAACAGGTTAGGGTACGACAACGGTATAGGGTGAGCGTATGTGTTAGGGTACGGGTTAGTGTTAGCGTACGGTTTAGGATTAGGGGACGGGTTAGGATAAGGCTTCGGGTAAGGGTTAGGGTTAGGGTTAGGGGACGGGGACGGTTTAGAGGACAGGTTAGGGTTCGACAACGGTTTAGGGCAGGCGTACGTGTTAGGGTACGGGTTAGTGTTAGCGTACGGGTTAGGATTAGGGGATGTGTTAGGGTAAGGCTTCGGGTAAGGTTTAGGGTTAGGTTTAGGGTTAAGGTTAGGGTTAGGGTTAGGGGACGGGGACGGTTTAGGGGACAGGTTAGCGTACGACAACGGTTTAGGGTGAGCATACGTGTTAGGGTACGGGTTAGTGTTATCTTATGGGTTAGGATTAGGGGACGGGTTAGGGTAAGGCTTCGGGTAAGGGTTAGGGTTAGGGTTAGGGTTAGGGTTAGGGGACGAGGACGGTTTAGGGGACAGGTTAGGGTACGACAACGGTTTTGGGTGAGCGTACGTGTTAGGGTATGGATTAGTGTTAGCGTTCGGGTAAGGATTAGGGGACGGGTTAGGATAAGGCTTCGGGTAAGGTTTAGGGTTAGGGTTAGGGTTAGGGTTAGAGGATGGGGACGATTTAGGGGACAGGTTAGGGTACGACAATGGTTTAGGGTGAGCGTACGTGTTAGGGTATGGGTTAGTGTTAGCGTACGGGTTAGGATTAGGGGATGGGTTAGGGTAAGGCTTCGTGTAAGGGTTAGGGTTAGGGTTAGGGTTAGGGTTAGGGGACAGGGACGGTTTAGGGAACAGGTTAGGGTACGACAACGGTTTAGGGTGAGCATACGTGTTAGGGTACGGGTTACTTTTAGCGTACGGGTTAGGATTAGGGGACGGGTTAGTGTAAGGCTTTGGGTAAGGGTTAGGGTTAGGTTTAGGGTTAGGGTTATGGTTAGGGTATGGGGACGGTTTAGGGGAGAGGTTAGGGACCGACAACGGTTTAGGCTGAGCGTACGTGTTAGGGTACGGGTTAGTGTTAGCGTACGGGTTAGGATTAGGGGACGGGTTAGGGTAAGGCTTCGGGTAAGCTTTAGGGTTAGGCTTAGGGTTAGGGTTAGGGGACTGGGATGATTTAGGGGACAGGTTAGGGTACGACAACGGATTAGGGTGAGTGTATGTGTTAGGGTACGGGTTAGTGTTATCTTATGGTTTAGGATTAGGGGACGGGTTAGGGTAAGGCTTCGGGTAAGGGTTAGGTTTAGGGTTAGGGTAGGGTTAGGGTTATGGGACGGGGACGATTTAGGGGACAGGTTAGGGTACGACAACGGTTTAGGGTGAGCGTACGTGTTAGGGTATGGGTTAGAGTTAGCGTACGGGTTAGGATTAGGGGACGGGTTAGGGTAAGGCTTCGGGTAAGGGTTAAGGTTAGGTTTAGGGTTAGGGGACGGGGACGGTTTAGGGGACAGGTTAGTGTACGACAACGGTTTAGGGTGTGCGTATGTGTTAGGGTACGGTTTAGTGTTAGCGTACGGGTTAGGATTAGGGGACGGTTTAGGGTAAGGCTTCGGGTAAGGTTTAGCGTTAGGTTTAGGGTTAGGGTTAGGGTTAGGGGACGGGGATGGTTTAGGGGACAGGTTAGGGTACGACAACGGTTTAGGGTGAGCGGATGTGTTAGGGTACGGGTTAGTGTTAGCGTACGGGTTAGGATTAGGGGACGGGTTAGGTTAAGGCTTCGGGTAAGGGTTAGGGTTAGGGTTAGGGTTAGGGGACGGGGACGGTTTAGGGGACAGGTTAGGGTACGACAACGGTTTAGGGTGAGCGTACGTGTTAGGGTACGGGTTATTGTTAGCGTACGGGTTAGGATTAGGGGACGAGTTAGGGTAAGGCTTCGGGTAAGGGTTAGGGTTAGGGTTAGGGTTAGGGGACGGGGACGGTTTAGGGGACAGGTTAGGGTACGACAACGGTTTAAGGTGAGCATACGTGTTAGGGTACGGGTTAGTGTTATCTTATGGGTTAGTATTAGGGGACGGGTTAGGGTAAGGCTTCGGGTAAGGGTTAGGGTTAGGGTTAGGGTTAGGGTTAGGGGACGGGGATGGTTTAGGGGACAGGTTAGGGTACGACAACGGTTTTCGGTGAGCGTACGTGTTAGGGTATGGATTAGTGTTAGCGTTCGGGTAAGGATTAGGGGACCGGTTAGGATAAGGCTTCGGGTAAGGTTTAGGGTTAGGGTTAGGGTTAGGGCTAGAGGATGGGGACGATTTAGGGGACAGGTTAGGGTACGACAATGGTTGAGGGTGAGCGTACGTGTTAGGGTATGGGTTAGTGTTAGCGTACGGGTTAGGATTAGGCGACGGGTTAGGGTAAGGCTTCGGGTAAGTGTTAGGGTTAGGGTTAGGGTTAGGGTTAGGGTTAGGGGACAGGGACGGTTCAGGGAACAGGTTAGGGTACGACAACGGTTTAGGGTGAGCATACGTGTTAGGGTACGGGTTACTTTTAGCGTACGGATTAGGTTTAGGGGACGGGTTAGTGTAAGGCTTCGGGTAAGGGTTAGGGTTAGGTTTAGTGTTAGGGTTAAGGTTAGGGGATCGGGACGGTTTAGGGGAGAGGTTAGGGTACGACAACGGTTTAGGGTGAGCGTACGTGTTAGGGTACGGGTTAGTGTTAGCGTACGGGTTAGTATTAGGGGACGAGTTAGGGTAAGGCTTCGGGTATGGGTTAGGGTTAGGGTTAGGGTTAGGGTTAGGGGTCGGGGACGGTTTAGGGGACAGGTTAGGGTACGACAACAGTTTAGGGTGAGCATACGTGTTAGGGTATGGGTTAGTGTTAGCCTACGGGTTAGGATTAGGGGACGGGTTAGGGTAAGGCTTCGGGTAAGGTTTAGGGTTAGGGTTAGGGTTAGTGTTAGGGGACGGGGACGGGGACGGTTTAGGGGACAGGTTAGGGTACGACAACGGTTTAGGGTGAGCGTACGTGTTAGGCTACGGGTTAGTGTTAGAGTACGGCTTAGGATTAGGGGACGGGTTAGAGTAAGGCTTCAGGTAAGGGTTAGGGTTAGGGTTAGGGGACAGCGACGGTTTAGGGGACAGATTAGGGTACGACAACTGTTTAGGGTGACTGTACGTGTTAGGGTACGTGTTAGTGTTAGCGTTCTGGTTAGGATTAAGTTACGGGTTAGGGTAAGGCTTCAGGTAAAGTTTAGGGTTAGGGTTAGGGTTAGGGGCGGGGACGGTTTAGGGGACAGGTTATGGTACGACAACGGTTTAGGGTGAGCGTACTTGTTAGGGTATGGGTTAGTGTCAGCGTACGGGTTAGGATTAGGGGACGGGTTAGGGTAAGGCTTCGGGTAAGGGTTAGGGTTAGGGTTAGGGGACGGGGACGGTTTAGGGGACATATTCGGGTACGACAACGGTTTAGGGTGAGCGTACCTGTTACGGTTCGGGTTAGTGTTATCGTATGGGTTAGGATTAGGGGGCGGGTTAGGGTAAGGCTTCGGGTAAGGGTTAGGGTTAGGGTTAGGGTTAGGGTTAGGGTTAGGGGACGGGGACGGTTTAGGGGACACGTTAGGGTACGACAACGGTTTAGGGTGAGCGTACGTGTGAGGGTATAGGTTAGTGTTAGCATACGGGTTAGGATTAGGGGACGGGTGAGTGTAAGGCTTCGGGTAAGGTTTAGGGTTTTGGGTAGGGTTAGTGTTAGGGTTAGGGAATGGGGACGGTTTAGGGGAGAGTTTAGGGTACGACAACGGTTTAGGGTGAGCGTACGTGTTAGGGTACGGGTTACTGTTAGCGTACGGGTTAGGATTAGGGGACGGGTTAGGGTAAGGCTTCAGGTAAGGGTTAGGGTTAGGTTTAGTGTTAGGGTTAGGGTTAGGGGATGGGGACGGTTTAAGGGAGAGGTTAGGGTACGACAACGGTTTAGGGTGAGCGTAAGTGTTAGGGTACGGTTTCGTGTTAGCGTACGATTTAGGATTAGGGTACGGGTTAGGGTAAGGCTTTGTGTAAGGGTTAGGGTTAGGGTTAGTGTTAGGGTTAGAGGACGGGGACGCTTTAGGGGGCAGGTTAGGGTATGACAAATGTTTAGGGTGAGCGTACGTGTTAGGGTACGGGTTAGTGTTAGCGTACGGGTTAGGATTAGGGGACGGGTTAGGGTAAGGCTTCGGGTAAGGTTTCGGGTTAGGGTTAGGGTTAGGGTTTGGGGCCGGGGACGGTTTAGGGGACAGGTTAGGGTAGGACAACGGTTTAGGGTGAGCGTACGTGTTAGGGTACTGGTTAGTGTTAGCGTACGGGTTAGTAATAGGGGACGGGTTAGTGTAAGGCTTCGGGTAAGTGTTAGGGTTAGGGTTAGGGTTAGGGGACGGAGACGGTTTAGGGGACAGTTTCGGGTACGACAACGGTTTAGGGTGAGCGTACGTGTTAGAGTACGTGTTAGTGTTAGCGTACGGGTTAGGTTTATGGGACGGTTTAGGGTAAGGCTTCGGATAAGTGTTAGGGTTAGGATTAGGGTTAGGGTTAGGGGACGGGGATGGTTTAGGGGACAGGTTAGGGTACGACAACGGTTTAGGGTGAGCGTACGTGTTAGGGTACGGGTTAGTGTTAGCGTACGGGTTAGGATTAAGTGACGGGTTAGGTTAAGGCTTCAGGTAAGGGTTAGGGTTAGGGTTAGGGTTAGGGTTAGGGGACGGCGACGGTTTAGGGGACAGGTTAGGGTACGACAAATGTTTAGGGTGAGCGTACGTGTTAGGGTAAGGGTTAGTGTTAGCGTACGGGTTAGGATTACGGGACGGGTTAGGGTAAGGCTTCGGGTAAGGGTTAGGGTTAGGGTTAGGGTTAGGGTTAGTGTTAGGGGACGGGGACGGTTTAGGGGACAGGTTAGGGTACGACAACGGTTTAGGGTGAGCGTACGTGTTAGGGTACGGGTTATTATTAGCGTACGGGTTAGGATTAGGGGACGGGTTAGGTTAAGGCTTCGGGTAAGGTTTAGCTTTAGGGTTAGGTTTAGGTTTAGGGTTAGGGGACGGCGACGGTTTAGGGCACATGTTAGGGTAAGACAACGGTTTAGGGTGAGCGTACGTGTTAGGGTACGGGTTAGTGTTCGCGTACAGGTTAGGATTACGGGACGAGTTAGCGTAAGGCTTCAGGTAAGGATTAGGGTTAGGGTTAGGGTGAGGGTTAGTGTTAGGGGACGGGGACGGTTTAGGGGACAGGTTAGGGTACGACAACGTTTTAGGGTGAGCGTACGTGTTAGGGTACGGGTTAGTGTTAGCGTACGGTTTAGGATTAGGGGACGGGTTAGGGTAAGGCTTTGGGTAAGGGTTAGCGTTAGGGTTAGGGTTAGGTTTAGGGGACGTGGATGGTTTAGGGGTCAGGTTAGGGTACGACAACGGTTTAGGGTGAGCGTACGTGTTAGTGTACAGGTTAGTGTTAGCGTACGGGTTAGGATTAGAGGACGGGTTAGGGTAAGGCTTCGGGTAAGTGTTAGGGTTAGGGTTAGGGTTAGGGTTAGGAGACGGGGACGGTTTCGGGGACAGGTTAGTGTACGACAACGGTTTAGGGTGTGCGTATGTGTTAGGGTACGGTTTAGTGTTAGCGTACAGGTTAGGATTAGGGGACGGGTTACGGTAAGGCTTCGGGTAAGGGTTAGGGTAAGGGTTAGTGTTAGGGTTAGGGTTAGGGGACGGGGAAGGTTTAGGGGACAGGTTAGTGTACGACAACGGTTTAGGGTGAGCGTACGTGTTAGGGTACGGTTTAGTGTTAGCGTACGGGTTAGGATTATTGGACGGGTTAGGGGAAGGCTTCGGGTAAGGGTTAGGTTTAGGTTTAGCGTTAGGGTTAGGGGACGGGGACAGTTTAGGGGACAGGTTCGGGTACGACAACGGTTTAGGCTGAGTGTACATGTTAGCGTACCGGTTAGAGTTAGCGTACGGGTTAGGATTACGGGACGGGTTAGGGTAAGGCTTCGGGTAAGGGTTAGGGTTAGGGTTATGGTTAGGGTTAGGGTTAGGTGACGGGGACGGTTTAGGGGACAGGTTAGGGTACGACAACGGTATAGGGTGTGCGTACGTGGTAGGGTACGGGTTACTGTTAGCGTACGGGTTAGGATTAGGGGACGGTTTAGGGTAAGGCTTCGGGTAAAGGTTAGCGTTAGCGTTAGGGTTAGGGTTAGGGGACGGGGACGGGGACGGTTTAGGGGACAGGTTAGGGTACGACAACGGTTTAGGGTGAGCGTACGTGTTAGTGTATGGGTTAGTGTTAGCGTACGGGTTAGGATTACGGGACGGGTTAGGGTAACGCTTCAGGTAAGGATTAGGGTTAGGGTTAGGGTTATGGTTAGGGTTAGGGGACGGGGACGGTTTAGGGGACAGGTTAGGGTACGACAACGGTTTAGGGTGAGCGTACGTTTTAGGGTACGGTTTAGTGTTAGCGTACGGGTAAGGATTAGGGGACGGGTTAGTGTAAGGCTTCGGGTAAGGGTTAGGGTTAGGGTTAGGGTTAGGGGACGGGGACGGTTTAGGGGACAGGTTAGGGTACGACAACGGTTCAGGGTGAGCGTACGTGTTAGGGTACTGGTTATGGTTAGCGTAAGGTTTAGGCTTATGGGACGGATTAGGGTAAGGCTTCGGGTAAGGGTTAGGGTTAGGGTTAGGGTTAGGGTTAGGGGACGGGGATGGTTTAGGGGATAGGTTATGGTACGACAACGGTTTAGGGTGAGCGTACGTTTTAGGGTACGTGTTAGTGTTAGCGTACCGGTTAGGATTAGGGGACGGGTTATGGTAAGGCTTCGGGTAAGGGTTAGGCTTAGGGTTAGGGTTAGGGATAGGGGACGGGGATGGTTTAGGGTACAGGTTAGGGTACGACAATGGTTCAGTGTGAGCGTACGTGTTAGGGTACGGCTTAGGGTTAGCGTACGGGTTAGGATTAGGGGACGGGTTAGTGTAAGGCTTCGGGTAAGGGTTAGCGTTAGGGTTAGGTTTACGGTTAGTGTTAGGGGACGGGGACGGTTTAGGGGACATGTTAGGGTACGACAACGGTTTAGGGTGAGCGTACGTTTTAGGGTACGGGTTAGTGTTAGCGTACGGGTTAGGATTACGGGACGAGTTAGCGTAAGGCTTCAGGTAAGGATTAGGGTTAGGGTTAGGGTTAGGGTTAGGGTTAGGGGACAGGGACGGTTTAGGGGACAGGTTAGGGTACGACAACGGTTTAGGGTGAGCGTACGTGTTAGGGTACGGGTTATTGTTAGCGTACGGGTTAGGATTAGGGGACGGTTTAGTGTAAGGCTTCGGGTAAAGGTTAGCGTTAGGGTTAGGGTTAGGGTTAGGGGATGGGGACGGGGACGGTTTAGGGGATAGGTTAGGGTACGACAACGGTTTAGGGTGAGCGTACGTGTTAGTGTACGGTTTAGTGTTAGCGTACGAGTTAGGATTACGGGACGGGTTAGGGTAAGGCTTCAGGTAAGGATTAGGGTTAGGGTTAGGGTTAGGGTTAGTGTTAGGGGACGGGGACGGTTTAGGGGACAGGTTAGGGTACGACAACGGTTTAGGGTGAGCGTACGTGTTAGGCTACGGGTTAGTGTTAGCGTACGGGTAAGGAATAGGGGACGGGTTAGGGTAAGGCTTCGGGTAAGGGTTAGGGTTACGGTTAGGGTTAGGGTTAGGGTTAGGGTTAGGGTTAGGGGATGGGGACGGTTTAGGGGACAGGTTAGGGTACGACAACGGTTTAGTGTGAGCGTACGTGTTAGGGTACAGGTTAGTGTTAGCGTACGGGTTAGGATTAGAGGACGGGTTAGGGTAAGGCTTCGGGTAAGGGTAAGGGTTAGGGTTAGGGTTAGGGTTAGGGTTAGGAGACGGGGACGGTTTAGGGGACAGGTTAGTGTACGACAACGGTTTATGGTGAGCGTACGTGTTAGGGTACGGGTTAGTGTTAGCGTATGTGTTAGGATTAGGGGACGGCTTAGGGTAAGGCTTCGGGTAAGGGTTAGGGTTAGGGTTAGAGGACGGGGACGGTTTAGGGGACAGGTTAGTGTACGACAACGGTTTAGGGTGAGCGTACGTGTTAGGGTACGGGTTAGTGTTAGCGTATGGGTTAGGATTAGGGGACGGGTTAGGGTAAGGATTCGGGTAAGGGTTAGGGTTAGGGTTAGGGTTAGGGGACGGGGACGGTTTAGGGGACAGGTTAGGGTACGACAACGGTTTAGGGTGAGCGTACGTGTTAGGGTACGGGTTAGTGTTATCGTATGGGTTAGGATTAGGGGACGGGTTAGGGTAAGGCTTCGGGTAATGGTTAGGGTTAGGGTTACGGTTAGGGTTAGGGGACGGGGACGGTTTAGGGTACAGGTTAGGGTACGACAACGGTTTAGGGTGAGCGTACCTGTTAGGGTATGGGTTAGAGTTAGCATACGGGTTAGGATTAGGGGACGGGTTAGTGTAATGCTTCCGGTAAGGGTTAGGTTTAGGGTTAGTGTTAGGGGACGGGGACGGTTTAGGGGACAGGCTAGGGCACGACAACGGTTTTGGGTGAGCGTACGTGTTAGGGTATGGATTAGTGTTAGCGTTCGTGTAAGGATTAGGGGACGGGTTAGTGTAAGGCTTCTGGTAAGGGTTCGGGTTAGGGTTAGGGTTAGGGTTAGGGGACGGGGACGGTTTAGGGGACAGGTTAGGGTACGACAACGGTTTAGGGTGAGCGTACGTGTTAGGGTACGGTTTAGTGTTAGCGTACGGGTTAGGTTTAGGGGACGGGTTAGGGTAAGGCTTCGGGTAACGGTTACGGTTAGGGTTAGGGTTAGGGTTAGGGTTAGGGGACGGGGACGGTTTAGGGGACAGGTTAGGGTACGACAACGTTTTATGGTGAGCGTACGTGTTAGGGTACTGGTTATGGTTAGCGTACGGGTTAGGATTAGGGGACGGGTTAGAGTAAGGCTTCGGGTAAGGGATAGGGTTAGGGTTAGGGTTAGGGATAGGAGACGGGGACGGTTTAGGGGACAGGTTAGTGTACGACAACGGTTTAGGGTGTGCGTATGTGTTAGGGTACGGATTAGTGTTAGTGTACGGCTTAGGATTAGGGGACAGGTTACGGTAAGGCTTTGGGTAAGGGTTAGGTTTAGGGTTAGGGTTAAGGGACGGGGACGGTTTAGGGGACAGGTTAGGGTACGACAACGGTTTAGGGTGAGCATACGTGTTAGGGTACGGGTTAGTGTTAGCGTACGGGTTAGGATTAGGGGACAGGTTAGGGTAAGGCTTCGGGCAAGGGTTAGGGTTAGGGTTAGGGTTAGGGGACTGGGATGGTTTACGGGACAGGTTAGGGTACGACAACGGTTTAGGGTGAGCATACGTGTTATGGTACGGGTTAGTGTTAGCCTACGTGTTAGGGTTAGTGGACGGGTTAGGGTAAGGCTTTGGGTAAGGGTTAGGTTAGGGTTAGGTTTAGGATTAGGGGACGGGGACGGTTTAGGGGACAGGTTAGTGTACGACAACGGTTTAGGGTGAGCGTACGTGTTAGGGTACGGGTTATTGTTAGCGTACGGGTTAGGATTAAGGGACGGGTTAGGGTAAGGCTTCGGGTAAGGGTTAGGGTTAGGGTTAGGGTTAGGGTTAGGGGATGGGGACTGTTTAGGGGACAGGTTAGGGTACGAAAACGGTTTAGGGTGAGCGTACGTGTTAGGGTACGGGTTAGTGTTATCGTATGGGTTAGGATTAGGGGACGGGTTAGGGTAAGGCTTCGGGTAATGGTTAGGGTTAGGGTTACGGTTAGGGTTAGGGGACGGGGACGGTTTAGGGGACAGGTTAGGGTACGACAACGGTTTAGGGTGAGCGTACCTGTTAGGGTATGGGTTAGAGTTAGCATACGGGTTAGGATTAGGGGACGGGTTAGTGTAATGCTTCCGGTAAGGGTTAGGTTTAGGGTTAGGGTTAGGGGACGGGGACGGTTTAGGGGACAGGCTAGGGCACGACAACGGGTTTGGGTGAGCGTACGTGTTAGGGTATGGATTAGTGTTAGCGTTCGTGTAAGGATTAGGGGACGGGTTAGTGTAAGGCTTCGGGTAAGGGTTCGGGTTAGGGTTAGGGTTAGGGTTAGGGGACGGGGACGGTTTAGGGGACAGGTTAGGGTACGACAAC
The DNA here is from genome assembly GCF_963924675.1 of Phocoena phocoena. Classification (NCBI taxonomy): domain Eukaryota; kingdom Metazoa; phylum Chordata; class Mammalia; order Artiodactyla; family Phocoenidae; genus Phocoena; species Phocoena phocoena. Next base: position 396,757 of record NW_027077592.1, on the reverse strand, counting down.
GGTTTAGGGTGAGCGTACGTGTTAGGGTACGGTTTAGTGTTAGCGTACGGGTTAGGTTTAGGGGACGGGTTAGGGTAAGGCTTCGGGTAACGGTTACGGTTAGGGTTAGGGTTAGGGTTAGGGGACGGGGACGGTTTAGGGGACAGGTTAGGGTACGACAACGTTTTATGGTGAGCGTACGTGTTAGGGTACTGGTTATGGTTAGCGTACGGGTTAGGATTAGGGGACGGGTTAGAGTAAGGCTTCGGGTAAGGGATAGGGTTAGGGTTAGGGTTAGGGATAGGAGACGGGGACGGTTTAGGGGACAGGTTAGTGTACGACAACGGTTTAGGGTGTGCGTATGTGTTAGGGTACGGATTAGTGTTAGTGTACGGCTTAGGATTAGGGGACAGGTTACGGTAAGGCTTTGGGTAAGGGTTAGGTTTAGGGTTAGGGTTAGGGGACGGGGACGGTTTAGGGGACAGGTTAGGGTACGACAACGGTTTAGGGTGAGCATACGTGTTAGGGTACGGGTTAGTGTTAGCGTACGGGTTAGGATTAGGGGACAGGTTAGGGTAAGGCTTCGGGCAAGGGTTAGGGTTAGGGTTAGGGTTAGGGGACTGGGATGGTTTACGGGACAGGTTAGGGTACGACAACGGTTTAGGGTGAGCATACGTGTTATGGTACGGGTTAGTGTTAGCCTACGTGTTAGGGTTAGTGGACGGGTTAGGGTAAGGCTTTGGGTAAGGGTTAGGTTAGGGTTAGGTTTAGGATTAGGGGACGGGGACGGTTTAGGGGACAGGTTAGTGTACGACAACGGTTTAGGGTGAGCGTACGTGTTAGGGTACGGGTTATTGTTAGCGTACGGGTTAGGATTAAGGGACGGGTTAGGGTAAGGCTTCGGGTAAGGGTTAGGGTTAGGGTTAGGGTTAGGGGATGGGGACTGTTTAGGGGACAGGTTAGGGTACGACAACGGTTTAGGGTGAGCGTACGTGTTAGGGTACGGGTTAGTGTTAGCGTACGGTTTAGGATTAGGGGACGGGTTACGGTAAGGCTTTGGTTAAGGGTTAGGGTTAGGGTTAGTGTTAGGGTTAGGGGACGGGGACGGTTTATGGGACAGGTTAGGGTACGACAAATGTTCAGGGTGAGCGTACGTGTTAGGGTACGGTTACTGTTAGCATACGGGTTAGATTTAGGGGACGGGTTAGGGTAAGGCTTCGGGTAAGGGTTCGGGTTAGGGTTAGGTTTAGGGTTAGGGTTAGGGGACGGTGACGGTTTAGGGGACAGGTTAGGGTATGACAACGGTTTAGGGTGTGCGTACGTGTTAGGGTACTGGTTAGTGTTAGCGTACGGGTTAGGATTAGGGGACGGGTTAGGGTAAGGCTTCGGGTAAGGGTTAGGGTTAGGGTTAGCGTTAGGGTTAGGGGACGGGGACGGTTTAGGGGACTGTTTCGCGTACGACAACGGTTTAGGGTGAGCGTACGTGTTAGGGTACGGGTTAGTGTTAGCGTATGGGTTAGGTTTAGGGGACGGTTTATGGTAAGGCTTCAGGTAAGGTTTAGGGTTAGGGTTAGGATTAGGGTTAGGGTTAGGGGACGGGGATGGTTTAGGGGACAGGTTAGTGTACGACAACGGTTTAGGGTGAGCGTACGTGTTAGGGTACGGGTTAGTGTTAGCGTACGGGTTAGGATTAAGGGACGGGTTAGGGTAAGGCTTCAGGTAAGGGTTAGGGTTAGGGTTAGGGTTAGGGTTAGGGGACGGCGACGGTTTAGGGGACAGGTTAGGGTACGACCACTGTTTAGGGTGAGTGTACGTGTTAGGGTACCGGTTAGTGTTAGCGTACGGGTTAGGATTATGGGACGGGTTAGGGTAAGGCTTCGGGTAAGGGATAGGGTTAGGGTTAGGGTTAGGGTTAGGGGACGGGGACGGTTTAGGGGACAGGATAGGGTACGACAATGGTTTAGGGTGAGCGTACGTGTTAGGGTACGGGTTATTGTTAGCGTACGGTTTAGGATTAGGGGACGGTTTAGGGTAAGGCTTCGGGTAAGGGTTAGCGTTAGGGTTAGGGTTAGGGTTAGGGGATGGGGACGGGGACGGTTTAGGGGACAGGTTAGGGTCCGACAACGGTTTAGGGTGAGCGTACGTGTTAGTGTACGATTTAGTGTTAGCGTACGAGTTAGGATTACGGGACGGGTTAGGGTAAGGCTTCAGGTAAGGATTAGGGTTAGGGTTAGGGTTAGGGTTAGGGTTAGGGGACGGGGACGGTTTAGGGGACAGGTTAGGGTACGACAACGGTTTAGGGTGAGCGTACGTGTTAGGCTACGGGTTAGTGTTAGCGTACAGGTAAGGAATAGGGGACGGGTTAGGGTAAGGGTTCGGGAAAGGGTTAGGGTTAGGGTTAGGGTTAGGAGACGGGGACGGTTTAAGGGACAGGTTAGTGTACGACAACGGTTTAGGGTGAGCGTACGTGTTAGGCTACGGGTTAGTGTTAGCGTACGGGTAAGGAATAGGGGACGGGTTAGTGTAAGGCTTCGGGTAAGTGTTAGGGTTAGGGTTAAGGTTAGGGTTAGGGGACGGGGACGGTTTAGGGGACAGGTTAGGGTACGACAACGGTTTAGTGTGAGCGTACGTGTTAGGGTACGGGTTAGTGTTAGCGTACGGGTTAGGATTAGAGGACGGGTTAGGGTAAGGCTTCGGGTAAGGGTAAGGGTTAGGGTTATGGTTAGGGTTAGGGTTAGGGTTAGGAGACGGGGACGGTTTAGGGGACAGGTTAGGGTACGACAACGGTTTAGGCTGAGTATACGTGTTAGGGTACTGGTTAGTGTTAGCGTACGGGTTAGGATTATGGGACGGGTTAGGGTAAGGCTTCGGGTAAGGGTTATGGTTAGGATTAGGGTTAGGGTTAGGGGACAGGGACGGTTTAGGGGACATGTTAGGGTACGACAACGGTTTAGGGTTAGCGTACGTGTTAGGGTACGGGTTATTGTTAGCGTACGGGTTAGGATTATGGGATGGGTTAGGGTAAGGCTTCGGGTAAGGGTTAGGGTTAGGGTTAGGGTTAGGGGACGGGGACGGTTTAGGGGACAGGTTAGTGTAGGACAACGGTTTAGGGTGAGCGTATGTGTTAGGGTACGGGGTAGTGTTAGCGTATGGTTTAGGATTAGGGGACCGGTTAGGGTAAGGCTTCGGGTAAGGGTTAGGGTTAGGGTTAGGGTTAGGGTTAGGGATCGGGGACGGTTTAGGGGACAGGTTAGGGTACGACAACGGTTTAGGGTGAGCGTACGTGTTAGTGTACGGGTTAGTTTTAGCGTACGGTTTAGGATTAGGGGACGGGTTAGTGTAAGGCTTCGGGTAAGGGTTAGGGTTAGGGTTAGGGTTAGGGAACGGGGACGGTTTAGGGGACAGGTTAGGGTACGACATCGGTTTAGCGTGAGCGTACGTGTTAGGGTACGGGTTAGAGTTAGCATACGGGTTAGGATTAGGGGACGGATTAGGGTAATGCTTCGGGTAAGGTTAGGGATAGGGTTAGGGTTAGGGTTAGGGGACGGGGACTTTTTAGGGGACAGGTTACGGCATGAAAACGGTTTTGGGTGAGCGTACGTGTTAGGGTATGGATTAGTGTTAGCGTTCGGGTAAGGATTAGGGGACGGGTTAGGGTAAGGCTTCGGGTAAGGGTTCGGGTTAGGGTTAAGGTTAGGTTTAGGGTTAGGGGATGGTGACGGTTTAGGGGACAGGTTAGGGTACGACAACGGTTTAGGGTGAGCGTACGTGTTAGGGTACGGGTTACTGTTGGCGTACGGGTTAGGATTAGGGGACGGGTTAGGATAAGGCTTTGGGTAAGGTTTAGGGTTAGGGTTAGGGTTAGGGTTAGGGGACGGGGATGGTTTAGGGGACAGGTTAGGGTACGACAACGGTTTAGGGTGAGCGTACGTGTTAGGGTACGGTTTAGTGTTAGCGTACGGGTTAGGATTAGGCGACGGGTTAGTGTAATGCTTCCGGTAAGGGTTAGGGTTAGGGTTAGGGTTAGGGTTACGGGACGGGGACGGTTTAGGGGACAGGCTAGGGCACGACAACGGTTTTGGGTGAGCGTACATGTTAGGGTATGGATTAGTGTTAGCGTTCGGGTAAGGATTAGGGGACGGGTTAGTGTAAGGCTTCGGGTAAGGGTTCGGGTTAGGGTTAGGGTTAGGGTTAGGGTTAGGGGACGGGGACGATTTAGGGGACAGGTTAGGATACGACAACGGTTTAGGGTGAGCGTACGTGTTAGGGTACGGTTTAGTGTTAGCGTATGGGTTAGGATTAGGGCACGGGGTAGGGTAAGGCTTCGGGTAAGGGTTAGGGTTAGGGTTAGGGTTAGGGGACGGGGACGGTTTAGGGGACAGGTTAGGGTACGGCAAATGTTTAGGGTGAGTGTACGTGTTAGGCTACGGGTGTGTGTTAGCGTACGGGTTAGGATTAGGGGACGGGTTATGGTAAGGCTAAGCATAAGGGTTAGGGTTAGGGTTAGGGTTAGGGGAGGGGGACGGTTTAGGGGACAGGTTAGGGTACGACAACGGTTTAGGGTGAGCGTACGTGTTAGGGTACGAGATAGTGTTAGCATACGTGTTAGTATTAGGGGACGGGTTAGTGTAAGGCTTCGGGTAAGGGTTAGGGTTAGGGTTAGGGTTTGGGTTAGGGGACGGGGACGGTTTAGGGGACAGGTTAGAGTATGACAACGGTTTAGGGTGAGCGTACGTGTTAGTGTACGGGTTAGTGTTAGCGTACGATTTAGGATTAGGGGACGGGTTAGGGTAAGGCTTCGGGTAAGGGTTAGGGTTAGGGTTAGGGTTAGGGTTAGGGTTAGGGAATGGGGACGGTTTAGCGGACAGGTTAGGGTACAACATCAGTTTAGCGTGAGCGTACGTGTTAGGGTACGGGTTAGAGTTAACATACGGGATAGGATTAGGGGACGGGTTAGGGTAATGCTTCGGTTAAGGGTTAGGGTTAGGGTTAGGGTTATGGTTAGGGTTAGGGAACGGTGACGGTTTAGGGGACAGGTTAGGGTACGACAAGGGTTTAGGGTGAGCGTACGTGTTAGGGTACGGGTTATTGTTAGCGTACGGGTTAGGATTAGGGGACGGTTTAGGGTAAGGCTTCGGGTAAGGGTTAGCGTTATGGTTAGGGTTAGGGTTAGGGGACGGGGACGGGAACGGTTTAGGGGACAGGTTAGGGTACGAGAACGGTTTAGGGTGAGCGTACGTGTTAGTGTACGGTTTAGTGTTAGCGTACGAGTTAGGATTACGGGACGAGTTACGGTAAGGCTTCAGGTAAGGATTAGGGTTAGGGTTAGGGTTAGGGTTAGGGTTAGGGGACAGGGACGGTTTAGGGGACAGGTTAGCATACGACAAAGGTTTAGGGTGAGCGTACGTGTTAGGGTACGGGTTAGGGTTAGCGTACGGTTTAGGATTAGAGGACAGGTTAGGGTAAGGCTTCGGGTAAGGGTTAGGGTTAGGGTTAAGGTTAGGGTTAGGGTTAGGAGACGGGGACGGTTTAGGGGACAGGTTAGTGTACGACAACGGTTTAGGGTGTGCGTATGTGTTAGGGCACAGTTTAGTGTTATCGTACGGGTTAGGATTAGGGGACGGGTTACGGTAAGGCTTCGGGTAAGGGTTAGGGTTAGGGTTAGGGTTAGGGTTAGTGTTAGGGGACGGGGACGTTTTAGGGGACAGGTTAGTGTAAGACAACGGTTTAGGGTGAGCGTACGTGTTAGGGTACGGTTTAGTGTTAGCGTATGGGTTAGGATTAGGGGACGGGTTAGGGTAAGGCTTCGGGTAAGGGTTAGGGTTAGGGTTAGGGTTAGGGGACGGGGACGGTTTAGGGGACAGGTTAGTGTACGACAAAGGTATAGGGTGAGCGTACGTGTTAGAGTACAGGTTAGTGTTAGCGTACGGGTTAGGATTAGGGGACGTGTTAGGGTAAGGCTTCGGGTAAGGGTTAGGGTTAGTGTTAGGGTTAGGGTTAGGGGACGGGGACGGTTTAGGGGACAGGTTAAGGTACGACAACGGTTTAGGGTGAGCATACGTGTTAGGGTATGCGTTAGTGTTAGCCTACGGGTTAGGTTTAGGGGACGGGTTTGTGTAAGGCTTCGGGTAAATGTTAGGGTTAGGGTTAGGGTTAGGGGACGGGGACGGGGACGGTTTAGGGGACAGGGTAGTGTACGACAACGGTTTAGGGTGAGCGTACGTGTTAGGGTACGGGTTAGTGTTAGCGTACGGGTTCGGATTAGGGGACGGGTTAGGGTAAGGCTTCGTGTAAGGTTTAGGGTTAGGGTTAGGGTTAGGGTTAGGGTTAGGGTTAGGGGACGGGTACGGTTTAGGGGACAGGTAAGGGTACGACAACGGTTTAGGGTGAGCGTACGTGTTAGGGTACGGGTTAGTGTTATCGTATGGGTTAGGATTAGGGGACGGGTTAGGGTAAGGTTTCGGGTAAGGTTTAGGGTTAGGGTTAAGGTTAGGGTTAGGGGACGAGGACGGTTTAGGGGGCAGGTTAGGGTACGACAACGGTTTAGGGTGAGCGTACGTGTTAGTGTACGGGTTAGTTTTAGCGTACGGGTTAGGATTAGGGGACGGGTTAGTGTAAGGCTTCGGGTAAGGGTTAGGGTTAGGGTTAGGGTTAGGGTTAGGGAACGGGGACGGTTTAGGGGACAGGTTAGGGTACGACAACGGTTTAGGGTGAGCGTACGTGTTAGGGTATGGGTTAGAGTTAGCATACGGGTTAGGTTTAGGGGACGGGTTAGTGTAATGCTTCGGGTAAGGGTTAGGGTTAGGGTTAGGGTTAGGGGACGGGGACGGTTTAGGGGACAGGTTAGGGTACGACAACGGTTTAGGGTGAGCGTACGTGTTAGGGAACGGTTTACTGTTAGCGTACTGGTTAGGAGTAGGGGACGGGTTAGGGTAAGGCTTCGGGTAAGGGTTAGGGTTAGGGTTAGGGTTAGGGTTAGGGTTAGGGTACGGGGACGGTTAGGGTTAGGGTTAGGTTTAGGGTTAGGGTTAGGGTTAGGGTTAGGGTTAGGGTTAGGGTTAGGGGACGGGGACGGTTTAGGGGACAGGTTAGGGTACGACAACGGTTTAGGGTGAGCGTCCGTGTTAGGGTACGTGTTAGTGTTAGCGTACCGGTTAGGATTAGGGGACGGGTTAGTGTAAGGCTTCGGGTAAGGGTTCGGGTTTGGGTTAGGGTTAGGGGACGGGGACGGGGACGGTTTAGGGGACAGCTTAGGGTACGACAACGGTTTAGGGTGAGCGTACGTGTTAGGGTACGGTTTAGTGTTAGCGTACGGGTTATGATTAGGGGACGGGTTAGGGTAAGGCTTCGGGTAAGGGTTACGGTTAGGGTTAGGGTTAGGGTTAGTGTTAGGGGACGGGGACGGTTTAGGGGACAGGTTAGGGTACGACAACGGTTTATGGTGAGCGTACGTGTTAGGCTATGGGTTAGTGTTAGCGTACGGGTTAGGATTAGGGGACGGGTTAGTGTAAGGCTTCGGGTAAGGGTTACGGTTAGGGTTAGGGGATAGGATTAGTGTTAGGGGACGGGGACGGTTTAGTGGACAGGTTAGGGTACGACAACGGTTTAGGGTGAGCGTACGTGTTAGTGTACGGGTTAGTGTTAGCGTACGGTTTAGGATTAGGTGAAGGGTTAGGGTAAGGCTTCTGGTAAGCGTTAGGGTTAGGGTTAGGGTTAGGTTAGGGATCGGGGACGGTTTAGGGGACAGGTTAGGGTACGACATCGGTTTAGCGTGAGCGTACGTGTTAGGGTACAGGTTAGAGTTAGCATACGGGTTAGGATTAGGGGACGGATTAGGGTAATGCTTCGGGTAAGGTTAGGGATAGGGTTAGGGTTAGGGTTAGGGTTAGGGGACGGGGACTTTTTAGGGAACAGGTTACGTCATGACAACGGTTTTGGGTGAGCGTACGTGTTAGGGTATGGATTAGTGTTAGCGTTCGGGTAAGGATTAGGGGGACGGGTTAGGGTAAGGCTTCGGGTAAGGGTTCGGGTTAGGGTTAGGGTTAGGTTTAGTGTTAGGGGATGGTGACGGTTTAGGGGACAGGTTAGGGTACGACAACGGTTTAGGGTGAGCGTACGTGTTAGGGTACGGGTTACTGTTGGCGTACGGGTTAGGATTAGGGGACGGGTTAGGATAAGGCTTCGGGTAAGGTTTAGGGTTAGGGTTAGGGTTAGGGTTAGGGGACGGGGATGGTTTAGGGGACAGGTTAGGGTACGACAACGGTTTAGGCTGAGCGTACGTGTTAGGGTACGGTTTAGTGTTAGCGTACGGGTTAGGATTAGGGGACGGGTTAGGGTAAGGCTTCGGGTAAGGGTTAGGTTTAGGGATAGGGTTAGTGTTAGTGTTAGGGGACGGGGACGGTTTAGGGGACAGGTTATAGTACGACAACGGTTTATGGTGAGCGTACGTGTTAGGCTACGGGTTAGTGTTAGTGTACGTGTTAGGATTAGGGGACGGGTTAGGGTAAGGCTTCGGGTAAGGGTTAGGTTTAGGGTTAGGGTTAGGGGACGGGGACGGTTTAGGGGACAGGTTAGGGTACGACAACGATTCAGGGTGAGCGTACGTGTTAGGCTATGGGTTAGTGTTAGCGTACGAGTTAGGATTAGGGCACGGGTTAGGGTACGGCTTGGGGTAAGGGTTAGGATTAGGGTTAGGGTTAGGGTTAGGTGACGGGGACCGTTTAGGGGACCGGTTAGGGTACGACAACGGTTTTGGGTGAGTGTACGTGTTAGGGTATGGATTAGTGTTAAATTTTGGGTAAGGATTAGGGGACGGGTTAGTGTAAGGCTTCGGGTATGGGTTCGGGTTAGGGTTAGGGTTAGGGTTAGGGGACGGGGACGGTTTAGGGGACAGCTTAGGGTACGACAACGGTTTACGGTGAGCGTACGTGTTAGGGTATGGTTTAGTGTTAGCGTACGGGTTAGGATTACGGGACGGGTTAGGGTAAGGCTTCGGGTAAGGGTTAGGGTTATGGTTAGGGTAAGGTTTAGGGTTAGGGGACGGGGAAGGTTTAGTGGACAGGTTAGGGTACGACAACGGTTTAGGATGAGCGTACGTGTTAGGGTACGGGTTAGAGTTAGCATACGGGTTAGGATTAGGAGACGGGTTAGGGTAAGGCTTCGGGTAAGGGTTAGGGTTAGGGTTAGCGTTAGGGTTAGGGGACAGGGACGGTTTAGGGGACAGGTTCGGGTACGAGAACGGTTTAGGGTGAGCGTACGTGTTAGGGTACGGGTTAGTGTTAGCGTATGGGTTAGGTTTAGGGGACGGTTTAGGGTAAGCGTTCGGTTAAGGTTTAGGGTTAGGGTTAGGATTAGGGTTAGGGTTAGGGGACGGGGATGGTTTAGGGGACAGGTTAGTGTCCGACAACGCTTTAGGGTGAGCGTACGTGTTAGGGTACGGGTTATTGTTAGCGTACGGGTTAGGATTCTGGGACGGGTTAGGGTAAGGCTTCAGGTAAGGGTTAGGGTTAGGGTTAGGGTTAGGGGACGGCGACGGTTTAGCGGCAGGTTAGGGTACGACAACGGTTTAGGGTGAGCGTACGTGTTAAGGTACGGGTTATTGTTAACGTACGGGTTAGGATTAGGGGACGGTTTAGGGTAAGGCTTTGGGTAAGGGTTAGCGTTAGGGTTAGGGTTAGGGTTAGGGGACGGGGACTGGGACAGTTTAGGGGACAGGTTAGGGTACGACAACGGTTTAGGGTGAGCGTACGTGTTAGGCTACGGGTTAGTGTTAGCGTACGGGTAAGGAATAGGGGACGGGTTAGGGTAAGGCTTCGGGTAAGGGTTAGGGTTAGGGTTAGGGTTAGGGTTAGGGGACGGGGACGGTTTAGGGGACAGGTTAGGGTACGACAACGGTTTAGTGTGAGCGTACGTGTTAGGGTACGGGTTAGTGTTAGCGTACGGGTTAGGATTAGAGGACGGGTTAGGGTAAGGCTTCGGGTAAGGGTTAGGGTTAGGGTTAGGGTTAGGGTTAGGGTTAGGAGACGGGGACGGTTTAGGGGACAGGTTAGTGTACGACAATGGTTTAGGGTGAGCGTACGTGTTAGGGTACGGTTTAGTGTTAGTGTATGGGTTAGGATTAGGGGACGGGTTAGGGTAAGGCTTCGGGTAAGGGTTAGGGTTAGGGGACGGGGACGGTTTAGGGGACAGGTTAGTGTACGACAACGGTTAGGGTGAGCGTATGTGTTAGGGTACAGGTTACTGCTAGCGTATGGGTTAGGATTAGGGGACGGGTTAGGGTAAGGCTTCGGGTAAGGGTTAGGGTTAGGGTTAGGGTTAGGGGACGGGGAAGGTTTAGGGGACAGGTTAGGGTACGACAACGTTTTAGGGTGAGCGTACGTGTTAGTGTACGGGTTAGTTTTAGCGTACGGGTTAGGATTAGGGGACGGGTTAGTGTAAGGCTTCGGGTAAGGGTTAGGGTTAGGGTTAGGGTTAGGGTTAGGGAACGGGGACGGTTTAGGGGACAGGTTAGGGTACGACAACGGTTTAGGGTGAGCGTACCTGTTAGGGTATGGGTTAGAGTTAGCATACGGGTTAGGATTAGGGGACGGGTTAGTGTAATGCTTCCGGTAAGGGTTAGGGTTAGGGTTAGGGTTAGGGGACGGGGACGGTTTAGGGGACAGGCTAGGGCACGACAACGGTTTTGGGTGAGCGTACGTGTTAGGGTATAGATTAGTGTTAGCGTTCGGGTAAGGATTAGGGGACGGGTTAGTGTAAGGCTTCGGGTAAGGGTTATGGTTAGGGTTAGGGTTAGGGGACGGGGACGGTTTAGGGGACAGGTTAGGGTACGACAACGTTTTATGGTGAGCGTACTGTTAGGGTACTGGTTATGGTTAGCGTATGGGTTAGGATTAGGGGACGGGTTAGAGTAAGGCTTCGGGTAAGGGATAGGGTTAGGGTTAGGGTTAGGGATAGGAGACGGCGACGGTTTAGGGGACAGGTTAGTGTACGAAAACGGTTTAGGGTGTGCGTATGTGTTAGGGTACGGTTTAGTGTTAGTGTACGGTTTAGGATTAGGGGACGGGTTACGGTAAGGCTTTGGGTAAGGGTTAGGTTTAGGGTTAGGGTTAGGGGACGGGGACGGTTTAGGGGACAGGTTAGGGTACGACAACGGTTTAGGGTGAGCATACGTGTTACGGTATGGGTTAGTGTTAGCCTACGGGTTAGGATTAGTGGACGGGTTAGGGTAAGGCTTCGGGTAAGTGTTAGGGTTAGGGTTAGGTTTAGGTTTATGGGACGGGGACGGGGACAGTTTAGGGGACAGGTTAGTGTACGACAACGGTTTAGGGTGAGCGTACGTGTTAGGGTACGGGTTATTGTTAGCGTATGGGTTAGGATTAGGGGACGGGTTAGGGTAAGGCTTCGGGTAAGGGTTAGGGTTAGGATTTGGGTTAGGGTTAGGGTTAGGGGATGGGGACGGTTTAGGGGACAGTTTAGGGTACGACAACGGTTTATGGTGAGCGTACGTGTTAGGCTACGGGTTAGTGTTAGCGTACGGGTTAGGATTAAGGGACGGGTTAGGGTAAGGCTTAGGGTAAGGGTTAGGGTTAGGGTTAGGGTTAGGGGACGGGGCCGGTTTAGGGGACAGGTTAGGGTACGACAACGTTTTAGGGTGAGCGTACGTGTTAGGGTACGAGATAGTGTTAGCATACGTGTTAGCATTAGGGGACGGGTTAGGGTAAGGCTTCGGGTAAGTGTTAGGGTTAGGGTTAGGGGACGGGGATGGTTTAGGGGACAGGTTAGGGCATGACAACGGTTTTGGGTGAGCGTACTTGTTAGGGTATGGATTAGTGTTAGCGTTCGGGTAAGGATTGGGGACGGGTTAGGTTAAGGCTTCGGGTAAGGGTTCGGGTTAGGGTTAGGGTTAGGGTTAGGGTTAGGGGACGGGGACGGTTTAGGGGACAGGTTAGGGTATGACAACGGTTTAGGGTGAGTGTACGTGTTAGGGTACGGGTTACTGTTAGCGTACGGGTTAGGATTAGGGGACGGGTTAGGATAAGGCTTTGGGTAAGGGTTAGGGTCAGGGTTAGGGTTAGGGTTAGGGGACGGGGACGGTTTAGGGGACAGGTTAGGGTACGACAACGGTTTATGGTGAGCGTACGTGTTAGGCTACGGGTTAGTGTTAGCGTACGTGTTAGGATTAGGGGACGGGTTAGGGTAAGGCTTCGGGTAAGGGTTAGGGTTAGGTTTAGGGTTAGGGGACGGGGACGGTTTAGGGGACAGGTTAGCATACGAAAACGGTTTAGGGTGAGCGTACGTGTTAGGGTACGAGTTAGTGTTAGCGTACGTGTTAGTATTACGGGACGAGTTAGCGTAAGGCTTCAGGTAAGGATTAGGGTTAGGGTTAGGGTTAGGGGACGGGTACGGTTTAGGGGACAGGTTAGGGTACGACAACGGTTTAGAGTGAGCGTACGTGTTAGGCTACGGGTTAGTGTTAGCGTACGGGTTAGGATTAGGGGACGGGTTAGGGTAAGGCTCCGGGTAAGTGTTAGGGTTAGGGTTAGCATTAGGGTTAGGGGACGGGGACGGTTTAGGGGACAGGTTAGAGTACGACAACGGTTTAGGTTGAGCGTATTTGTTAGTGTACGGGTTAGTGTTAGCGTACGGTTTAGGATTAGGGGACGGGTTAGGGTAAGGCTTCGGGTAAGGGTTAGGGTTAGGGTTAGGGTTAGGGTTAGGGTTAGGGAATGGGGACGGTTTAGGGGACAGGTTAGGGTACGACATCGGTTTAGCGTGAGCGTACGTGTTAGGGTACGGGTTAGAGTTAGCATACGGGTTAGGATTAGGGGACGGGTTAGGGTAATGCTTCGGTTAAGGGTTAGGGTTAGGGTTAGGGTTAGGGTTAGGGTTAGGGAACGGTGACGGTTTAGGGGACAGGTTAGGGTACGACAAGGGTTTAGGGTGAGCGTACGTGTTAGGGTACGGGTTATTGTTAGCGTACGGGTTAGGATTAGGGGACGGTTTGGTGTAAGGCTTCGGGTAATGGTTAGCGTTAGGGTTAGGGTTAGGGTTAGGGGACGGGGACGGGGACGGTTTAGGGGACAGGTTAGTGTACGACAATGGTTTAGCGTGAGCGTACGTGTTAGTGTACGGTTTAGTGTTAGCGTACGAGTTAGGATCACGGGACGGGTTAGGGTAAGGCTTCAGGTAAGGATTAGGGTTAGGGTTAGGGTTAGGGTTAGGGGACGGGGACGGTTTAGGGGACAGGTTAGTGTACGACAACGGTTTAGGGTGAGCGTACGTGTTAGAGTACAGTTTAGTGTTAGCGTACGGGTTAGGAGTAAGGGACGTTTTAGGGTAAGGCTTTGGGTAAGGGTTAGGGTTAGGGTTAGGGTTAGGGTTAGGGGACGGGGATGGTTTAGGGGACAGGTTAGGGTCCGACAACGGTTTAGGGTGAGCATACGTGTTAGGGTATGGGTTAGTGTTAGCCTACGGGTTAGGATTAGGGGACGGGTTAGTGTAAGGCTTCGGGTAAGTGTTAGGGTTAGGGTTAGGGTTAGGGTTAGGGGACGGGGACGGGGACGGTTTAGGGGACAGGTTAGTGTACGACAACGGTTTAGGGTGAGCGTACGTGTTAGGCTACTTGTTAGTGTTAGCGTACGGGTTAGGATTAGAGGACGGGTTAGGGTAAGGATTCGGGTAAGGTTTAGGGTTATGGTTAGGGTTAGGAGACGGGAAGGTTTAGGGGACAGGTTAGTGTACGACAACGGTTTAGGGTGAGCGTATATGTTAGGGTACGGTTTAGTGTTAGTGTACGGGTTAGGATTAGGGGACGGGTTACGGTAAGGCTTCGGGTAAGGGTTAGGGTTAGGGTTAGGGTTAGGGTTTGGGGACGGGGACGGGGACGGTTTAGGGGACAGGTTAGTGTACGACAACGGTTTAGGGTGAGCGTCCGTGTTAGGGTACGGTTTAGTGTTAGCGTACGGGTTAGGATTAGGGGACGGGTTAGGGTAAGGCTTCGGGTAAGGGTTCGGGTTAGGGTTAGGGTTAGGGTTAGGGGACGGGGACGGTTTAGGGGCCAGGTTAGGGTACGACAATGGTTTAGGGTGAGCGTACGTGTTAGGGTACGTGTTAGTGTTAGCGTAAGGTTTAGGATTAGAGGACGGTTTAGGGTAAGGATTCGGGTAAGTTTTAGGGTTAGGGTTAGGGTTAGGAGACGGGAAGGTTTAGGGGACAGGTTAGTGTACGACAACGGTTTAGGGTGAGCGTATATGTTAGGGTACGGTTTAGTGTTAGTGTACGGGTTAGGATTAGGGGACGGGTTACGGTAAGGCTTCGGGTAAGGGTTAGGGTTAGGGTTAGGGTTAGGGGATGGGGAAGGTTTAGGGGACAGGTTAGGGTACGACAACGGTTTAGGGTGAGCGTACGTGTTAGGGTATGGGTTAGAGTTAGCATACGGGTTAGGATTAGGGGACGGGTTAGTGTAATGCTTCGGGTAAGGGTTAGGGTTAGGGTTAGGGTTAGGGGACGGGGATGGTTTAGGGAACAGGTTAGGGCACGACAACGGTTTTGGGTGAGTGTACGTGTTAGGGTATGGATTAGTGTTAAATTTCGGGTAAGGAGTAGGGGACGGGTTAGTGTAAGGCTTCGGGTAAGGGTTCGGGTTAGGGTTAGGGTTAGGGTTAGGGGACGGGGACGGTTTAGGGGACAGCTTAGGGTACGACAACGGTTTAGGTTGAGCGTACTTGTTAGGGTACGGCTTAGTGTTAGCGTACGTGTTAGGATTAGGGGACGGGTTAGGGTAAGGCTTCGGGTAAGGGTTACGGTTAGGGTTAGGGTTAGGGTTAGTGTTAGGGGACGGGGACGGTTTAGGGGACAGGTTAGGGTATGACAACGGTTTATGGTGAGCGTACGTGTTAGGCTACGGGTTAGTGTTAGCGTATGGGTTAGGATTAGGGGACGGGTTAGGGTAAGGCTTAGGGTAAGGGTTAGGGTTAGGGTTAGGGTTAGGGGACGGAGACGGTTTAGGGGACAGGTTAGGGTACGACAACGGTTTAGGATGAGCGTACGTGTTAGGGTACGAGATAGTGTTAGCATACGTGTTAGTATTAGGGGACGGTTTAGGGTAAGGCTTCGGGTAACGGTTAGGGTTAGGGTTAGGGTTACGGGACGGGGAAGGTTTAGTGGACAGGTTAGGGTACGACAACGGTTTAGGGTGAGCGTACGTGTTAGTGTACGGGTTAGTGTTAGCGTACGGTTTAGGATTAGGTGACGGGTTAGGGTAAGGCTTCGGGTAAGGGTTAGGGTTAGGGTTAGGGTTAGGGTTAGGGTTAGGGATCGGGGACGGTTTAGGGGACAGGTTAGGGTACGACATCGGTTTAGCGTGAGCGTACGTGTTAGGGTACGGGTTAGAGTTAGCATACGGGTTAGGATTAGGGGACGGATTAGGGTAATGCTTCGGGTAAGGTTAGGGTTAGAGTTAGGGTTAGGGTTAGGGGACGTGGACAGATTAGGGGACAGGTTAGGGCATGACAAAGGTTTTGCGTGAGCGTACGTGTTAGGGTATGGATTAGTGTTAGCGTTCGGGTAAGGATTAGGGGACGGGTTAGGGTAAGGCTTCGGGTAAGGGTTCGGGTTAGGGTTAGGGTTAGGTTTAGGGTTAGGGGACGGTGACGGTTTAGGGGACAGGTTAGGGTACGACAACGGTTTAGGGTGAGCGTACGTGTTAGGGTACGGGTTACTGTTGGCGTACGGGTTAGGATTAGGGGACGGGTTAGGATAAGGCTTCGGGTAAGGTTTAGGGTTAGGGTTAGGGTTAGGGTTAGGGGACGGGGACCGTTTAGGGGACAGGTTAGGGTACGACAACGGTTTAGAGTGAGCGTACGTGTTAGGGTACGGTTTAGTGTTAGCGTACGGTTTAGGATTAGGGGACGGGTTAGGGTAAGGCTTCGGGTAAGGGTTAGGTTTAGGGTTAGGGTTAGGGTTAGTGTTAGGGGACGGGGACGTTTTAAGGGAAAGGTTAGAGTACGACAACGGTTTATGGTGAGCGTACGTGTTAGGCTACGGGTTAGTGTTAGCGTACGTGTTAGCATTAGGGGACGGGTTAGGGTAAGGCTTCGGGTAAGGCTTAGGTTTAGGTTTAGGGTTAGGGGACGGGCACGGTTTAGAGGACAGGTTAGCGTACGACAACGGTTTAGGGTGAACGTACGTGTTAGGGTACGAGTTAGTGTTAGCGTACGTGTTAGTATTACGGGACGAGTTAGCGTAAAGCTTCAGGTAAGGATTAGGGTTAGGGTTAGGGTTAGGGGACGGGGACGGTTTAGGGGACAGGTTAGGGCACGACAACGGTTTAGGGTGAGCGTACGTGTTAGGCTACGGGTTAGTGTTAGCGTACGGGTTAGGATTAGGGGACGGGTTAGGGTAAGGCTTCGGGTAAGGGTTAGGGTTAGGGTTAGGGTTAGGGGATGGGGACGGTTTAGGGGACAGGTTAGGGTTCGACAACGGTTTAGGGTGAGCGTACGTGTTAGGGTACTGGTTATGGTTAGCGTACGGGTTAGGATTAGGGGACGGGTTAGAGTAAGGCTTCGGGTAAGGGTTAGGGTTAGGGTTAGGGTTAGGGTTAGGGGACGGGGACGGTTTAGGGGACAGGTTAGTGTACGATAACGGTTTAGAGTGAGCGTACGTGTTAGGGTATGGGTTAGTGTTAGCGTACGGTTTAGGCTTATGGGACGGGATAGGGTAAGGCTTCGGGTAAGAGTTAGTGTTAGGGTTAGGGTTAGGGTTAGTGTTAGGGGACGGGGACGGTTTAGGGGACAGGTTAGGGTACGACAACAGTTTAGGGTGAGCGTCCGTGTTAGGGTACTGGTTAGTGTTAGTGTACGGTTTAGGATTAGGGGACGGGTTAGAGTAAGGCTTCGGGTAAGGGTTCGGGTTCGGGTTAGGGTTAGGGTTAGGGGAAGGGGACGGTTTAGGGGACAGGTTAGTGTACGACAACTGTTTAGGGTGAGCGTACGTGTTAGGGTATGGGTTAGTGTTAGCGTACGGGTTAGGCTTATGGGACGTGTTAGGGTAAGGCTTCGGGGAAGGGTTAGGGTTAGGGTTAGTGATAGGGGACGGGGATGGTTTAGGGTACAGTTTAGGGTACGAAAATGGTTTAGGGTGAGCATACGTGTTAGGGTACGGGTTAGTGTTAGCGTACGTGTTAGAATTAGAGGACGGGTTAGGGTAAGGCTTCGGGTAAGGGTTAGGGTTAGGGTTAGGGTTAGGGTTAGGGGACGGGGAAGGTTTAGGGTACAGGTTAGGGTATGACAACGGTTTAGGGTGAGCGTACGTGTTAGGGTACGGTTTAGTGTTAGCGTACGGGTTAGGATTAGGGGATGGGTTAGTGTAAGGCTTCGGGTAAGGGTTAGGTTTCGGGTTAGGGTTAGGGGACGGGGACGGTTTAGGGGACAGGTTATGTACGACAACGGTTTAGGGTGAGCGTACGTGTTAGGCTATGGGTTAGTGTTAGCGTACGGGTTAGGATTAGGGCACGGGTTATGGTACGGCTTCCTGTAAGGGTTAGGGTTAGGGTTAGGGTTAGGGTTAGGGGACGGGGACGGTTTAGGGGACAGGTTAGGGTACGACAACGGTTTAGGGTGAGCGTACGTGTTAAGGTACGGGTTAATGTTAGCGTACGGGTTAGGATTAGGGGACGGTTTAGGGTAAGGCTTCGGGTAAGTGTTAGCGTTAGGGTTAGGGTTAGGGTTAGGGGAAGGGGACGGGTACCGTTCAGGGGACAGGTTGGGGTACGACAACGGTTTTGGGTGAGCGTACGTGTTAGTGTACGGGTTAGTGTTAGCGTATGGGTTAGGATTACGGGATGGGTTAGGGTAAGGCTGCAGGTAAGGATTAGTGTTAGGGTTAGGGTGAGGGTTAGGGGACGTGGACGGTTTAGGGGACAGGTTAGGGTACGACAACGGTTTAGGATGAGCGTACGTGTTAGGTTACGGGTTAGTGATAGCGTACGGGTAAGGATTAGGGGACGGGTTAGGGTAAGGCTTCGGGTAAGGGTTAGGGTTAGGGTTAGGGTTAGGGTTAAGGGACGGGGAAGGTTTAGGGGACAGGTTAGTGTACGAAAACAGTTTAGGGTGAGCGTACGTGTTAGGGTACGTGTTAGTGTTAGCGTACGGGTTAGGATTAGAGGACGGGTTAGGGTAAGGCTTCGGGTAAGGGTTAGGATTAGGGTTAGGGTTAGGGTTAGGGTTAGTTGACGGGGACGGTTTAGGGGACAGGTTAGTGTACGACAACGGTTTAGGGTGTGCGTATGTGTTAGGGTACGGTTTAGTTTTAGCGTACGGGTGAGGATTAGGGGACGGGTTACTGTAAGGCTTCGGGTAAGGGTTAGGCTTAGGGTTAGGGTTAGGGGACGGGGACGGTTTAGGGGACAGGTTAGGGTACGACAACGGTTTAGGGTGAGCATACGTGTTAGGGTACGGGTTAGTGTTAGCCTACGTGTTAGGATTAGGGGACAGGTTAGGGTAAGGCTTCGGGTAAGTGTTAGGGTTAGGGTTAGGGTTAGGGTTAGGGGACGGGGACGGGGACGGTTTAGGGGACAGGTTAGTGTACGGCAACAGTTTAGGCTGAGCGTACGTGTTAGGGTACGGGTTAGTGTTAGCGTACGGGTTCAGATTAGGGTACGGGTTAGGGTAAGGCTTCGGGTAAGGTTTAGGGTTAGGGTTAGGGTTAGGGTTAGGGGACGGGGACGGTTTAGGGGACAGGTTAGGGTACGACAACGGTTTAGGGTGAGCGTACGTGTTAGGGTACGGGTTAGTGTTATCGTACGGGTTAGGACTAGGGGACGGGTTAGGGTAAGGCTTCGGGTAAGTGTTAGGGTTAGGGTTATGGTTAGGGTGAGGGGACGGGGACGGTTTAGGGGACAGGTTACGGTACGACAACGGTTTAGGGTGAGCGTACGTGTTAGTGTACGGGTTAGAGTTAGCGTACGGGTTAGGATTAGGGGACGGGTTAGGGTAAGGCTTCGGGTAAGGGTTAGGGTTAGGGTTAGGGTTATGGTTAGGGAACGGGGACGGTTTAGGGGACAGGTTAGGGTACGACAACGGTTTAGGGTGAGCGTACGTGTTAGGGTATGGTTTAGAGTTAGCATACGGGTTAGGATTAGGGGACGGATTAGGGTAATGCTTCGGGTAAGGGTTAGGGTTAGGGTTAGGGTTAGGGTTAGGGAACGGGGACGGTTTAGGGGACAGGTTAGGGCACGACAACGGTTTTGGGTGAGTGTACGTGTTAGGGTATGGGTTAGTGTTAGCGTACGGTATAGGCTTATGGGACGGGTTAAGGTAAGGCTTCGTGTAAGTGTTAGTGTTAGGGTTAGGGTTAGGGGACGGGGACGGATTAGGGGACAGGTTAGGGTACGACAACAGTTTAGGGTGAGCGTCCGTGTTAGGCTACTGGTTAGTATTAGCGTACGGGTTAGGATTAGGGGACGGGTTAGGGTAAGGCTTCGGGTAAGGGTTCGGGTTCGGGTTAGGGTTAGGGTTAGGGGACGGGGACGGTTTAGGGGACAGGTTAGTGTACGACAAATGTTTAGGGTGAGCGTACGTGTTAGGGTATGGGTTAGTGTTAGCGTATGGGTTAGGCTTATGGGACGTGTTAGGGTAAGGCTTCGGGTAAGGGTTAGGGTTAGGGTTAGGGTTAGGGTTAGGGATAGGGGACGGGGATGGTTTAGGGTACAGGTTAGGGTACGACAATGGTTTAGGGTGAGCATACGTGTTAGGGTACGGGTTAGTGTTAGCGTACGGGTTAGGATTAGAGGACGGGTTAGGGTAAGGATTCGGGTAAAGTTTAGGGTTAGGGTTAGGGTTAGGGTTAGGAGACGGGGAAGGTTTAGGGGACCGGTTAGTGTACGACAACGGTTTAGGGTGAACATATATGTTAGGGTACGGTTTAGTGTTAGTGTACGGGTTAGGATTAGGGGACGGGTTACGGTAAGGCTTCGGGTAAGGTTTAGGGTTAGGGTTAGGGTTAGGGTTAGGGTTAGGGGACGGGGACGGTTTAGTGGACAGGTTAGGATACGACAACGGTTTAGGATGAGCGTACGTGTTAGGGTACGGGTTAGAGTTAGCATACGGGTTAGGATTAGGGGACGGGTTAGGGTAAGGCTTCGGGTAAGGGTTAGGGTTAGGGTTAGCGTTAGGGTTAGGGGACGGGGACGGTATAGGGGACAGGTTCGTGTACGAGAACGGTTTAGGTTGAGCGTACGTGTTAGTGTACGGGTTATTGTTAGCGTATGGGTTAGGTTTAGGGGACGGTTTAGGGTAAGCCTTCGGTTAAGGTTTAGGGTTAGGGTTAGGATTAGGGTTAGGGTTAGGGGACGGGGATGGTTTAGGGGAGAGGTTAGTGTCCGACAATGCTTTAGGGTGAGCGTACGTGTTAGGGTACGGGTTAGTGTTAGCGTACGGGTTAGGATTCAGGGACGGGTTAGGGTAAGGCTTCAGGTAAGGGTTAGGGTTAGGGTTAGGGTTAGGGTTAGGGGACGGCGACGGTTTAGGGGACAGGTTAGTGTACGACAACTGTTTAGGGTGAGTGTACGTGTTAGGGTACCGGTTAGTGTTAGCGTACGGGTTAGGATTACGGGACGGGTTAGGGTAAGGCTTCGGGTAAGGGTTAGGGTTAGGGTTAGGGTTAGGGTTAGGGTTAGGGTTAGGGGACGGCGACGGTTTAGGGGACAGGTTAGGGTACGACAACGGTTTAGGGTGAGTGTACGTGTAAAGGTACGGGTTAATGTTAGCGTACGGGTTAGGATTAGGGGACGGTTTAGGTTAAGGCTTCGGGTAAGGGTTAGCGTTAGGGTTAGGGTTAGGGTTAGGGGACGGGGACGGGGACGGTTTAGGGGACAGGTTAGGGTACAACAACGGTTTAGGGTGAGCGTACGTGTTAGTGTACGGGTTAGTGTTAGCGTATGGGTTAGGATTACGGGACGGGTTAGGGTAAGGCTTCAGGTAAGGATTAGTGCTAGAGTTAGGGTTAGGGTGAGGGTTAGGGGACGTGGACGGTTTAGGGGACAGGTTAGGGTACGACAACGGTTTAGGGTGAGCGTACGTGTTAGGCTACGGGTTAGTGATAGCGTACGGGTAAGGATTAGGGGACGGGTTAGGGTAAGGCTTCGGGTAAGGGTTAGGGTTAGGGTTAGGGTTAGGGTTAAGGGACGGGGACGGTTTAGGGGACAGGTTAGTGTACGAAAACGCTTTAGGGTGAGCGTACCTGTAAGGGTACGTGTTAGTGTTAGCGTACGGGTTAGGATTAGACGACGGGTTAGGGTAAGGCTTCGGGTAAGGGTTAGGATTAGGGTTAGGGTTAGGGTTAGGGTTAGTTGACGGGGACGGTTTAGGGGACAGGTTAGTGTACGACAACGGTTTAGGGTGTGCGTATGTGTTAGGGTACGGTTTAGTGTTAGCGTACGGTTTAGGATTAGGGGACGGGTTACTGTAAGGCTTCGGGTAAGGGTTAGGGTTAGGATTAGGGTTAGGTTTAGGGTTATGGAACGGGGACGGTTTAGGGGACAGGTTAGGGTACGACAACGGTTTAGGGTGAGCGTACGTGTTAGGGTATGGGTTAGAGTTAGCATACGGGTTAGGATTAGGGGACGGATTAGGGTAATGCTTCGGGTAAGGGTTAGGGTTAGGGTTAGGGTTAGGGTTAGGGGACGGGGAAGGTTTAGGGGACAGGTTAGGGTATGACAACGGTTTAGGGTGAGCGTACGTGTTAGGGTACGGTTTAGTGTTAGCGTACGGGTTAGGATTAGGGGATGGGTTAGGGTAAGGCTTCGGGTAAGGGTTAGGTTTAGGGTTAGGGTTAGGGGACGGGGACGGTTTAGGGGACAGGTTAGTGTACGACAAAGTTTTAGGGTGAGCGTACGAGTTAGGCTATGGGTTAGTGTTAGCGTACGGGTTAGGATTAGGGCACGGGTTATGGTACGGCTTCCTGTAAGGGTTAGGGTTAGGGTTAGGGTTAGGGTTAGGGGATGGGGACGGTTTAGCGGACATGTTAGGGTACGACAACGGTTTAGGGTGAGCATACGTGTTAGGGTACGGGTTAGTGTTAGCCTACGGTTTAGGATTAGGGGACGGGTTAGGGTAAGGCTTCGGGTAAGGGTTAGGGTTAGGTTTAGGTTTAGGGTTAGGGGACGGGGACGGTTTAGTGGACAGGTTAGGGTACGACAACGGTTTAGGATGAGCGTACGTGTTAGGGTACGGGTTAGAGTTAGCATACGGGTTAGGATTAGGGGACGGGTTAGGGTAAGGCTTCGGGTAAGGTTTAGGGTTAGGGTTAGGGTTAGGGTTAGGGTTAGGGGACGGGGACGGTTTAGTGGACAGGTTAGGATACGATAACGGTTTAGGATGAGCGTACGTGTTAGGGTACGGGTTAGAGTTAGCATACGGGTTAGGATTAGGGGACGGGTTAGGGTAAGGCTTCGGGTAAGGGTTAGGGTTAGGGTTAGCGTTAGGGTTAGGGGACGGGGACGGTATAGGGGACAGGTTCGGGTACGAGAACGGTTTAGGTTGAGCGTACGTGTTAGGGTACGGGTTATTGTTAGCGTATGGGTTAGGTTTAGGGGACGGTTTAGGGTAAGCCTTCGGTTAAGGTTTAGGGTTAGGGTTAGGATTAGGGTTAGGCTTAGGGGACGGGGATGGTTTAGGGGACAGGTTAGTGTCCGACAACGCTTTAGGGTGAGCGTACGTGTTAGGGTACGGGTTAGTGTTAGCGTACGCGTTAGGATTCAGCGACGGGTTAGGGTAAGGCTTCAGGTAAGGGTTAGGGATAGGGTTAGGGTTAGGGTTAGGGGACGGCGACGGTTTAGGGGACAGGTTAGGGTACGACAACTGTTTAGGGTGAGTGTACGTTTTAGGGTACCGGTTAGTGTTAGCGTACGGGTTAGGATTACGGGACGGGTTAGGGTAAGGCTTCGGGTAAGGGTTAGGGTTAGGATTAGGGTTAGGGTTAGGGTTAGGGAACGGGGACGGTTTAGGGGACAGGTTAGGGTACAACAACGGTTTAGGGTGAGCGTACGTGTTAGGGTATGGGTTAGAGTTAGCATACGGGTTAGGATTAGGGGATGGATTAGGGTAATGCTTCGGGTAAGGGTTAGGGTTAGGGTTAGGGTTAGGGGACGGGGAAGGTTTAGGGGAGAGGTTAGGGTATGACAACGGTTTAGGGTGAGCGTACGTGTTAGGGTACGGTTTAGTGTTAGCATACGGGTTAGGATTATGGGATTGGTTAGGGTAAGGCTTCGGGTAAGGGTTAGGTTTTGGGTTAGGGTTAGGGGACGGGGACGGTTTAGGGGACAGGTTAGTGTACGACAAAGTTTTAGGGTGAGCGTACGTGTTAGGCTATGGGTTAGTGTTAGCGTACGGGTTAGGATTAGGGCACGGGTTATGCTACGGCTTCCTGTAAGGGTTAGGGTTAGGGTTAGGGTTAGGGTTAGGGGATGGGGACGGTTTAGGGGACAGGTTAGGGTACGACAACGGTTTAGGGTGAGCATACGTGTTAGGGTACGGGTTAGTGTTAGCCTACGGTTTAGGATTAGGGGACGGGTTAGGGTAAGGCTTCGGGTAAGGGTTAGCGTTAGGGTTAGGGTTAGGGTTAGGAGACGGGGACGGGGACGGTTTAGGGGACAGGTTAGGGTACGACAACGGTTTAGGGTGAGCGTACGTGTTAGTGTACGGGTTAGTGTTAGCGTATGGGTTAGGATTACGGGACGGGTTAGGGTAAGGCTTCAGGTAAGGATTAGTGTTAGAGTTAGGGTTAGGGTGAGGGTTAGGGGACGTGGACGGTTTAGGGGACAGGTTAGGGTACGACAACGGTTTAGGGTGAGCGTACGTGTTAGGCTACGGGTTAGTGATAGCGTACGGGTAAGGATTAGGGGACGGGTTAGGGTAAGGCTTCGGGTAAGGGTTAGGGTTAGGGTTAGGGTTAGGGTTAAGGGACGGGGACGGTTTAGGGGACAGGTTAGTGTACGAAAACGCTTTAGGGTGAGCGTACCTGTTAGGGTACGTGTTAGTGTTAGGGTACGGGTTAGGATTAGAGGACGGGTTAGGGTAAGCCTTCGGGTAAGGGTTAGGATTAGGGTTAGGGTTAGGGTTAGGGTTAGTTGACGGGGACGGTTTAGGGGACAGGTTAGTGTACGACAACGGTTTAGGGTGTGCGTATGTGTTAGGGTACGGTTTAGTGTTAGCGTACGGTTTAGGATTAGGGGACGGGTTACTGTAAGGCTTCGGGTAAGGGTTAGGGTTAGGATTAGGGTTAGGGTTAGGGTTATTGAACGGGGACGGTTTAGGGGACAGGTTAGGGTACGACAACGGTTTAGGGTGAGCGTACATGTTAGGGTATGTGTTAGAGTTAGCATACGGGTTAGGATTAGGGGACGGATTAGGGTAATGCTTCGGGTAAGGGTTAGGGTTAGGGTTAGGGTTAGGGGACGGGGAAGGTTTAGGGGACAGGTTAGGGTATGACAACGGTTTAGGGTGAGCGTACGTGTTAAGGTACGGTTTAGTGTTAGCGTACGGGTTAGGATTAGGGGATGGGTTAGGGTAAGGCTTCGGGTTAGGGTTAGGTTTAGGGTTAGTGTTAGGGGACGGGGACGGTTTAGGGGACAGGTTAGTGTACGACAAAGTTTTAGGGTGAGCGTACGTGTTAGGCTATGGGTTAGTGTTAGCGTACGGGTTAGGATTAGGGCAAGGGTTATGGTACGGCTTCCTGTAAGGGTTAGGGTTAGGGTTAGGGTTAGGGTTAGGTTTAGGGTTAGGGGACGGGGACGGTTTAGTGGACAGGTTAGGGTACGACAACGGTTTAGGATGAGCGTACGTGTTAGGGTACGGGTTAGAGTTAGCATACGGGTTAGGATTAGGGGACGGGTTAGGGTAAGGCTTCGGGTAAGGTTTAGGGTTAGGGTTAGGGTTAGGGTTAGGGTTAGGGGACGGGGACGGTTTAGTGGACAGGTTAGGATACGACAACGGTTTAGGATGAGCGTACGTGTTAGGGTACGGGTTAGAGTTAGCATACGGGTTAGGATTAGGGGACGGGTTAGGGTAAGGCTTCGGGTAAGGGTTAGGGTTAGGGTTAGCGTTAGGGTTAGGGGACGGGGACGGTATAGGGGACAGGTTCGGGTACGAGAACGGTTTAGGTTGAGCGTACGTGTTAGGGTACGGGTTATTGTTAGCGTATGGGTTAGGTTTAGGGGACGGTTTAGGGTAAGCCTTCGGTTAAGGTTTAGGGTTAGGGTTAGGATTAGGGTTAGGCTTAGGGGACGGGGATGGTTTAGGGGACAGGTTAGTGTCCGAAAACGCTTTAGGGTGAGCGTACGTGTTAGGGTACGGGTTAGTGTTAGCGTACGGGTTAGGATTCAGCGACGGGTTAGGGTAAGGCTTCAGGTAAGGGTTAGGGTTAGGGTTAGGGTTAGGGTTAGGGGACGGCGACGGTTTAGGGGACAGGTTAGGGTACGACAACTGTTTAGGGTGAGTGTACGTTTTAGGGTACCGGTTAGTGTTAGCGTACGGGTTAGGATTACGGGACGGGTTAGGGTAAGGCTTCGGGTAAGGGTTAGGGTTAGGGTTAGGGTTAGGGTTAGGGTTAGTGTTAGGGTTAGGGGACGGGGACGGTTTAGGGGACAGGTTAGGGTACGACAACGGTTTAGGGTGAGCGTACGTGTAAAGGTACGGGTTAATGTTAGCGTACGGGTTAGGATTAGGGGACGGTTTAGGGTAAGGCTTCGGGTAAGGGTTAACGTTAGGGTTAGGGTTAGGGTTAGGGGACGGGGACGGGGACGGTTTAGGGGACAGGTTAGGGTACGACAACGGTTTAGGGTGAGCGTACGTGTTAGTGTACGGGTTAGAGTTAGCGTACGGGTTAGGATTAGGGGACGGGTTAGGGTAAGGCTTCGGGTAAGGGTTAGGGTTAGGATTAGGGTTAGGGTTAGGGTTAGGGAATGGGGACGGTTTAGGGGACAGGTTAGGGTACGACAACGGTTTAGGGTGAGCGTACGTGTTAGGGTATGGGTTAGAGTTAGCATACGGGTTAGGATTAGGGGACGGATTAGGGTAATGCTTCGGGTAAGGGTTAGGGTTAGGGTTAGGGTTAGGGTTAGGGGACGGGGAAGGTTTAGGGGACACGTTAGGGCATGACAACGGTTTAGGGTGAGCGTACGTGTTAGGGTACGGTTTAGTGTTAGCGTACGGGTTAGGATTATGGGATTGGTTAGGGTAAGGCTTCGGGTAAGGGTTAGGTTTAGGGTTAGGGTTAGGGGACGGGGACGGTTTAGGGGACAGGTTAGTGTACGACAAAGTTTTAGGGTGAGCGTACGTGTTAGGCTATGGGTTAGTGTTAGCGTACGGGTTAGGATTAGGGCACGGGTTATGGTACGGCTTCCTGTAAGGGTTAGGGTTAGGGTTAGGGTTAGGGTTAGGGGATGGGGACGGTTTAGGGGACAGGTTAGGGTACGACAACGGTTTAGGGTGAGCATACGTGTTAGGGTACGGGTTAGTGTTAGCCTACGGTTTAGGATTAGGTGACGGGTTAGGGTAAGGCTTCGGGTAAGGGTTAGGGTTAGGGTTAGGGTTAGTGTTAGGGGACGGGGACGGGTTAGGGGACAGGTTAGGGTACGACAACGGTTTAGGGTGAGCGTACGTGTTAGGGTACGGGTTAGTGTTAGCGTACGGGTTAGGATTAGCGGACGGGTTAGGGTTAGGCTTCGGATAAGGGTTAGGGTTAGGGTTAGGGTTAGGGGACGGGGACGGGGACGGTTTAGGGGACAGGTTAGGGTATGACAACGGTTTAGGGTGAGCGTACGTGTTACGGTACGGGTTAGTGTTATCGTAAGGGTTAGGATTATGGGACGGGTTAGGGTAAGGCTTCGGGTAAGGGTTAGGGTTAGGGTTAGGTTTAGGGTTAGGGGACGGGGACGGTTTAGTGGACAGGTTAGGATACGACAACGGTTTAGGATGAGCGTACGTGTTAGGGTACGGGTTAGAGTTAGCATACGGGTTAGGATTAGGGGACGGGTTAGGGTAAGGCTTCGGGTAAGGGTTAGGGTTAGGGTTAGCATTAGGGTTAGGGGACGGGGACGGTATAGGGGACAGGTTCGGGTACGAGAACGGTTTAGGTTGAGCGTACGTGTTAGGGTACGGGTTATTGTTAGCGTATGGTTTAGGTTTAGGGGACGGTTTAGGGTAAGCCTTCGGTTAAGGTTTAGGGTTAGGGTTAGGATTAGGGTTAGGCTTAGGGGACGGGGATGGTTTAGGGGACAGGTTAGTGTCCGACAACGCTTTAGGGTGAGCGTACGTGTTAGGGTACGGGTTAGTGTTAGCGTACGGGTTAGGATTCAGGGACGGGTTAGGGTAAGGCTTCAGGTAAGGGTTAGGGTTAGGGTTAGGGTTAGGGTTAGGGGACGGCGACGGTTTAGGGGACAGGTTAGGGTACGACAACTGTTTAGGGTGAGTGTACGTGTTAGGGTACCGGTTAGTGTTAGCGTACGGGTTAGGATTACGGGACGGGTTAGGGTAAGGCTTCGGGTAAGGGTTAGGGTTAGGGTTAGGGTTAGGGTTAGGGTTAGGGTTAGGGGACGGGGACGGTTTAGGGGACAGGTTAGGGTACGACAACGGTTTAGGGTGAGCGTACGTGTTAGTGTACGGGTTAGTGTTAGCGTATGGGTTAGGATAACGGGACGGGTTAGGGTAAGGCTTCAGGTAAGGATTAGTGTTAGAGTTAGGGTTAGGGTGAGGGTTAGGGGACGTGGACGGTTTAGGGGACAGTTTAGGGTACGACAACGGTTTAGGGTGAGCGTACGTGTTAGGCTACGGGTTAGTGATAGCGTACGGGTAAGGATTAGGGGACGGGTTAGTGTAAGGCTTCGGGTAAGGGTTAGGGTTAGGGTTAGGGTTAGGGTTAAGGGACGGGGACGGTTTAGGGGACAGGTTAGTGTACGAAAACGGTTTAGGGTGAGCGTACCTGTTAGGGTACGTGTTAGTGTTAGCGTACGGGTTAGGATTAGAGGACGGGTTAGGGTAAGGCTTCGGGTAAGGGTTAGGATTAGGGTTAGGGTTAGGGTTAGGGTTAGTTGACGGGGACGGTTTAGGGGACAGGTTAGTGTACGACAACGGTTTAGCGTGTGCGTATGTGTTAGCGTACGCTTTAGTGTTAGCGTACGGGTTAGGATTAGGGGACGGGTTACGGTAAGGCTTCGGGTAAGGGTTAGGGTTAGGTTTAGGGTTAGGGTTAGGGGACGGGGACGGTTTAGGGGACAGGTTAGGGTACGACAACGGTTTAGGGTGAGCGTACGTGTTAGGGTACCGTTTAGTGTTAGCGTACGGTTTAGGATTAGGGGACGGGTTAGTGTAAGGCTTCGGGTAAAGGTTAGGTTTAGGGTTAGGGTTAGGGGACAGGGACGGTTTAGGGGACACGTTAGGGTACGACAACGGTTTAGGGTGAGCGTACGTTTTAGGGTACGGGTTCGTGTTAGCGTACGGGTTAGGATTAGGGGACGGGTTAGTGTAAGGCTTCGGGTAAGGGTTAGGGTTAGGTTTAGGGTTAGGGTTAGTGTTAGGGGACGGGGACCGTTTAGGGGACAGGTTAGGGTACGACAACGGTTTAAGGTGAGCATACGTGTTAGGGTACGGGTTAGTGTTAGCCTACGGGTTAGGATTAGGGGACGGGTTAGGGTAAGACTTCGGGTAAGGGTTAGGGTTAGGTTTAGGGTTAGGGGACGGGGACGGGGACGGGGAGGCTTTAGGGTACAGGTTAGTGTACAACAACGGTTTAGGGTGAGCGTACGTGTTAGGGTACGGGTTAGTGTTAGCGTACGGGTTAGGATTAGGGGACGGGTTAGTGTAAGGCTTCGGGTAAGGTTTAGGGTTAGGGTTAGGGTTAGGGTTAGGGGACGGGGACGGTTTAGGGGACAGGTTAGGGTATGACAACGGTTTAGGGTGAGCGTACGTGTTAGGGTACGGGTTAGTGTTATCGTATGGGTTAGGATTAGGGGACGGGTTAGGGTAAGGCTTCGGGTAAGGGTTAGGGTTAGGGTTAGGGTTAGGGTTAGGGGACGGGGACGGGGACGGTTTAGGGGACAGGTTAGTGTACGACAACGGTTTAGGGTGAGTGTACGTGTTAGGGTACGGATTAGTGTTAGCGTACGGGTTAGGATTAGGGGACGGGTTAGGGTAAGGCTTCGGGTAAGGGTTAGGGTTAGGGTTAGGGTTAGGGTTAGGGAACGGGGACGGTTTAGGGGACAGGTTAGGGTACGACAACGGTTTAGGGTGAGCGTACGTGTTAGGGTACGGGTTAGAGTTAGCATGAGGTTTAGGAATAGGGGACGGTTTAGGGTAAGGCTTCGGGTAAGGGTTCGGGTTAGGGTTATGGATAGGGTTAGGGTCAGGGTTAGGGGACGGTGACAGTTTAGGGGACAGGTTAGGGTACGACAACGGTTTAGGGTGAGCGTACGTGTTAGGGTACGGGTTAGTGTTAAAGTACGGGTTAGGTTTAGGGTACGGCTTAGTGTAAGGCTTCGGGTAAGGGTTAGGGGTAGGGTTAGGGTTAGGGGACGGGGACGGTTTAGGGGACAGGTTAGGGTACGACAACGGTTTAGGGTGAGTGTACGTGTTAGGGTACGGGTTAGTGTTAGCGTACGGGTTAGGATTAGAGGACGGGTTAGGGTAAGGCTTCGGGTAAGGGTTAGGGTTAGGGTTATGGTTAGGGTTAGGGTTAGGAGACGGGGAAGGTTTAGGGGACAGGTTAGTGTACGACAACGGTTTAGGTTGTGCGTATGTGTTAGCGTACGCTTTAGTGTTAGCGTACGGGTTAGGATTAGGGGACGGGTTACGGTAAGGCTTCGGGTAAGGGTTAGGGTTAGGTTTAGGGTTAGGGTTAGGGGACGGGGACGGTTTAGGGGACAGGTTAGGGTACGACAACGGTTTAGGGTGAGCGTACGTGTTAGGGTACCGTTTAGTGTTAGCGTACGGTTTAGGATTAGGGGACGGGTTAGTGTAAGGCTTCGGGTAAGGGTTAGGGTTAGGGTTAGGGTTAGGGGACAGGGACGGTTTAGGGGACACGTTAGGGTACGACAACGGTTTAGGGTGAGCGTACGTGTAAAGGTACGGGTTAATGTTAGCGTACGGGTTAGGATCAGGGGACGGTTTAGGGTAAGGCTTCGGGTAAGGGTTAGCGTTAGGGTTAGGGTTAGGGTTAGGGGACGGGGACGGGGACGGTTTAGGGGAAAGGTTAGGGTACGACAACGGTTTAGGGTGAGCGTACGTGTTAGTGTACGGGTTAGTGTTAGCGTATGGGTTAGGATAACGGGACGGGTTAGGGTAAGGCTTCAGGTAAGGATTAGTGTTAGAGTTAGGGTTAGGGTGAGGGTTAGGGGACGTGGACGGTTTAGGGGACAGGTTAGGGTACGACAACGGTTTAGGGTGAGCGTACGTGTTAGGCTACGGGTTAGTGATAGCGTACGGGTAAGGATTAGGGGACGGGTTAGTGTAAGGCTTCGGGTAAGGGTTAGGGTTAGGGTTAGGGTTAGGGTTAAGGGACGGGGACGGTTTAGGGGACAGGTTAGTGTACGAAAACGGTTTAGGGTGAGCGTACCTGTTAGGGTACGTGTTAGTGTTAGCGTACGGGTTAGGATTAGAGGACGGGTTAGTGTAAGGCTTCGGGTAAGGGTTAGGATTAGGGTTAGGGTTAGGGTTAGGGTTAGATGACGGGGACGGTTTAGGGGACAGGTTAGTGTACGACAACGGTTTAGCGTGTGCGTATGTGTTAGGGTACGGTTTAGTGTTAGCGTACGGGTTAGGATTAGGGGACGGGTTACTGTAAGGCTTCGGGTAAGGGTTAGGGTTAGGGTTAGGGTTAGGGTTAGGGGACGGGGACGGTGACGGTTTAGGGGACAGGTTAGTGTACGACAACGGTTTAGGGTGAGCGTACGTGTTAGGGTACGGGTTAGTGTTAGTGTACGGGTTCAGATTAGGGTACGGGTTAGGGTAAGGCTTCGGGTAAGGTTTAGGGTTAGGGTTAGGGTTAGGGTTAGGGTTAGGGCACGGGGACGGTTTAGGGGACAGGTTAGGGTACGACAACGGTTTAGGGTGAGCGTACGTGTTAGGGTACGGGTTAGTGTTATCGTACGGGTTAGGATTAGGGGATGGGTTAGGGTAAGGCTTCGGGTAAGTGTTAGGGTTAGGGTTAGGGTTAGGGTGAGGGGACGGGGACGGTTTAGGGGACAGGTTACGGTACGACAACGGTTTAGGGTGAGCGTACGTGTTAGTGTACGGGTTAGAGTTAGCGTACGGGTTAGGATTAGGGGACGGGTTAGGGCAAGGCTTCGGGTAAGGGTTAGGGTTAGGATTAGGATTAGGGTTAGGGTTAGGGAACGGGGATGGTTTAGGGGACAGGTTAGGGTACGACAACGGTTTAGGGTGAGCGTACGTGTTAGGGTATGGGTTAGAGTTAGAATACGGGTTAGGATTAGGGGACGGATTAGGGTAATGCTTCGGGTAAGGGTTAGGGTTAGGGTTAGGGTTAGGGTTAGGGGACGGGGACGGTTTAGGGGACAGGTTAGGGCACGACAACGGTTTTGGGTGAGCGTACGTGTTAGGGTATGGATTAGTGTTAGCGTTCGGGTAAGGATTACGGGACGGGTTAGGGTAAGGCTTCGGGTAAGAGTTCGGGTTAGGGTTAGGGTTAGGTTTAGGGCTAGGGGACGGTGACGGTGACGGTATAGGGGAGAGTTTAGGGTACGACAACGGTTTAGGGTGAGCGTACGTGTTAGGGTACGGTTTAGTGTTAGCGTACGGGTTAGGATTAGGGGACGGGTTAGGGTAAGGCTTCGGGTAAGGTTTAGGGTTAGGGTTAGGGTTAGTGTTAGTGTTAGGGGACGGAGACGGTTTAAGGGACAAGTTAGGGTACGACAACGGTTTATGGTGAGCGTACGTGTTAGGCTACTGGTTAGTGTTAGCGTACGGGTTAGGATTAGGGGACGGGTTAGGGTAAGGCTTCGGGTAAGGGTTAGGTTTAGGGTTAGGGTTAGGGGACGGGGACGGTTTAGGGGACAGGTTAGGGTACGACAACGGTTAAGGGTGAGCGTACATGTTAGGGTACGGTTTAGGGTTAGCGTAAGGGTTAGGATTAGGGGATGGGTTAGTGTAAGACTTCGGGTAAGGGTTAGGGTTAGGGTTAGGGATAGGGGACGGGGATGGTTTAGGGTACAGGTTAGTGTACGACAATGGTTTAGAGTGAGCGTACGTGTTAGGGTACGGGTTAGGGTTAGCGTACGGGTTAGGATTAGGGGATGGGTTAGTGTAAGGCTTCGGGTAAGGGTTAGGGTTAGGGTTAGGGTTAGGGTTAGGGTACGGGGACGGTTTAGGGGACAGGTTAGGGTACGACAACGGTTTAGGGTGAGCGTAGGTGTTAGGGTACGGGTTAGTGTTAGCGTACGGGTTAGGATTGGGCACGGGTTAGGGTAAGGCTTCGGGTAAGGGTTCGGGTTAGGGTTAGGGTTAGGGATAGGGGACGGTGACGGTTCAGGGGACAGGTTAGGGTACGACAATGGTTTAGGGTGAGCGTACGTGTTAGGGTACGGGTTAGTGTTAAAGTACGGGTTAGGTTTAGGGTACGGCTTAGTGTAAGGCTTCGGGTAAGGGTTAGGGGTAGGGTTAGGGTTAGGGGACGGGGACGGTTTAGGGGACAGGTTAGGGTACGACAACGGTTTAGGGTGAGTGTACGTGTTAGGGTACGGGTTAGTGTTAGCGTACGGGTTAGGATTAGAGGACGGGTTAGGGTAAGGCTTTGGGTAAGGGTTAGGGTTAGGGTTAGGGTTAGGGTTAGGGTTAGGAGACGGGGAAGGTTTAGGGGACAGGTTAGTGTACGACAACGGTTTAGGTTGTGCGTATGTGTTAGCGTACGCTTTAGTGTTAGCGTACGGGTTAGGATTAGGGGACGGGTTACGGTAAGGCTTCGGGTAAGGGTTAGGGTTAGGTTTAGGGTTAGGGTTAGGGGACGGGGACGGTTTAGGGGACAGGTTAGGGTACGACAACGGTTTAGGGTGAGCGTACGTGTTAGGGTACCGTTTAGTGTTAGCGTACGGTTTAGGATTAGGGGACGGGTTAGTGTAAGGCTTCGGGTAAAGTTTAGGTTTAGGGTTAGGGTTAGGGGACAGGGACGGTTTAGGGGACACGTTAGGGTACGACAACGGTTTAGGGTGAGCGTACGTTTTAGGGTACGGGTTCGTGTTAGCGTACGGGTTAGGATTAGGGGACGGGTTAGTGTAAGGCTTCGGGTAAGGGTTAGGGTTAGGTTTAGGGTTAGGGTTAGTGTTAGGGGACGGGGACCGTTTAGGGGACAGGTTAGGGTACGACAACGGTTTAAGGTGAGCATACGTGTTAGGGTACGGGTTAGTGTTAGCCTACGGGTTAGGATTAGGGGACGGGTTAGGGTAAGACTTCGGGTAAGGGTTAGGGTTAGGTTTAGGGTTAGGGGACGGGGACGGGGACGGGGAGGCTTTAGGGTACAGGTTAGTGTACAACAACGGTTTAGGGTGAGCGTACGTGTTAGGGTACGGGTTAGTGTTAGCGTACGGGTTAGGATTAGGGGACGGGTTAGTGTAAGGCTTCGGGTAAGGTTTAGGGTTAGGGTTAGGGTTAGGGTTAGGGGACGGGGACGGTTTAGGGGACAGGTTAGGGTATGACAACGGTTTAGGGTGAGCGTACGTGTTAGGGTACGGGTTAGTGTTATCGTATGGGTTAGGATTAGGGGACGGGTTAGGGTAAGGCTTCGGGTAAGGGTTAGGGTTAGGGTTAGGGTTAGGGTTAGGGGAAGGGGACGGGGACGGTTTAGGGGACAGGTTAGTGTACGACAACGGTTTAGGGTGAGTGTACGTGTTAGGGTACGGATTAGTGTTAGCGTACGGGTTAGGATTAGGGGACGGGTTAGGGTAAGGCTTCGGGTAAGGGTTAGGGTTAGGGTTAGGGTTAGGGTTAGGGAACGGGGACGGTTTAGGGGACAGGTTAGGGTACGACAACGGTTTAGGGTGAGCGTACGTGTTAGGGTACGGGTTAGAGTTAGCATGAGGTTTAGGAATAGGGGACGGTTTAGGGTAAGGCTTCGGGTAAGGGTTCGGGTTAGGGTTATGGATAGGGTTAGGGTCAGGGTTAGGGGACGGTGACAGTTTAGGGGACAGGTTAGGGTACGACAACGGTTTAGGGTGAGCGTACGTGTTAGGGTACGGGTTAGTGTTAAAGTACGGGTTAGGTTTAGGGTACGGCTTAGTGTAAGGCTTCGGGTAAGGGTTAGGGGTAGGGTTAGGGTTAGGGGACGGGGACGGTTTAGGGGACAGGTTAGGGTACGACAACGGTTTAGGGTGAGTGTACGTGTTAGGGTACGGGTTAGTGTTAGCGTACGGGTTAGGATTAGAGGACGGGTTAGGGTAAGGCTTCGGGTAAGGGTTAGGGTTAGGGTTATGGTTAGGGTTAGGGTTAGGAGACGGGGAAGGTTTAGGGGACAGGTTAGTGTACGACAACGGTTTAGGTTGTGCGTATGTGTTAGCGTACGCTTTAGTGTTAGCGTACGGGTTAGGATTAGGGGACGGGTTACGGTAAGGCTTCGGGTAAGGGTTAGGGTTAGGTTTAGGGTTAGGGTTAGGGGACGGGGACGGTTTAGGGGACAGGTTAGGGTACGACAACGGTTTAGGGTGAGCGTACGTGTTAGGGTACCGTTTAGTGTTAGCGTACGGTTTAGGATTAGGGGACGGGTTAGTGTAAGGCTTCGGGTAAGGGTTAGGGTTAGGGTTAGGGTTAGGGGACAGGGACGGTTTAGGGGACACGTTAGGGTACGACAACGGTTTAGGGTGAGCGTACGTTTTAGGGTACGGGTTCGTGTTAGCGTACGGGTTAGGATTAGGGGACGGGTTAGTGTAAGGCTTCGGGTAAGGGTTAGGGTTAGGTTTAGGGTTAGGGTTAGTGTTAGGGGACGGGGACCGTTTAGGGGACAGGTTAGGGTACGACAACGGTTTAAGGTGAGCATACGTGTTAGGGTACGGGTTAGTGTTAGCCTACGGGTTAGGATTAGGGGACGGGTTAGCGTAAGGCTTCGGGTAAGGGTTAGGGTTAGGTTTAGGGTTAGGGGACGGGGACGGGGACGGGGAGGCTTTAGGGGACAGGTTAGTGTACAACAACGGTTTAGGGTGAGAGTACGTGTTAGGGTACGGGTTAGTGTTAGCGTACGGGTTAGGATTAGGGGACGGGTTAGTGTAAGGCTTCGGGTAAGGTTTAGGGTTAGGGTTAGGGTTAGGGGACGGGGACGGTTTAGGGGACAGGTTAGGGTATGACAACGGTTTAGGGTGAGCGTACGTGTTAGGGTACGGGTTAGTGTTATCGTATGGGTTAGGATTAGGGGACGGGTTAGGGTAAGGCTTCGGGTAAGGGTTAGGGTTAGGGTTAGGGTTAGGGTTAGGGGACGGGGACGGGGACGGTTTAGGGGACAGGTTAGTGTACGACAACGGTTTAGGGTGAGTGTACGTGTTAGGGTACGGATTAGTGTTAGCGTACGGGTTAGGATTAGGGGACGGGTTAGGGTAAGGCTTCGGGTAAGGGTTAGGGTTAGGGTTAGGGTTAGGGTTAGGGAACGGGGACGGTTTAGGGGACAGGTTAGGGTACGACAACGGTTTAGGGTGAGCGTACGTGTTAGGGTACGGGTTAGAGTTAGCATGAGGTTTAGGAATAGGGGACGGTTTAGGGTAAGGCTTCGGGTAAGGGTTCGGGTTAGGGTTATGGATAGGGTTAGGGTCAGGGTTAGGGGACGGTGACAGTTTAGGGGACAGGTTAGGGTACGACAACGGTTTAGGGTGAGCGTACGTGTTAGGGTACGGGTTAGTGTTAGCATACGGGTTAGGATTAGGGGACGGGTTAGGGTAAGGCTTCGGGTAAGGGTTAGGGTTAGGGTTAGGGTTAGGGCTAGGGGACGGGGACGGTTTAGGGGACAGGTTAGGGTATGACAACGGTTTAGGGTGAGCGTACGTGTTAGGGTACGGGTTAGTGTTAGCGTACGGGTTAGGATTAAAGGACGTGTTAGGGTAAGGCTTCGGATAAGTGTTAGGGTTAGGGTTAGGGTTAGGGTTAGGGTTAGGAGACGGGGACGGTTTAGGGGACAGGTTAGTGTACGACAACGGTTTAGAGTGTGCGTATGTGTTAGGGTACGGTTTAGCGTTAGCGTACGGGTTAGGATTAGGGGACGGGTTAGGGTAAGGCTTCGGGTAAGTGTTAGGGTTAGGGTTAGGATTAGGTTTAGGGTTAGGGGACGGGGACGGTTTAGGGAACAGGTTATGGTATGACAACGGTTTATGATGAGCGTACATGTTAGGCTACGGGTTAGTGTTAGCGTACGGGTTAGGATTAGGGGATGGGTTAGGGTAAGGCTTCGGGAAAGGTTTAGGGTTACGGTTAGGGTTAGGGTTAGGGGACGGGGACGGTTTAGGGGACAGGGTAGGGTACGACAACGGTTTAGGGTGAGCGTACGTGTTAGGGTGCGGGTTAGTGTTAGCTGACGGTTTCGGATTAGGGGACGGGTTAGGGTAAGGCTTCGGGTAAGGGTTAGGGTTAGGGTTAGGGTTAGGGTTAGGGGACGGGGACGGGGACGGTTATGGGACAGGTTAGGGTACGACAACGGTTTAGGGTGAGCGTACGTATTAGGGTACGTTTTAGTGTTAGCGTACGGGTTAGGATTATGTGACGGGTCAGGGTAAGGCTTCAGGTAAGGGTTAGGGTTATGGTTAGGGGACGGGGACGGGGACGGTTTAGGGGACAGGTTAGTATACGACAACGGTTTAGGGTGAGCGTACGTGTTAGGGTACAAGTTAGTGTTAGCGTACGGGTTCGGATTAGGGGACGGGTTAGGGTAAGGCTTCGGGTAAGGTTTAGGGTTAGGGTTAGGGTTAGGGTTAGGGGACGGGTACGGTTTAGGGGACAGGTTAGGGTACGACAACGGTTTAGGGTGAGCGTACGTGTTAGGGTACGGGTTAGTGTTATCGTATGGGTTAGGATTAGGGGACGGGTTAGGATAAGGCTTCGGGTAAGGGTTAGGGTTAGGTTTAGGGTTAGGGGTAGGGGAAGGGGACGGTTTAGGGGACAGGTTAGGGTACGACAACGGTTTAGGGTGAGCGTACGTGTTTGTGTACGGGTTAGTTTTAACGTACGGGTTAGGATTAGGGGACGGGTTAGAGTAAGGCTTAGGGTAAGGGTTAGGGTTAGGGTTAGGGTTAGGGGACGGGGACGGTTTAGGGGACAGTTTAGGGTACGACAACGGTTTAGGGTGAGCGTACGTGTTAGGGTACGAGATAGTGTTAGCATACGTGTTAGTATTAGGGGACGGGTTAGGGTAAGGCTTCGGGTAAGGGTTAGGGTTAGGGTTAGGGTTAGGGTTAGGGGATGGGGACGGTTTAGGGGACAGGTTAGGGTACGACAACGGTTTAGGGTGAGCGTACGTGTTAGTGTACGGGTTAGTGTTAGCGTACGGTTTAGGATTAGGGGACGGGTTAGGGTAAGGCTTCGGGTAAGCGTTAGGGTTAGGGTTAGGGTTAGGGTTAGGTTTAGGGAACGGGGACGGTTTAGGGGACAGGTTAGGGTACGACAACGGTTTATGGTGAGCGTACGTGTTAGGCTACGGGTTAGTGTTAGCGTACGGGTTAGGATTAGTGGACGGGTTAGGGTAAGGCTTAGGGTAAGGGTTAGGGTTAGGGTTAGGGTTAGGGGACGGGGACGGTTTAGGGGACAGCTTAGGGTACGACAACGGTTTAGGGTGAGAGTACGTGTTAGGGTACGGGTTACTGTTAGCATACGGGTTAGGATTAGGGGACGGGTTAGGATAAGGCTTCGGGTAAGGGTTAGGGTTCGGGTTAGGGTTAGGGGACGGGGACGGTTTAGGGGACAGGTTAGGGTACGACAAAGGTTTAGGGTGAGCGTACGTGTTAGGCTATGGGTTAGTGTTAGCGTACGGGTTAGGATTAGCGCACGGGTTAGGGTACGGCTTCGGGTAACGGTTAGGGTTAGTGTTAGGGTTAGGGTTAGGGTTAGGGGACGGGGACGGTTTAGAGGACAGTTTAGGGTACGACAACGGTTTAGGGTGAGCATAAGTGTTAGGGTACGGGTTAGTGTTAGCCTACGGCTTAGGATTAGGGGACGGGTTAGGGTAAGGCTTCGGGTAAGGGTTAGGTTTAGGTTTAGGGTTAGGGAACGGGGATGGTTTAGGGGAAAGGTTAGCGTAAGACAACGGTTTAGGGTGAGCGTACGTGTAAGGGTACCAGTTAGTGTTAGCGTACGTGTTAGTATTACGGGACGAGTTAGCGAAAGGCTTTAGGTAAGGATTAGGGTTAGGGTTAGGGTAAGGGTACGGGGACGGTTTAGGGGACAGGTTAGGGTACGACAACGGTTTAGGGTGAGCGTACGTGTTAGGGTACGCGTTAGTGTTAGCGTACGGGTTAGGATTAGAGGACGGGTTAGGGTAAGGCTTCGGGTAAGGGTTAGGGTTAAGGTTAGGGTTAGGGTTAGGGTTA
Source organism: Phocoena phocoena (assembly GCF_963924675.1). NCBI lineage: Eukaryota > Metazoa > Chordata > Mammalia > Artiodactyla > Phocoenidae > Phocoena > Phocoena phocoena. The sequence continues at coordinate 358,227 of NW_027077592.1, read as the reverse complement.
GGGGACGGGGACGGTTTAGGGGACAGGTTAGGGTATGACAACGGTTTAGGGTGAGCGTACGTGTTAGGGTACTGGTTATGGTTAGCGTACGGGTTAGGATTAGGGGACGGGTTAGAGTAAGGCTTCGGGTAAGGGTTAGGGTTAGGGTTAGGGATAGGGTTAGGGGACGGGGACCGTTTAGGGGACAGGTTAGTGTACGATAACAGTTTAGGGTGAGCGTACGTGTTAGGGTATGGGTTAGTGTTAGCGTACGGGTTAGGCTTATGGGACGGGTTAGGATAAGGCTTCGGGTAAGGGTTAGGGTTAGGGTTAGGGTTAGGGGATGGGGACGGGGACGGTTTAGGGGACAGGTTATGGTACGACAACGTTTTAGGGTGAGCGTACGTGTTAGGGTATGTGTTAGTGTTAGCGTACCGTTTAGGATTAGGGGACGGGTTAGGGTAAGGCTTCGGGTAAGGGTTAGGGTTAGGGTTAGGGATAGGGGCGGGGATGGTTTAGGGTACAGGTTAGGTTACGACAATGGTTTAGGGTGAGCGTAGGTGTTAGGGTATGGGTTAGGGTTAGCGTACGGGTTAGGATTAGGGGATGGTTTAGTGTAAGGCTTCGGGTAAGGGTTAGGGTTAGGGTTAGGGTTAGGGTTAGGGTTAGGGGACGGGGACGGTTTAGGGGACAGGTTAGGGTACGACAATGGTTTAGGGTGAGTGTCCGTGTTAGGGTACGGGTTAGTGTTAGCGTACGGGTTAGGATTAGGGGCCGGGTTAGGGTAAGGCTTCGGGTAAGGTTTCGGGTTAGGGTTAGCTTTAGGGGACGGGGATGGGGATGGTTTAGGGGACAGGTTAGAGTACGACAACAGTTTAGGCTGAGCGTACGTGTTAGGCTACGGGTTAATGTTAGCGTACGGGTTAGGCTTATGGGACGGGTTAGGGTAAGGCTTCGGGTAAGGGTTAGGGTTAGGGTTAGGGTTAGGGTTAGGGATAGGGGACGGGGATGGTTTAGGGGACAGGTTAGGGTACGACAGTGGTTTAGGGTGAGCATACGTGTTTGGGTATGGGTTAGTGTTAGCGTACGGGTTAGGATTAGAGGACGGGTTAGGGTAAGGATTCGGGTAAGGTTTAGGGTTAGGGTTACGGTTAGGGTTAGGAGACGGGGAAGGTTTAGGGGACAGGTTAGGGTACGACAACGGTTTAGGGTGAGCGTACGTGTTAGGGTATGGTTTAGTGTTAGCGTATGGGATAGGATTAGGGGATGGGTTAGTGTAAGGCTTCGGGTAAGGGTTAGGTTTAGTGTTGGGGTTAGGGGACGGGGACGGTTTAGGGGACAGGTTAGGGTACGACAACGGTTTAGGGTGGGCGTACGTGTTAGGCTATGGGTTAGTGTTAGCGTACGGGTTAGGATTAGGGCACGGGATAGGGTACGGCTTCGGGTAAGGGTTAGGGTTAGGTTTAGGGTTAGGGTTAGGGTTAGGGGACGGGGACGGGGCCGGTTTAGGGGACAGGTTAGTGTACGACAACGGTTTAGGGTGAGCGTACGTGTTAGGGTAAGTGTTAGTGTTAGCGTACGGGTTAGGATTCAGGGACGGGTTAGGGTACGGCTTCAGGTAAGGGTTAGGGTTAGGGTTAGGGTTAGGGTTAGGGTTAGGGTTAGGGGACGGCGACGGTTTAGGGGACAGGTTAGGGTACGACAACGGTTTAGGGTGAGTGTACGTGTTAGGGTACCGGTTAGTGTTAGCGTACGGGTTAGGATTACGGGACGGGTTAGGGTAAGGCTTCGGGTAAGGGTTAGGGTTAGGGTTAGGGTTAGGGTTAGGGGACGGGGACGGTTTAGGGGACAGGTTAGGGTACGACAACGGTTTAGGGTGAGCGTACGTGTTAGGGTACGGGTTATTGTTAGCGTACGGGTTAGGATTAGGGGACAGTTTAGGGTAAGGCTTCGGGTAAGGGTTAGCATTAGGGTTAGGGTTAGGGTTAGGGGACGGGGACGGGGACGGTTTAGGGGACAGGTTAGGGTACGACAACGGTTTAGGGTGAGCGTACGTGTTAGTATACGGGTTAGTGTTAGCGTACGGGTTAGGATTAGGGGACGGGTTACGGTAAGGCTTCGGGTAAGTGTTAGGGTTAGGGTTAGGGTTAGGTTTAGGGTTAGGGGACGGGGACGGTTTAGGGGACAGGTTAGTGTACGAGAACGGTTTAGGGTGAGCGTAAGTGTTAGGGTACGCTTTAGTGTTAGCGTACGGGTTAGGATTAGCGGACGGGTTAGTGTAAGGCTTCGGGTAAGGTTTAGGGTTAGGGTTAGGGTTAGGGGACGGGGATGGTTTAGGGGACAGGTTAGGGTACGACAACGGTTTAGGGTGAGCATACGTGTTAGTGTACGGGTTAGTGTTAGCGTACGGGTTAGGATTAGGGGACGGGTTAGGGTAAGGCTTCGGGTAAGGGTTAGGGTTAGGGTTAGGGTTAGGGTTAGGGGACGGGGACGGGGACGGTTTAGGAGACAGGTTAGTGAACGACAACGGTTTAGGGTGAGCGTACGTGTTAGGGTACGGGTTAGTGTTAGCGTTCGGTTTCGGATTAGGTGACGGGTTAGGGTAAGGCTTTGGGTAAGGTTTAGGGTTAGGGTTAGGGTTAGGGTTAGGGGACGGCGACGGTTTAGGGGGCAGGTTAGGGTACGACAACGGTTTAGGGTGAGCGTACGTGTTAGGGTACGGGTTACTGTTAGCGTACGGGTTAGGATTAGGGAACGGGTTAGGATAAGGCTTCGGGTAAGGGTTAGGGTTAGGGTTAGGGTTAGGGTTAGGGGACGGGGATGGTTTAGGGGACAGGTTAGGGTACGACAAAGGTTTAGGGTGAGCGTACGTGTTAGGGTAGGGTTTAGTGTTAGCGTACGGGTTAGGATTAGGGGACGGGTTAGGCTAAGGCTTCGGGTAAGTGTTAGGTTTAGGGTTAGGGTTAGAGGACGGGGACGGTTTAGGGGACAGGTTAGGGTACGACAACGGTTTAGGGTGAGCGTACGTGTTAGGGTACGAGTTAGTGTTAGCGTACATGTTAGTATTAGGTGACGGGTTAGGGTAAGGCTTCGGGTAAGGGTTAGGGTTAGGGTTAGGGTTAGGGGATGGGGACAGGGACGGTTTAGGGGACAGGTTAGTGTACAACAACGGTTTAGGGTGAGCGTACGTGTTAGGGTACGGGTTAGTATTAGCGTACGGGTTCGGATTAGGGGACGGGTTAGGGTAAGGCTTCGGGTAAGGGCTAGGGTTAGGGTTAGGGTTAGGGTTTGGGTTACGGGACGGGGACGGTTTAGGGGACAGGTTAGGGTACGACAACGGTTTAGGGTGAGCGTACGTGTTAGGGTACGCGTTAGTGTTATCGTATGGGTTAGGAATAGGGGACGGGTAAGGGTAAGGCTTCAGGTAAGGGTTAGGGTTAGGGTTAGGGTTAGGGTAAGAGTTAGGGGACGGGGACGGTTTAGGGGACAGGTTAGTGTACGACAACTTTTTAGGGTGAGCGTACGTGTTAGGGTACGGGTTAGTGTTAGCGTACGGGTTAGGCTTATGGGACGGGTTAGGTTAAGGCTTCGGGTAGGGTTAGGGTTAGGGTTAGGGTTAGGTTTAGGGTTAGGGGACGGGGACGGTTTAGGGGACAGGTTATGGTAGCACAACGTTTTAGGGTGAGCGTACGTGTTAGGGTACGTGTTAGTGTTAGCGTACGGGTTATTATTAGCGGACGGGTTAGGGTAAGGCTTCGGGTAAGGGTTAGGGTTAGGGTTAGGGTTAGGGTTAGGGGACTGGGACGGTTAAGGGGACAGGTTAGGGTACGACAACGGTTTAGGGTGAGCGTACGTGTTAGGGTAAGTGTTAGGGTTAGCCTACCGGTTAGGATTAGGGGATGGGTTAGTGTAAGGCTTCGGGTAAGGGTTAGGGTTAGGGTTAGGGTTAGTTATAGGGGACGGGGATGGTTTAGGGTACAAGTTAGGGTACGACAATGGTTTAGGGTGAGCGTACGTGTTAGGGTACGGGTTAGGGTTAGCGTACGGGTTAGGATTAGGGGATGGGTTAGAGTAAGGCTTCGGGTAAGGGTTAGGGTTAGGGTTAGGTTTAGGGTTAGGGGACGGGGACGGTTTAGGGGACAGGTTAGGGTACGACAGCGGTTTAGGGTGAGCGTACGTGTTAGGGTACGGGTTAGGGTTAGCGTACGGGTTAGGATTGGGGACGGGTTAGGGTAAGGCTTCGTGTAAGGTTTCGGGTTAGGTTTAGGGTTAGGGTTAGGGGACGGTGAAGGTTCAGGGGACAGGTTACGGTACGACAATGGTTTAGGGTGAGCGTACGTGTTAGGGTACGGGTTAGTGTTAGCGTACGGGTTAGGTTTAGGGTACGGGTTAGTGTAAGGGTTCGGGTAAGGGTTAGGGTTAGGGTTAGGGTTAGGGGACGGGGACGGTTTAGGGGACAGGTTAGGGTACGACAACGGTTTAGGGTGAGCGTACGTGTTAGGGTATGGGTTAGTGTTAGCGTACGGGTTAGGATTAGAGGACGGCTTAGGGTAAGGCTTCGGGTAAGTGTTAGGGTTAGGGTTAGGGTTAGGGTTAGGGTTAGATGACGGGGACGGTTTAAGGGACAGGTTAGTGTACGACAAGGGTTTAGGGTGTGCGTATGTGTTAGGGTACGCTTTAGTGTTAGCGTACGGGTTAGGATTAGGGTACGGGTTACGGTAAGGCTTCGGGTAAGGGTTAGGGTTAGGGTTAGGGTTAGGGTTAGGCGACGGGGACGGTTTAGGGGACAGGTTAGTGTACGACAACGGTTTAGGGTGAGCGTACGTGTTAGGGTACGGGTTCGTGTTAGCGTACGGGTTAGGTTTATGGGACGGGTTAGTGTAAGGCTTCGGGTAAGGGTTAGGGTTATGGTTAGGGTTAGGGATAGGGTTAGGGGACGGGGACGGTTTAGGGGACAGTTTAGAGTACGACAACGGTTTATGGTGAGCATACATGTTAGGGTACGGGTTAGTGTTAGCCTACAGGTTAGGATTAGGGGACGGGTTAGGGTAAGGCTTCGGGTAAGGGTTAGGGTTAGGGTTAGGGTTAGGGTTAGGGGACGGGGACTTGGACGGTTTAGGGGACAGGTTAGTGTACGACAACGGTTTAGGGTGAGCGTACGTGTTAGGGTACGGTTTAGTGTTAGCGTACGGTTTAGGATTAGGGGACGGGTTAGGGTAAGGCTTCAGGTAAGGTTTAGGGTTAGGGTTAGGGTTAGGGTTAGGGGACGGGGACGGTTTAGGGGACACGTTAGGGTACGACAACGGTTAAGGTGAGCGTACGTGTTAGGGTACGGGTTAGTGTTAACGTACGGGTTAGGTTTAGGGGACGGGTTAGTGTAATGCCTCGGGTAAGGGTTAGGGTTAGGGTTAGGGGACGGGGACGGTTAAGGGGACAGGCTAGGGCACGACAACGGTTTAGGGTGAGCGTACGTGTTAGTGTACGGGTTAGTTTTAGCGTACGGGTTAGGATTAGGGGACGGGTTAGTGTAAGGCTTCGGGTAAGGTTAGGGTTAGGGTTAGGGTTAGGGTTAGGGAATGGGGACGGTTTAGGGGACAGGTTAGGGTACGACAACGGTTTAGGGTGAGCGTACGTGTTAGGGTATGGGTTAGAGTTAGCATACGGGTTAGGAATAGGGGACGGGTTAGTGTAATGCTTTGGGGAAGGTTGAGGGTTAGGGTTAGGGTTAGGGTTACGGGACGGGGACGGTTTAGGGGACAGGTTAGGGTACGACAACGGTTTAGGGTGAGTGTACGTGTTAGGGTACGCGTTAGTGTTATCGTATGGGTTAGGAATAGGGGACGGGTAAGGGTAAGGCTTCAGGTAAGGGTTAGGGTTAGGGTTAGGGTTAGGGTAAGAGTTCGGGGACGGGGACGCTTTAGGGGACAGGTTAGTGTACGACAACTTTTTAGGGTGAGCGTACGTGTTAGGGTACGGGTTAGTGTTAGCGTACGGGTTAGGCTTATGGGACGGGTTAGGTTAAGGCTTCGGGTAGGGTTAGGGTTAGGGTTAGGGTTAGGTTTAGGGTTAGGGGACGGGGACGGTTTAGGGGACAGGTTATGGTAGCACAACGTTTTAGGGTGAGCGTACGTGTTAGGGTACGTGTTAGTGTTAGCGTACGGGTTATTATTAGCGGACGGGTTAGGGTAAGGCTTCGGGTAAGGGTTAGGGTTAGGGTTAGGGTTAGGGGACTGGGACGGTTAAGGGGACAGGTTAGGGTACGACAACGGTTTAGGGTGAGCGTACGTGTTAGGGTAAGTGTTAGGGTTAGCGTACGGGTTAGGATTAGGGGATGGGTTAGTGTAAGGCTTCGGGTAAGGGTTAGGGTTAGGGTTAGGGTTAGTTATAGGGGACGGGGATGGTTTAGGGTACAAGTTAGGGTACGACAATGGTTTAGGGTGAGCGTACGTGTTAGGGTACGGGTTAGGGTTAGCGTACGGGTTAGGATTAGGGGATGGGTTAGAGTAAGGCTTCGGGTAAGGGTTAGGGTTAGGGTTAGGTTTAGGGTTAGGGGACGGGGACGGTTTAGGGGACAGGTAAGGGTACGACAGCGGTTTAGGGTGAGCGTACATGTTAGGGAACGGGTTAGGGTTAGCGTACGGGTTAGGATTGGGGACGGGTTAGGGTAAGGCTTTGGGTAAGGTTTCGGGTTAGGTTTAGGGTTAGGGTTAGGGGACGGTGAAGGTTCAGGGGACAGGTTACGGTACGACAATGGTTTAGGGTGAGCGTACGTGTTAGGGTACGGGTTAGTGTTAGCGTACGGGTTAGGTTTAGGGTACGGGTTAGTGTAAGGGTTCGGGTAAGGGTTAGGGTTAGGGTTAGGGTTAGGGGACGGGGACGGTTTAGGGGACAGGTTAGGGTACGACAACGGTTTAGGGTGAGCGTACGTGTTAGGGTACGGGTTAGTGTTAGCGTACGGGTTAGGATTAGAGGACGGCTTAGGGTAAGGCTTCGGGTAAGTGTTAGGGTTAGGGTTAGGGTTAGGGTTAGGGTTAGATGACGGGGACGGTTTAAGGGACAGGTTAGTGTACGACAAGGGTTTAGGGTGTGCGTATGTGTTAGGGTACGCTTTAGTGTTAGCGTACGGGTTAGGATTAGGGTACGGGTTACGGTAAGGCTTCGGGTAAGGGTTAGGGTTAGGGTTAGGGTTAGGGTTAGGCGACGGGGACGGTTTAGGGGACAGGTTAGTGTACGACAACGGTTTTGGGTGAGCGTACGTGTTAGGGTACGGGTTCGTGTTAGCGTACGGGTTAGGTTTATGGGACGGGTTAGTGTAAGGCTTCGGGTAAGTGTTAGGGTTATGGTTAGTGTTAGGGATAGGGTTAGGGGACGGGGAAGGTTTAGGGGACAGTTTAGTGTACGACAACGGTTTAAGGTGAGCATACATGTTAGGGTACGGGTTAGTGTTAGCCTACAGGTTAGGATTAGGGGACGGGTTAGGGTAAGGCTTCGGGTAAGGGTTAGGGTTAGGGTTAGGGTTAGGGTTAGGGGACGGGTACGGGGACGGTTTAGGGGACCGGTTAGTGTACGACAACGGTTTAGGGTGAGCGTACGTGTTAGGGTACGGGTTAGTGTTAGCGTACGGTTTAGGTTTAGGGGACGGGTTAGTGTAAGGCTTCAGGTAAGGTTTAGGGTTAGGGTTAGGGTTAGGGTTAGGGGACGGGGACGGTTTAGGGGACAGGTTAGGGTACGACAACGGTTTAGGGTGAGCGTACGTGTTAGGGTATGGGTTAGTGTTATCGTATGGGTTAGGATTAGAGGACGGGTTTGTGTAAGGCTTTGGGTAAGGGTTAGGGTTAGGGTTAGGGTTAGGGTTAGGGTTAGGGAATGGGGACGGTTTAGGGGACAGGTTAGGGTACGACAAAGGTTTAGGGTGAGCGTACGTGTTAGGGTACGTGTTAGAGTTAGCATGAGGGTTAGGATTAGGGGACGGTTTAGGTTAAGGCTTCGGGTAAGGGTTCGGGTTAGGGTTAGGGTTAGGGTTAGGGGACGGTGACGGTTTAGGGGACACGTTAGGGTACGACAACTGTTAAGGTGAGCGTACGTGTTAGGGTACGGGTTAGTGTTAGCGTACGGGTTAGGATTAGGCGACGGTTTAGGGTAAGGCTTCGGGTAAGGGTTAGGGTTAGGGTTAGGGTTAGGGTTAGGGGACGGGGACGGTTAAGGGGACAGGCTAGGGCACGACAACGGTTTAGGGTAGCGTACGTGTTAGGGTACGGGTTTGTGTTAGCGTACGGGTTAGGATTAGAGGACGTGTTAGCGTAAGGCTTCGGGTAAGTGTTAGGGTTAGGGTTAGGGTTAGGGTTAGGGTTAGGAGACGGGGACGGTTTAGGGGACAGGTTAGTGTACGACAACGGTTTAGGGTGTGCGTATGTGTTAGGGTACGGTTTAGTGTTAGCGTACGGGTTAGGATTAGGGGACGGGTTAGGGTAAGGCTTCGGGTAAGGGTTAGGGTTAGGGTTATTGTTAGGGTTAGGGGACGGGGACGGTTTAGGGGACAGGTTAGGGTACGAAAAAGGTTTAGGGTGAGCGTACGTGTTAGGGTACGGGTTAGTGTTAGCGTACGGGTTAGGATTAGGGGACGGTTTAGGGTAAGGCTTCGGGTAAGTGTTCGGGTTAGGGTTAGGGTTAGGGTTAGGGTTAGGGTGAGGGGACGGTGAAGGTTTAGGGGACAGGTTAGGGTACGACAACGGTTTAGGGTGAGCGTACGTGTTAGGGTACGGGTTAGTGTTATCGTATGGGTTAGGATTAGGGGACGGGTTACGGTAAGGCTTCGGGTAAGGGTAAGGGTTAAGGTTAGGGTTAGGGTTAGGGTTAGGGGACGGGGACGGTTTAGGGGACAGGTTAGGGTACGACAATGGTTTAGGGTGAGCGTACGTGTTAGGGTAGGGGTCAGTGTTAGCGTACGGGTTAGGATTAGAGGACGTGTTAGGGTAAGGCTTCGGGTAAGTGTTAGGGTTAGGGTTAGGGTTAGGGTTAGGGTTAGGGTTAGGGTTAGGAGACGGGGACGGTTTAGGGGACAGGTTAGTGTACGACAACGGTTTTGGGTGTGCGTATGTGTTAGGGTACGGTTTAGTGTTAGCGTACGGGTTAGGATTTTGGGACGGTTTAGGGTAAGGCTTCGGGTAAGGGTTAGGGTTAGGGTTATTGTTAGGGTTAGGGGACGGGGACGGTTTAGGGGACAGGTTAGGGTACGACAAAGGTTTAGGGTGAGCGTACGTGTTAGGGTACGGGTTAGTGTTAGCGTACAGGTTAGGATTAGGGGACGGTTTAGGGTAAGGCTTCGGGTAAGGGTTCGGGTTCGGGTTAGGGTTAGGGTTAGGGTGAGGGGACGGTGAAGGTTTAGGGGACAGGTTAGGGTACGACAACGGTTTAGGGTGAGGGTACGTGTTAGGGTACGGGTTAGTGTTAGCTGACGTGTTAGGATTAGGGGACGGGTTAGGGTAAGGCTTCGGGTAAGGGTTAGGGTTAGGGTTAGGGTTAGGGGACGGGGACGGGGACGGGGACGGTTTAGTGGACAGGTCAGTGTATGACAACGGTTTTGGGTAAGCGTACGTATTAGGGTATGGGTTAGTGTTAGCGTACGTGTTAGGATTAGGGGACGGGTTAGGGTAAAGCTTCGGGTAAGGGTTAGGGCTGGGTTAGGGTTAGGGTTAGGGGACGGGGACGGTTTCGGGGACAGGTTAGAGTACGACAACGGTTTAGGGTGAGCGTACGTGTTAGGGTACGTGTTAGTGTTAGCGTACGAGTTAGGATTAGGGGACGGGTTTGGGTAAGGCTTCGGATAAGGGTTAAAGTTAAGGTCAGGGTTAGGGTTAGGGAACAGGGGCGGTATAGGGGACAGGTTAGGGTACGACAATGGTTTAGGGTGAATGTACGTGTTAGGGTACGGGTTAGAGTTATCATACGGGTTAGGTTAGCGGACGGGTTAGGGTAAGGCTTCGGGTAAGAGTTAGGGTTAGGGTTAGGGTTAGGGTTAGGCGACGGGGACGGTTTAAGGGACAGGTTAGGGTACAACAACGGTTTAGGGTGAGCGTACGTGTTAGGGTATGGGTTAGAGTTAGCATACGGGTTAGGATTAGGGGACGGTTTAGGGTAAGGCTTCGAGTAAGAGTTCGGGTTAGGGTTAGGGTTAGGGTTTGGGTTACGGTTAGGGGACGGTGACGGTTTACGGGACAGGTTAGGGTACGACAACGGTTTTGGGTGAGCGTACGTGTTAGGGTACGGGTTAGTGTTAGCGTACGGGTTAGGATTAGGGGACGGGTTAGGGTAAGGCTTCGGGTAAGGGGTAGGGTTAGGGTTAGGGTTAGGGTTAGGGGACGGGGACGGTTTAGGGGACAGGTTAGGGTACGACAACGGTTTAGGGTGAGCGTACGTGTTAGGGTATGGGTTAGTGTTAGCGTACGGGTTAGGATTAGAGGACGTGTTAGGGTAAGGCTTCGGGTAAGGGTTAGGGTTAGGGTTAGGGTTAGGGTTAGGAGACGGGGACGGTTTAGGGCACAGGTTAGTGTACGACTACGGTTTAGGGTGTGCGTATGTGTTAGGGTACGGTTTAGTGTTAGCGTACGGGTTAGGATTAGGGGACGGTTTAGGGTAAGGCTTCGGGTAAGGGTTAGGGTTAGGGTTAGGGTTAGGGTTAGGGGACGGGGACGGTTTAGGGGACAGGTTATGGTACGACAACGGTTTATGGTGAGCGTACGTGTTAGGCTACGGGTTAGTATTAGCGTACGGGTTAGGATTAGGGGATGGTTTAGGGTAAGGCTTCGCGTAAGGGTTAGGGTTAGGGTTAGGGTTAGGGTTAGGGGACGGGGACGGTTTAGGGGACAGATTAGTGTACGACAACGGTTTAGCGTGAGTGTACGTGTTAGGGTATGGGTTAGTGTTAGTGTACGGTTTAGGATTAGGGGACAGGTTAGTGTAAGGCTTCGGGTAAGGGTTAGGGTTAGGGTTAGGGTTAGGGTTAGGGGACGGGGACGGGGACGTTTTAGGTGACAGGTCAATGTATGACAACGGTTTAGGGTGAGCGTAGGTGTTAGGGTATGGTTTAGTGTTATCGTAAGGGTTAGGATTAGGGGACGGGTTAGGATAAGGCTTCGGGTAAGGTTTAGGGTTAGGGTTAGGGTTAGGGTTAGGGGATGGGGACGGTTTAGGGGACAGGTTAGAGTACGACAATGGTTTAGGGTGAGCGTACGTGTTAGGGTACGGGTTAGTGTTAGCGTACGAGTTAGGATTAGGGGACGAGTTAGGGTAAGGCTTCGGATAAGGGTTAGGGATAAGGTTAGGGTTAGGGTTAGGGTTAGGGAACGGGGATGGTTTAGGGGACAGGTTAGGGTACGACAACAGTTTAGGTTGAGCGTACGTGTTTCGGTACGGGTTAGAGTTAGCATACGGGTTAGGATTAGGGGACGGGTTAGGGTAAGGTTTCGGGTAAGGGTTAGGGTTAGGGTTAGGATTAGGGTTAGGGGACGGGGACGGTTTAAGGGACAGGTTAGGGAACGACAACGGTTTAGGGTGAGCGTACGTGTTAGGGTACGGGTTAGTGTTAGCGTATGGGTTAGGATTAGGGGACGGGTTAGGGTAAGGCTTCGGGTAAGGGTTAGGGTTAGGGTTAGTGTTAGGGTTAGGGGACGGTGACGGTTTAGGGGACAGGTTAGGATATGACAAAGTTTTAGGGTGAGCGTACGTGTTAGGGTACGGGTTAGTGTTAGCGTACGGGTTAAGATTAGGGGACGGCTTAGGGTAAGGCTTCGGGTAAGGGTTCGGGTTAGGGTTAGGGTTAGGGTTAGGGATAGGGTGAGGGGACGGTGACGGTTTAGCGGACAGGTTAGGGTACGACAACGGTTTAGGGTGAGCGTACGTGTTAGGGTACGGGTTAGTGTTAGCGTACGGGTTAGGATTATGGGACGGGTTAGGGTAAGGCTTCGGGTCAGGTTTAGGGTTAGGTTTAGGGATAGGGTTAGGGGACGGGGACGGTTTAGGGGACAGGTTAGGGTACGACAACGGTTTACAATGAGCGTAAGTGTTAGGGTATGGGTTAGTGTTAGCGTACGGGTTAGGATTAGAGGACGTGTTAGGGTAAGGCTTCGGGTAAGGGTTAGGGTTAGGGATAGGGTTAGGGTTAGGGTTAGGAGACGGGGACGGTTTAGGGGACAGGTTAGTGTACAATAACGGTTTAGGGTGTGTGTATGTGTTAGGATACGGTTTAGTGTTAGCGTACGGGGTAGGATTAGGGGACAGGTTAGGGTAAGGCTTCAGTTAAGGGTTAGGGTTAGCGTTAGGGTTAGGGTTAGGGGATGGGGACGGTTTAGGGGACAGGTTAGGGTACGACAACGGTTTATGGTGAGCGTACGTTTTAGGCTATGGGTTAGTGTTAGCGTACGGTTTAGGATTATGGGACGGGTTAGGGTAAGGCTTCGGGTAAGTGTTAGGTTTAGGGTTAGGGTTAGGGTTAGGGGACGGGGACGGTTTAGGGGACAAGTTAGGGTACGACAAGATTTAGGGTGAGCGTACGTGTTAGGGTACGGGTTAGTGTTAGCGTACGGGTTAGTATTAGGGGACGGGTTAGGGTAAGGCTTCGGGTAAGGGTTAGGGTTAGGGTTAGGTTTAGGGGACGGGGACGGGGACGGGGACAGTTTAGGGGACAGGTTAGTGTACGACAACGGTTTAGGGTGAGCGTACGTGTTAGGGTACGGGTTAGTGTTAGCGTACGGGTTAGGATTAGGGGACGGGTTAGGGTAAGGCTTCGGGTAAGGGTTAGGGCTAGGGTTAGGGTTAGGGGACGGGGACGATTTAGGGGACAGGTTAGTGTATGACAACGCTTTAGGGTGAGCGTACGTGTTAGGGTACAGGTTAGTGTTATCGTATGGGTTAGGATTAGGGGACGGGTTAGGGTAAGGCTTCGGGTAAGGGTTAGGGTTAGCGTTAGGGTTAGGGTTAGGGTTAGGGGACAGGGACGGTTTAGGGGACATGTTAGGGTACGACAACGGTTTAGGGTGAGCGTACGTGTTAGGGTACGGGTTAGTGTCAGCGTACGGGTTAGGATTAGGTGAAGGGTTAGGGTAAGGCTACGGGTAAGGGTTATGGCTAGGGTTAGGGTTAGGGTTAGGGGACGGGGACGGTTTAGGGGACAGGTTAGGGTACGACAACCGTTTAGGGTGAGCGTACGTGTTAGGGTACGGGTTAGTGTTATCGTATGGGTTAGGATTAGGGGATGGGTTAGGGTAAGGCTTGGGGTAAGGGTTAGGGTTAGGGTTAGGGTTAGGGTTAGGGTTAGGGTGAGGGGACGGTGAAGGTTTAGGGGACAGGTTAGGGTACGACAACGGTTTAGGGTGAGCGTACGTGTTAGGGTACGGTTTAGTGTTATCGTATGGGTTAGGATTAGGTGACGGGTTACGGTAAGGCTTCGGGTAAGGGTAAGGGTTAGGGTTAGGGTTAGGGTTAGGGTTAGGGGACGGGGACGGTTTAGGGGACAGGTTAGGGTACGACAATGGTTTAGGGTGAGCGTACGTGTTAGGGTACGGGTTAGTGTTAGCGTACGGGTTAGGATTAGAGGACGTGTTAGGGTAAGGCTTCGGGTAAGTGTTAGGGTTAGGGTTAGGGTTAGGGTTAGGGTTAGGGTTAGGGTTAGGAGACGGGGATGGTTTAGGAGACATGTTAGTGTACGACAACGGTTTTGGGTGTGCGTATGTGTTAGGGTACGGTTTAGTGTTAGCGTACGGGTTAGGATTTGGGGACGGTTTAGGGTAAGGCTTCGGGTAAGGGTTAGGGTTAGGGTTATTGTTAGGGTTAGGGGACGGGGACGGTTTAGGGGACAGGTTAGGGTACGACAAAGGTTTTGGGTGAGCGTACGTGTTAGGGTACGGGTTAGTGTTAGCGTACAGGTTAGGATTAGGGGACGGTTTAGGGTAAGGCTTCGGGTAAGGGTTCGGGTTAGGGTTAGGGTTAGGGTTAGGGTTAGGTGAGGGGACGGTGAAGGTTTAGGGGACAGGTTAGGGTACGACAACGGTTTAGGGTGAGGGTACGTGTTAGGGTACGGGTTAGTGTTAGCTGACGGGTTAGGATTAGGGGACGGGTTAGGGTAAGGCTTCGGGTAAGGGTTAGGGTTAGGGTTAGGGTTAGGGGACGGGGACGGGGACGGGGACGGTTTAGGGGACAGGTCAGTGTATGACAACGGTTTAGGGTAAGCGTACGTATTAGGGTATGGGTTAGTGTTAGCGTACGTGTTAGGATTAGGGGACGGGTTAGGGTAAGGCTTCGGGTAAGGGTTAGGGCTGGGTTAGGGTTAGGCTTAGGGGACGGGGACGGTTTAGGGGACAGGTTAGAGTACGACAACGGTTTAGGGTGAGCGTACGTGTTAGGGTACGTGTTAGTGTTAGCGTACGAGTTAGGATTAGGGGACGGGTTTGGGTAAGGCTTCGGATAAGGGTTAAAGTTAAGGTCAGGGTTAGGGTTAGGGTTAGGGAACAGGGGCGGTATAGGGGACAGGTTAGGGTACGACAATGGTTTAGGGTGAATGTACGTGTTAGGGTACGGGTTAGAGTTATCATACGGGTTAGGTTAGCGGACGGGTTAGGGTAAGGCTTCGGGTAAGAGTTAGGGTTAGGGTTAGGGTTAGGGTTAGGCGACGGGGACGGTTTAAGGGACAGGTTAGGGTACGACAACGGTTTAGGGTGAGCGTACGTGTTAGGGTATGGGTTAGAGTTAGAATACGGGTTAGGATTAGGGGACGGTTTAGGGTAAGGCTTCGAGTAAGAGTTCGGGTTAGGGTTAGGGTTAGGGTTAGGGTTACGGTTAGGGGACGGTGACGGTTTACGGGACAGGTTAGGGTACGACAACGGTTTAGGGTGAGCGTACGTGTTAGGGTACGGGTTAGTGTTAGCGTACGGGTTAGGATTAGGGGACGGGTTAGGGTAAGGCTTCGGGTAAGGGTTAGGGTTAGGTTAGGGTTAGGGTTAGGGGACGGGGACGGTTTAGGGGACAGGTTAGGGTACGACAACGGTTTAGGGTGAGCGTACGTGTTAGGGTATGGGTTAGTGTTAGCGTACGGGTTAAGATTAGAGGACGTGTTAGGGTAAGGCTTCGGGTAAGTGTTAGGGTTAGGGTTAGGGTTAGGGTTAGGAGACGGGGACGGTTTAGGGCACAGGTTAGTGTACGACTACGGTTTAGGGTGTGCGTATGTGTTAGGGTACGGTTTAGTGTTAGCGTACGGGTTAGGATTAGGGGACGGTTTAGGGTAAGGCTTCGGGTAAGGGTTAGGGTTAGGGTTAGGGTTAGGGTTAGGGTTAGGTGACGGGGACGGTTTAGGGGACAGGTTATGGTACGACAACGGTTTATGGTGAGCGTACGTGTTAGGCTACGGGTTAGTATTAGCGTACGGGTTAGGATTAGGGGATGGGTTAGGGTAAGGCTTCGCGTAAGGGTTAGGGTTAGGGTTAGGGTTAGGGTTAGGGGACGGGGACGGTTTAGGGGACAGATTAGGGTACGACAACGGTATACCGTGAGTGTACGTGTTAGGGTATGGGTTAGTGTTAGTGTACGGTTTAGGATTAGGGGACGGGTTAGTGTAAGGCTTCAGGTAAGGGTTAGGGTTAGGGTTAGGGTTAGGGGACGGGGACGGGGACGTTTTAGGTGACAGGTCAATGTATGACAACGGTTTAGGGTGAGCGTAGGTGTTAGGTTATGGTTTAGTGTTATCGTAAGGGTTAGGATTAGGGGACGGGTTAGGATAAGGCTTCGGGTAAGGTTTAGGGTTAGGGTTAGGGTTAGGGTTAGGGGACGGGGACGGTTTAGGGGACAGGTTAGAGTACGACAATGGTTTAGGGTGAGCGTACGTGTTAGGGTACGGGTTAGTGTTAGCGTACGAGTTAGGATTAGGGGACGAGTTAGGGTAAGGCTTCGGATAAGGGTTAGGGTTAAGGTTAGGGTTAGGGTTAGGGAACGGGGACGGTTTAGGGGACAGGTTAGGGTACGACAACAGTTTAGGTTGAGCGTACGTGTTTTGGTATGGGTTAGAGTTAGCATACGGGTTAGGATTAGGGGACGGGTTAGGGTAAGGTTTCGGGTAAGGGTTAGGGTTAGGGTTAGGATTAGGGTTAGGGTACGGGGACGGTTTAAGGGACAGGTTAGGGTACGACAACGGTTTAGGGTGAGCGTACGTGTTAGGGTATGGGTTAGTGTTAGCGTATGGGTTAGGATTAGGGGACGGGTTAGGGTAAGGCTTCGGGTAAGGGTTAGGCTTAGGGTTAGTGTTAGTGTTAGGGGACGGTGACGGTTTAGGGGACAGGTTAGGATATGACAAAGTTTTAGGGTGAGCGTACGTGTTAGGGTACGGGTTAGTGTTAGCGTACGGGTTACGATTAGGGAACGGCTTAGTGTAAGGCTTCGGGTAAGGGTTCAGGTTAGGGTTAGGGTTAGGGTTAGGGATAGGGTGAGGGCACGGTGACGGTTTAGGGGACAGGTTAGGGTACGACAACGGTTTAGGGTGTGCGTACGTGTTAGGGTACGGGTTAGTGTTAGCGTACGGGTTAGGATAATGGGACGGGTTAGGGTAAGGCTTCGGGTCAGGTTTAGGGTTAGGTTTAGGGATAGGGTTAGGGGACGGGGACGGTTTAGGGGACAGGTTAGGGTACGACAACGGTTTACAATGAGCGTAAGTGTTAGGGTATGGGTTAGTGTTAGCGTACGGGTTAGGATTAGAGGACGTGTTAGGGTAAGGCTTCGGGTAAGGGTTAGGGTTAGGGTTAGGGTTAGGGTTAGGGTTAGGAGACGGGGACGGTTTAGGGGACAGGTTAGTGTACAATAACGGTTTAGGGTGTGTGTATGTGTTAGGATACGGTTTAGTGTTAGCGTACGGGGTTGGATTAGGGGACAGGTTAGGGTAAGGCTTCAGTTAAGGGTTAGGGTTAGCGTTAGGGTTAGGGTTAGGGGATGGGGACGGTTTAGGGGACAGGTTAGGGTACGACAACGGTTTATGGTGAGCGTACGTTTTAGGCTATGGGTTAGTGTTAGCGTACGGTTTAGGATTAGGGGACGGGTTAGGGTAAGGCTTCGGGTAAGTGTTAGGTTTAGGGTTAGGGTTAGGGTTAGGGGACGGGGACGGTTTAGGGGACAAGTTAGGGTACGACAAGATTTAGGGTGAGCGTACGTGTTAGGGTACGGGTTAGTGTTAGCGTACGGGTTAGTATTAGGGGACGGGTTAGGGTAAGGCTTCGGGTAAGGGTTAGGGTTAGGGTTAGGTTTAGGGGACGGGGACGGGGACGGGGACAGTTTAGGGGACAGGTTAGTGTACGACAACGGTTTAGGGTGAGCGTACGTGTTAGGGTACGGGTTAGTGTTAGCGTACGTGTTAGGATTAGGGGATGGGTTAGGGTAAGGCTTCGGGTAAGGGTTAGGGCTAGGGTTAGGGTTAGGGGACGGGGACGATTTAGGGGACAGGTTAGAGCACGACAACGGTTTAGGGTGAGCGTACGTGTTAGGGTACGTGTTAGTGTTAGCGTACGTGTTAGGATTAGGGGACGGGTTAGGGTAAGGCTTCGGGTAAGGGTTAGGGCTGGGTTAGGGTTAGGGTTAGGGGACGGGGACGGTTTAGGGGACAGGTTAGAGTACGACAACGGTTTAGGGTGAGCGTACGTGTTAGGGTACGTGTTAGTGTTAGCGTACGAGTTAGGATTAGGGGACGGGTTTGGGTAAGGCTTCGGATAAGGGTTAAAGTTAAGGTCAGGGTTAGGGTTAGGGTTAGGGAACAGGGGCGGTATAGGGGACAGGTTAGGGTACGACAATGGTTTAGGGTGAATGTACGTGTTAGGGTACGGGTTAGAGTTATCATACGGGTTAGGTTAGCGGACGGGTTAGGGTAAGGCTTCGGGTAAGAGTTAGGGTTAGGGTTAGGGTTAGGGTTAGGCGACGGGGACGGTTTATGGGACAGGTTAGGGTACGACAACGGTTTAGGGTGAGCGTACGTGTTAGGGTATGGGTTAGAGTTAGCATACGGGTTAGGATTAGGGGACGGTTTAGGGTAAGGCTTCGAGTAAGAGTTCGGGTTAGGGTTAGGGTTAGGGTTAGGGTTACGGTTAGTGGACGGTGACGGTTTACGGGACAGGTTAGGGTACGACAACGGTTTAGGGTGAGCGTACGTGTTAGGGTACGGGTTAGTGTTAGCGTACGGGTTAGGATTAGGGGACGGGTTAGGGTAAGGCTTCGGGTAAGGGTTAGGGTTAGGTTAGGGTTAGGGTTAGGGGACGGGGACGGTTTAGGGGACAGGTTAGGGTACGACAACGGTTTAGGGTGAGCGTACGTGTTAGGGTATGGGTTAGTGTTAGCGTACGGGTTAGGATTAGAGGACGTGTTAGGGTAAGGCTTCGGGTAAGTGTTAGGGTTAGGGTTAGGGTTAGGGTTAGGATACGGGGACGGTTTAGGGCACAGGTTAGTGTACGACTACGGTTTAGGGTGTGCGTATGTGTTAGGGTATGGTTTAGTGTTAGCGTACGGGTTAGGATTAGGGGACGGTTTAGGGTAAGGCTTCGGGTAAGGGTTAGGGTTAGGGTTAGGGTTAGGGTTAGGGTTAGGGGACGGGGACGGTTTAGGGGACAGGTTATGGTACGACAACGGTTTATGGTGAGCGTACGTGTTAGGCTACGGGTTAGTATTAGCGTACGGGTTAGGATTAGGGGATGGGTTAGGGTAAGGCTTCGCTTAAGGGTTAGGGTTAGGGTTAGGGTTAGGGTTAGGGGACGGGGACGGTTTAGGGGACAGATTAGGGTACGACAACGGTTTAGCGTGAGTGTACGTGTTAGGGTATGGGTTAGTGTTAGTGTACGGTTTAGGATTAGGGGACGGGTTAGTGTAAGGCTTCGGGTAAGGGTTAGGGTTAGGGTTAGGGTTAGGGTTAGGGGACGGGGACGGGGACGTTTTAGGTGACAGGTCAATGTATGACAACGGTTTAGGGTGAGCGTAGGTGTTAGGGTATGATTTAGTGTTATCGTAAGGGTTAGGATTAGGGGACGGGTTAGGATAAGGCTTCGGGTAAGGTTTAGGGTTAGGGTTAGGGTTAGGGTTAGGGGACGGGGATGGTTTAGGGGACAGGTTAGAGTACGACAATGGTTTAGGGTGAGCGTACGTGTTAGGGTACGGGTTAGTGTTAGCGTACGAGTTAGGATTAGGGGACGAGTTAGGGTAAGGCTTCGGATAAGGGTTAGGGTTAAGGTTAGGGTTAGGGTTAGGGTTAGGGAACGGGGACGGTTTAGGGGATAGGTTAGGGTACGACAACAGTTTAGGTTGAGCGTACGTGTTTCGGTACGGGTTAGAGTTAGCATACGGGTTAGGATTAGGGGACGGGTTAGGGTAAGGTTTCGGGTAAGGGTTAGGGTTAGGGTTAGGATTAGGGTTAGGGGACTGGGACGGTTTAAGGGACAGGTTAGGGTACGACAACGGTTTAGGTTGAGCGTACGTGTTAGGGTACGGGTTAGTGTTAGCGTATGGGTTAGGATTAGGGGACGGGTTAGGGTAAGGCTTCGGGTAAGGGTTAGGGTTAGGGTTAGTGTTAGGGTTAGGGGACGGTGACGGTTTAGGGGACAGGTTAGGATATGACAAAGTTTTAGGGTGAGCGTACGTGTTAGGGTACGGGTTAGTGTTAGCGTACGGGTTAAGATTAGGGGACGGCTTAGGGTAAGGCTTCGGGTAAGGGTTCGGGTTAGGGTTAGGGTTAGGGTTAGGGATAGGGTGAGGGGACGGTGACGGTTTAGGGGACAGGTTAGGGTACGACAACGGTTTAGGGTGAGCGTACGTGTTAGGGTACGGGTTAGTGTTAGCGTACGGGTTAGGATTATGGGACGGGTTAGGGTAAGGCTTCGGGTCAGGTTTAGGGTTAGGTTTAGGGATAGGGTTAGGGAACGGGGACGGTTTAGGGGACAGGTTAGGGTACGACAACGGTTTACAATGAGCGTAAGTGTTAGGGTATGGGTTAGTGTTAGCGTACGGGTTAGGATTAGAGGGCGTGTTAGGGTAAGGCTTCGGGTAAGGGTTAGGGTTAGGGTTAGGGTTAGGGTTAGGGTTAGGAGACGGGGACGGTTTAGGGGACAGGTTAGTGTACAATAACGGTTTTGGGTGTGTGTATGTGTTAGGATACGGTTTAGTGTTAGCGTACGGGGTAGGATTAGGGGACAGGTTAGGGTAAGGCTTCAGTTAAGGGTTAGGGTTAGCGTTAGGGTTAGGGTTAGGGGATGGGGACGGTTTAGGGGACAGGTTAGGGTACGACAACGGTTTATGGTGAGCGTACGTTTTAGGCTATGGGTTAGTGTTAGCGTACGGTTTAGGATTAGGGGACGGGTTAGGGTAAGGCTTCGGGTAAGTGTTAGGTTTAGGGTTAGGGTTAGGGTTAGGGGACGGGGACGGTTTAGGGGACAAGTTAGGGTACGACAAGATTTAGGGTGAGCGTACGTGTTAGGGTACGGGTTAGTGTTAGCGTACGGGTTAGTATTAGGGGACGGGTTAGGGTAAGGCTTCGGGTAAGGGTTAGGGTTAGGGTTAGGTTTAGGGGACGGGGACGGGGACGGGGACAGTTTAGGGGACAGGTTAGTGTACGACAACGGTTTAGGGTGAGCGTACGTGTTAGGGTACGGGTTAGTGTTAGCGTACGGGTTAGGATTAGGGGACGGGTTAGGGTAAGGCTTCGGGTAAGGGTTAGGGCTAGGGTTAGGGTTAGGGGACGGGGACGATTTAGGGGACAGGTTAGTGTACGACAACGGTTAGGGTGAGCGTACGTGTTAGGGTACAGGTTAGTGTTATCGTATGGGTTAGGATTAGGGGACGGGTTAGGGTAAGGCTTCGGGTAAGGGTTAGGGTTAGCGTTAGGGTTAGGGTTAGGGTTAGGGGACAGGGACGGTTTAGGGGACATGTTAGGGTACGACAACGGTTTAGGGTGAGCGTACGTGTTAGGGTACGGGTTAGTGTTAGCGTACGGGTTAGGATTAGGTGAAGGGTTAGGCTAAGGCTTCGGGTAAGGGTTATGGCTAGGGTTAGGGTTAGGGTTAGGGGACGGGGACGGTTTAGGGGACAGGTTAGGGTACGACAACCGTTTAGGGTGAGCGTACGTGTTAGGGTACGGGTTAGTGTTATCGTATGGGTTAGGATTAGGGGATGGGTTAGGGTAAGGCTTCGGGTAAGGGTTAGGGTTAGGGTTAGGGTTAGGGTTAGGGGACGGGGACGGGGACGGGGACGGTTTAGGGGCAGGTTAGTGTACGACAACGGTTAAGGGTGAGCGTACGTGTTAGGGTACGGGTTAGAGTTAGCATACGGCTTAGGATTAGGGGACGGGTTATGGTCAGGCTTCGGGTAAGGGTTAGGGTTAGGGTTAGGGTTAGGGTTAGGGGACGGGGACGGTTTAGGGGACAGGTTAGGGTACGACAACGGTTTAGGGTGAGCGTACGTGTTAGGGTATGGGTTAGTGTTATCGTATGGGTTAGGATTAGGGGACGGTTTACGGTAAGGCTTCGGGTAAGGGTTAGGGTTAGGGTTAGGTTTAGGGTTAGGGTTAGGGGACGGGGACGGTTTAGGGGACAGTTTAGTGTATGACAACGGTTTAGGGTGAGCGTTCGTGTTAGGGTACGGTTTAGTGTTAGCGTACGGGTTAGGATTAGCGGACGGATTAGGGTAAGGCTTCGGGTAAGGTTTAGGGTTAGGGTTAGGGTTAGGGTTAGGGTTAGGGGACGGGGACAGTTTAGGGGACAGGTTAGTGCATGACAACGGTTTAGGGTGAGCGTACGTGTTAGGGTACAGGTTAGTGTTATCGTATGGGTTAGGATTAGGGACGGGTTAGGGTAAGGCTTCGGTTAAGGGTTAGGTTTAGGGTTAGGGTTAGTGTTAGGGTTAGGGAACAGGGACGGTTTAGGGGACAGGTTATGGTACGACAACAGTTTAGAGTGAGCGTACGTGTTAGGGTACGGGTTAGTGTTAACGTACGGCTTAGGATTAGGGGAAGGGTTAGGGTAAGGCTTCGGGTAAGGGTTAGGGTTAGGGTTAGGGTTAGGGTTAGGGTTAGGGAATGGGGACGGTTTAGGGGACAGGTTAGGGTACGACAACGGTTTAGGGTGAGCGTACGTGTTAGGGTACGGGTTAGAGTTAGCATACGGGTTAGGATTAGGGGATGGTTTAGTGTAAGGCTTCGGGTAAGGGTTCGGGTTAGGGTTAGGTTTAGGGTTAGGGTTAGGTTTAGGGGATGGTGACGGTTTAGGGGACAGGTTAGGGTACGACAACGGTTTAGGGTGAGCCTACGTGTTAGGGTACGGGTTAGTGTTAGCGTACGGGTTAGGCATAGGGGACGGGTTAGGGTAAGGCTTAGGGTAAGGGTTAGGGTTAGTTTTAGGGTTAGGGTTAGGGGACGGGGACGGTTTAGGGGACAGGTTAGGGTACGACAACAGTTTAGGGTGAGCGTACGTGTTAGGTTACGGGTTAGTGTTAGCGTACGGGTTAGGATTAGAGGACGTGTTAGGGTAAGGCTTCGGGTAAGGGTTAGGGTTAGGGTTAGGGTTAGGGTTAGGGGACGGGGACGGTTTAGGGGACAGGTTAGGGTACGACAACAGTTTATGGTGAGCGTACGTGTTAGGCTACGGGTTAGTGTTAGCGTACGGGTTAGGATTAGGGGATGGGTTAGGGTAAGGCTTCGGGTAAGGGTTAGTGTTAGGGTTAGAATTAGGGGACGGGGACGGTTTAGGGGACAGGTTAGAGTACGACAACGGTTTAGGGTGAGCGTAAGTGTTAGGGTACGGGTTAGTGTTAGCGTACGGTTTAGGATTAGGGGACGGGTTAGTGTAAGGCTTCGGGTAAGGGTTAGGTTTAGGGTTAGGGTTAGGGTTAGGGGATGGGGACAGGGACGGTTTAGGGCACAGGTCAGTGTATGACAACGGTTTACGGTGAGCGTATGTGTTAGGGTACGGGTTAGTGTTAGCGTACGGTTTAGGATTAGGGGACGGGTTAGGGTAAGGCTTCGGTTAAGGGTTAGGGTTAGGGTTAGGGTTAGGGTTAGGGGACGGAGACGGTTTAGGGGACAGGTTAGGGTACGACAACTGTTTAGGGTGAGCGTACGTGTTAGGGTACGGGTTAGTGTTATCGTAAGGGTTAGGATTAGGGGACGGGTTAGGGTAAGATTTCGGGTAAGGGTTAGGGTTAGGGTTAGGGTTAGGGATAGGGTTAGGGGACGGGCATGGTTTAGGGGACAGGTTAGACTACGACAACGGTTTAGGGTGAGCGTACGTGTTAGGGTACGGGTTAGTGTTAGCGTACGAGTTAGGTTTAGGGGACGGGTTAGGGTAAGGCTTCGGATAAGGGGTAGGGTTAAGGTTAGGGTTAGGGTTAGGGTTAGGGTTAGGGTTAGGGTTAGGGTTAGGCGACGGGGACGGTTTAAGGGACAGGTTAGTGTACGACAACGGTTTAGGGTGAGCGTACGTGTTAGGGTACAGGTTAGTGTTAGCGTACGGGTTAGGATTAGGGGACGGGTTAGGGTAAGGCTTCGGGTAAGGGTTAGGGTTAGGGTTAGGGTTAGGGTTAGGGGACGGGGACGGTTTAGGGGATAGGTTAGGGTACGACAACGGATTAGGGTGAGCGTACGTGCTAGGGTACGGGTTAGTGTTAGCGTACGGGTTAGGGTTAGGGGACGGGTTAGGGTAATGCTTCGGATAAGGGTTAGGGTTAGGGTTAGGGTTAGGGTTAGGGTTAGGGAATGGGTCGGTTTAGGGTACAGGTTAGGGTACGACAACGGTTTATGGTGAGCGTACGTGTTAGGGTACGGGTTAGAGTCAGCATACGGGTTAGGATTAGGGGACGGTTTAGGGTAAGGCTTCGGGTAAGGGTTCGGGTTAGGGTCAGGGTTAGGGTTAGGGTTAGGTTTAGGGGACGGTGACGGTTTAGGGGACAGGTTAGTGTACGACAACGGTTTAGGGTGAGCGTACATGTTAGGGTATGGGTTAGTGTTAGCGTACGGGTTAGGATTAGGGGACGGATTAGGGTAAGGCTTCGGGTAAGGGTTAGGGTTAGGGTTAGGGTTAGGGGATGGGGACGGGGACGGTTTAAGGGACAGGTCTGTGTATGACAACGGTTTAGGGTGAGCGTACGTGTTAGGGTACGGTTTAGTGTTAGCGTACAGTTTAGGATTAGGGGACGGGTTAGGGTAAGGCTTCGGGTAAGGGTTAGGGTTAGGGTTAGGGTTAGGGTTAGGGGACGGGGACGGTTTAGGGGATAGGTTAGGGTACGACAACGGTTTTGGGTGAGCGTACGTGTTAGGGTTAGGGTTAGGGTTAGGGTTAGGGTTAGGGTTAGGGGACGGGGACGGTTTAGGGGACAGGTTAGAGTACGACAACGGTTTGGGGTGAGCGTACGTGTTAGGGTACGGGTTAGTGTTAGCGTACGAGTTAGGATTAGGGGACGGGTTAGGGTAAGGCTTCGGATAAGGGTTAGTGTTAAGGTTAGGGTTTGGGTTAGGCTAGGGAACGGGGACGGTTTAGGGGACAGTTTAGGTTACGACAGCGGTTTAGGGTGAGCGTAAGTGTTAGGGTTAGGGTTAGGGTTAGGGGACGGGGACGGTTTAGGGGACAGGTTAGAGTACGACAACGGTTTAGGGTGAGCGTACGTGTTAGGGTACGGGTTAGTGTTAGCGTACGAGTTAGGATTAGGGGACGTGTTAGGGTAAGGCTTCGGATAAGGGTTAGTGTTAAGGTTAGGGTTAGGGTTAGGGTTAGTGAACGGGGACGGTTTAGGGGACAGGTTAGGGTACGACAACGGTTTAGGGTGAGCGTACGTGTTAGGGTACGGATTAGAGTTAGCATACAGGTTAGGATTAGGGGACGGGTTAGGGTAAGGCTTCGGGTAAGTGTTAGGGTTAGGGTTAGGGTTAGGGTTAGGGTTAGGCGACGGGGACGGTTTAAGGGACAGGTTAGGGTACGACAACGGGTTAGGGTGAGCGTACGTGTTAGGGTACAGGTTAGTGTTAGCGTACAGGTTAGGATGAGGGGACGTGTTAGGGTAAGGCTTCGGGTAAGGGTTAGGGTTAGGGTTAGGGTTAGGGTTAGGGGATGGGGACGGTTTAGGGGACAGGTTAGTGTACGACAAAGGTTTATGGTGAGCGTACGTGTTAGGCTATGGGTTAGTGTTAGCGTACGGGTTAGGATTAGGGGACGGGTTAGGGTAAGGCTTCGGGTAAGGGTTAGGGTTAGGTTTAGGGTTAGGGGACGGGGACGGTTTAGGGAACAGGTTAGGGTACGACAACGCTTTAGGATGAGCGTACGTGTTAGGGTAAGATTTAGTGTTAGCGTACGCGTTAGGATTAGGGGACGGGTTAGGGTAAGGCTTCGGGTAAGGGTTAGGGTTAAGGTTACGGTTAGGTGACGGGGACGGGGACGGGTTCAGTTTAGGGGACAGGTTAGTGTACGACAACGGTTTAGGGTGAGCGTACGTTTTAGGGTACGGGTTAGTGTTAGTGTACGGGTTAGGATTAGGGGACGGGTTAGGGTAAGGCTTCGGGTAAGGGTTAGGGTTAGGGTTAGGGTTAGGGTTAAGGGACGAGGACGGTTTAGGGGACACGTTAGGGTACGACAACGGTTTAGGGTGAGCGTACGTGTTAGGGTACGGGTTAGTGTTATCGTATGGGTTAGGATTAGGGGACGGATTATGGTAAGGTTTCGGGTAAGGGTTAGGGTTAGGGTTAGGGTTAGGGGACGGGGACGGTTTAGGGGACAGGTTAGTGTACGACAATGGTTTAGGGTGAGCGTACGTGTTAGGGTACGGGTTAGTATTTGCGTACGGGTTAGGATTAGCGGACGGGTTAGGGTAAGGCTTCGGGTAAGGGTTAGGGTTAGGGTTAGGGTTAGGGTTAGGGGACGGGGACGGTTTACGGGACATGTTAGTGTACGACAAAGGTGTAGGGTGAGCGTATGTGTTAGGGTACGGGTTAGTGTTATCGTATGGGTTAGGATTAGGGGACGGTTTACGGTAAGGCTTCGGGTAAGGGTTAGGGTTAGGGTTAGGTTTAGGGTTAGGGTTAGGGGACGGGGACGGTTAAGGGGACAGGTTAGTGTACGACAACGGTTTAGGGTGAGCGTACGTGTTAGGGTACGGGTTAGTGTTAGCGTACGGGTTAGGATTAGGGGACGGTTCAGGGTAAGGCTTCGGGTAAGGTTTAGGGTTAGGGTTAGGGTTAGGGTTAGGGTTAGGGCACGGGGACAGTTTAGGGGACAGGTTAGTGTATGACAACGGTTTAGGGTGAGCGTACATGTTAGGGTACAGGTTAGTGTTATCGTATGGGTTAGGATTAGGGGACGGGTTAGGGTAAGGTTTCGGGTAAGGGTTAGTGTTAGGGTTAGGGTTAGGGTTAGGGTTAGGGGATGGGGACGGTTTAGGGGACAGGTTAGGGTACGACAACGGTTTAGGTGAGCGTACGTGTTAGGGTACGGGTTAGTGTTAGCGTACGGGTTAGGATTAGGGAACGGGTTAGGGTAAGGCTTCGGGTAAGGGTTCGGGTTAGGGTTAGGGTTAGGGTTAGGGTTAGGTTTAGGGGACGGTGACGGTTTAGGGGACAGGTTAGTGTACGACAATAGTTTAGGGTGAGCGTACATGTTAGGGTACGGGTTAGTGTTAGCGTACGGGTTAGGATTAGGGGACGGGTTAGGGTAAGGCTTCGGGTAAGGGTTAGAGTTAGGGTTAGTGTTAGGGTTAGGGGACGGGGACGTTTTAGGGGACAGGTTAGGGAACGACAACGGTTTAGGGTGAGCGTACGTGTTAGGGTACGGGTTAGTGTTAGCGTACGGGTTAGGATTAGTGGATGGGTTAGGGCAAGGCTTCGGGTAAGGGTTAGGGTTAGGGTTAGGGTTAGGGGACGGGGAAGGATTAGGGGACATGTTAGGGTACGACAACGGTTTAGGGTGAGCGTACGTGTTAGGGTACGGGTTAGTGTTAGAGTACGGGTTAGGATTAGGGGACGGGTTAGGGTAAGGCTTCGGGTAAGTGTTAGTGTTAGGGTTAGGGTTAGGGTTAGGGTTAGGGTTAGGGGACGGTGACGGTTCAGGGGACAGGTTAGGTTACGACAATGGTTTAGGGTGAGCGTACGTGTTAGGGTACGGATTAGTGTTAGCGTACGGGTTAGGTTTAGGGTACGGGTTAGTGTAAGGCTTCGGGTAAGGGTTAGGGTTACGGTTAGGGTTAGGGGACGGGGACGGTTTAGGGGACAGGTTAGGGTACGACAACGGTTTAGGGTGAACATACGTGTTAGGGTACGGGTTAGTGTTAGCGTACGGGTTAGGTTTAGAGGACGGGTTAGGGTAAGGCTTCGGGTAAGTGTTAGGGTTAGGGTTAGGGTTAGGATTAGGGTTGGGAGACGGGAACGGTTTAGGGGACAGGTTAGTGTACGACAAGGGTTTAGGGTGTGCGTATGTGTTAGGGTACGCTTTAGTGTTAGCGTACGGGTTAGGATTAGGGGACGGGTTACGGTAAGGCTTCGGGTAAGGGTTAGGGTTAGGGTTAGGGTTAGGTTTAGGGGACGGGGACGGTTTAGGGGACAGGATAGGGTACGACAATGGTTTACGGTGAGCGTACGTGTTAGGGTACGGTTTAGTGTTAGCGTACGGTTTAGGATTACGGGACGGGTTAGTGTAAGGCTTCGGGTAAGGGTTCGGGTTACGGTTAGGTTTAGGGGACGGGGATGGGGACGGTTTAGGGTACAGGTTAGAGTACGACAACAGTTTAGGGTGAGCGTACGTGTTAGGCTACGGGTTAGTGTTAGCGTACGGGTTAGGCTTATGGGACGGGTTAGGGTAAGGCTTCGGGTAAAGGTTAGTGTTAGGGTTAGGGTTAGGTTTAGGGATAGGGGACGGGGATGGTTTAGGGTACAGGTTACGGTACGACAATGGTTTAGGGTGAGCATACGTGTTTGGGTACGGGTTAGTGTTAGCGTACGGGTTAGGATTAGAGGACGGGTTAGGGTAAGGATTCGGGTAAGGTTTAGGGTTAGGGTTACGGTTAGGGTTAGGAGACGGGGAAGGTTTAGGGGACAGGTTAGTGTACGACATCGGTTTAGTGTGAGCGTATATGTTAGGGTACGGTTTAGTGTTAGTGTACGGGTTAGGATTAGGGGACGGGTTACGTTAAGGCTTCGGGTAAGGGTTAGGGTTAGGGTTAGGTTTAGGGGACGGGGACGGTTTAGGGGACAGGTTAGTGTACGACAACGGTTTAGGGTGAGCGTACGTGTTAGGGTACGGGTTCGTGTTAGCGTACGGGTTAGGATTAGGGGACGGGTTAGTGTAAGGCTTCGGGTAAGGGTTAGGGTTATGGTTAGGGTTAGGGATAGGGTTAGGGGACGGGGATGGTTTAGGGGACAATTTAGGGTACGACAACGGTTTAAGGTGAGCGTACGTGTTAGGGTACGGGTTAGTGTTAGCCTACTGGTTAGGATTAGGGGACGGGTTAGTGTAAGGCTTTGGGTAAGGGTTAGGGTTAGGGTAAGGGTTAGGGTTAGGGGACGGGTACGGGGACGGTTTAGGGGACAGGTTAGTGTACGACAACGGTTTAGGGTGAGCGTACGTGTTAGGGTACGGGTTAGTGTTAGCGTACGGTTTAGGTTTAGGGGACGGGTTAGGGTAAGGCTTCAGGTAAGGTTTAGGGTTAGGGTTAGGGTTAGGGTTAGGGGACGGGGACGGTTTAGGGGACAGGTTAGGGTACGACAACGGTTTAGGGTGAGCGTACGTGTTAGGGTATGGGTTAGTGTTATCGTATGGGTTAGGATTAGAGGACGGGTTAGGGTAAGGCTTTGGGTAAGGGTTAGGGTTAGGGTTAGGGTTAGGGTTAGGGTTAGGGGACGGGGACGGTTTAGGGGACAGGTTAGGGTACGACAACGGTTTAGGGTGAGCATACATGTTAGGGTACGGCTTAGTGTTAGCGTACGGGTTAGGATTAGGGGACGGGTTAGGGTAAGGCTTCGGGTAAGTGTTAGGGTTAGGGTTAGGGTTAGGGTTAGGGTTAGGGAATGGGGACGGTTTAGGGGACAGGATAGGGTACGACAAAGGTTTAGGGTGAGCGTACGTGTTAGGGTACGTGTTAGAGTTAGCATGAGGGTTAGGATTAGGGGACGGTTTAGGGTAAGGCTTCGGGTAAGGGTTCGGGTTAGGGTTAGGGTTAGGGGACGGGGACGGTTTAGGGGACAGGTTAGGGTACGACAATGGTTTAGGGTGAGCGTACGTGTTAGGGTACGGGTTAGTGTTAGCGTACGGGTTAGGATTAGAGGACGTGTTAGGGTAAGGCTTCGGGTAAGTGTTAGGGTTAGGGTTAGGGTTAGGGTTAGGGTTAGGGTTAGGGTTAGGAGACGGGGACGGTTTAGGGGACATGTTAGTGTACGACAACGGTTTAGGGTGTGCGTATGTGTTAGGGTACGGTTTAGTGTTAGCGTACGGGTTAGGATTAGGGGACGGGTTAGGGTAAGGCTTCGGGTAAGGGTTAGGGTTAGGGTTATTGTTAGGGTTAGGGGACGGGGACGGTTTAGGGGACAGGTTAGGTTACGACAAAGGTTTAGGGTGAGCGTACGTGTTAGGGTACGGGTTAGTGTTAGCGTACAGGTTAGGATTAGGGGACGGTTTAGGGGAAGGCTTCGGGTAAGGGTTCGGGTTAGGGTTAGGGTTAGGGTTAGGGTTAGGGTGAGGGGACGGTGAAGGTTTAGGGGACAGGTTAGGGTACGACAACGGTTTAGGGTGAGCGTACGTGTTAGGGTACGGGTTAGTGTTAGCTGACGGGTTAGGATTAGGGGACGGGTTAGGGTAAGGCTTCGGGTAAGGGTTAGGGGACGGGGACGGGGACGGGGACGGTTTAGGGGACAGGTCAGTGTATGACAACGGTTTAGGGTGAGCGTACATATTAGGGTACGGGTTAGTGTTAGCGTACCTGTTAGGATTAGGGGACGGGTTAGGGTAAGGCTTCGGGTAAGTGTTAGGGCTGGGTTAGGGTTAGGGTTAGGGGACGGGGACGGTTTAGGGGACAGGTTAGAGTCCGACAACGGTTTAGGGTGAGCGTACGTGTTAGGGTACGTGTTAGTGTTAGCGTACGAGTTAGGATTAGGGGAGGGGTTAGGGTAAGGCTTCGGATAAGAGTTAAAGTTAAGGTCAGGGTTAGGGTTAGGGTTAGGGAACAGGGACGGTTTAGGGGACAGGTTAGCGTACGACAATGGTTTAGGGTGAATGTACGTGTTAGGGTACGGGTTAGAGTTATCATACGGGTTAGGTTAGCGGACGGGTTAGGGTAAGGCTTCGGGTAAGATTTAGGGTTAGGGTTAGGGTTAGGGTTAGGGTTAGGCGACGGGGACGGTTTAAGGGACAGGTTAGGGTACGACAACGGTTTAGGGTGAGCGTACGTGTTAGGGAACGGGTTAGTGTTAGCGTACGGGTTAGGATTAGGGGACGGGTTAGTGTAAGGCTTCGGGTAAGGGTTAGGGTTAGGGTTATTGTTAAGGTTAGGGGACGGGGACGGTTTAGGGGACAGGTTAGGGTACGACAACGGTTTAGGGTGAGCGTACGTGTTAGGGTATGGATTAGAGTTAGCATACGGGTTAGGATTAGGGGACGGTTTAGTGTAAGGCTTCGAGTAAGAGTTCGGGTTAGGGTTAGGGTTAGGGTTAGGGTTACGGTTAGGGGACGGTGACGGTTTACGGGACAGGTTAGGGTACGACAACGGTTTAGGGTGAGCGTACGTGTTAGGGTATGGGTTAGTGTTAGCGTACGGGTTAGGATTAGGGGACGGGTTAGTGTAAGGCTTCGGGTAAGGGTTAGGGTTAGGGTTAGGGTTAGGGTTAGGGGACGGGGACTGTTTAGGGGACAGGTTAGGGTACGACAACGGTTTAGGGTGAGCGTACGTGTTAGGGTATGGGTTAGTGTTAGCGTACGGGTTAGGATTAGAGGACGTGTTAGGGTAAGGCTTCGTGTAAGGGTTAGGGTTAGGGTTAGGGTTAGGGTTAGGGTTAGGAGACGGGGACGGTTTAGGGGACAGGTTAGTGTACGACTACGGTTTAGCGTGAGTGTACGTGTTAGGGTAAGGGTTAGCGTTAGTGTACGGTTTAGGATTAGGGGACGGGTTAGTGTAAGGCTTCGGGTAAGGGTTAGGGTTAGGGTTAGGGTTAGGGGACGGGGACGGGGACGTTTTAGGTGACAGGTCAATGTATGACAACGGTTTAGGGTGAGCGTAGGTGTCAGGGTATGGTTTAGTGTTATCGTAAGGGTTAGGATTAGGGGACGGGTTAGGGTAAGGCTTCGGGTAAGGTTTAGGGTTAGGGTTAGGGTTAGGGTTAGGGGACGGGGACGGTTTAGGGGACAGGTTAGAGTACGACAACGGTTTAGGGTGAGCGTACGTGTTAGGGTACGGGTTAGTGTTAGCGTACGAGTTAGGATTAGGGGACGAGTTAGGGTAAGGCTTCGGATAAGGGTTAGGGTTAAGGTTAGGGTTAGGGTTAGGGTTAGGGAACGGGGACGGTTTAGGGGACAGGTTAGGGTACGACAACGGTCTAGGTTGAGCGTACGTGTTTTGGTACGGGTTAGAGTTAGCATACGGGTTAGGATTAGGGGACGGGTTAGGGTAAGGTTTCGGGTAAGGGTTAGGGTTAGGGTTAGGATTAGGGTTAGGGGACGGGGACGGTTTAAGGGAAAGGTTAGGGTACGACAACGGTTTAGGGTGAGCGTACGTGTTAGGGTACGGGTTAGTGTTAGCGTATGGGTTAGGATTAGGGGACGGGTTAGGGTAAGGCTTCGGGTAAGGTTTAGGGTTAGGGTTAGTGTTAGGGTTAGGGGACGGGGACGGTTTAGGGGACAGGTTAGGATATGACAAAGTTTTAGGGTGAGCGTACGTGTTAGGGTACGGGTTAGTGTTAGCGTACGGGTTAAGATTAGGGGACGGCTTAGGGTAAGGCTTCGGGTAAGGGTTCGGGTTAGGGTTAGGGTTAGGGATAGGGTGAGGGGACGGTGACGGTTTAGGGGACAGGTTAGGGTACGACAACGGTTTAGGGTGAGCGTACGTGTTAGGGTACGGGTTAGTGTTAGCGTACGGTTTAGGATTATGGGACGGGTTAGGGTAAGGCTTCGGGTCAGGTTTAGGGTTAGGTTTAGGGATAGGGTTAGGGGACGGGGACGGTTTAGGGGACAGGTTAGGGTACGACAACGGTTTACAATGAGCGTAAGTGTTAGGGTATGGGTTAGTGTTAGCGTGCGGGTTAGGATTAGAGGACGTGTTAGGGTAAGGCTTCGGGTAAGGGTTAGGGTTAGGGTTAGGGTTAGGGTTAGGGTTAGGAGACGGGGACGGTTTAGGGGACAGGTTAGTGTACAATAACGGTTTAGGGTGTGTGTATGTGTTAGGATACGGTTTAGTGTTAGCGTACGGGGTAGGATTAGGGGACAGGTTAGGGTAAGGCTTCAGGTAAGGGTTAGGGTTAGGGTTAGGGTTAGGGTTAGGGGACGGGGACGGTTTAGGGGACAAGTTAGGGTACGACAAGATTTAGGGTAAGCGTACGTGTTAGCATACGGGTTAGTGTTAGCGTACGGATTAGTATTAGGCGACGGGTTAGGGTAAGGCTTCGGGTAAGGGTTAGGGTTAGGGTTAGGTTTAGGGGACGGGGACGGGGACGGGGACAGTTTAGGGGACAGGTTAGTGTACGACAACGGTTTAGGGTGAGCGTACGTGTTAGGGTACGAGTTAGTGTTAGCTTACGGGTTAGGATTAGGGGACAGGTTAGGGTAAGGCTTCGGGTAAGGGTTAGGGCTAGGGTTAGGGTTAGGGGACGGGGACGATTTACGGGACAGGTTAGTGTATGACAACGGTTTAGGGTGAGCGTACGTGTTAGGGTACAGGTTAGTGTTATCGTATGGGTTAGGATTAGGGGACGGGTTAGGGTAAGGCTTCGGGTAAGGGTTATGGCTAGGGTTAGGGTTAGGGTTAGGGGACGGGGACGGTTTAGGGGACAGGTTAGGGTACGACAACCGTTTAGGGTGAGTGTACGTGTTAGGGTACGGTTTAGTGTTATCGTATGGGTTAGGATTAGGGGATGGGTTAGGGTAAGGCTTCGGGTAAGGGTTAGGGTTAGGGTTAGGGTTAGGGTTAGGGTTAGGGGACGGGGACGGTTTAGGGGCAGGTTAGTGTACGACAACGGTTTAGGGTGAGCGTACGTGTTAGGGTACGGGTTAGAGTTAGCATACGGGTTAGGATTAGGGGACGGGTTATGGTCAGGCTTCGGGTAAGGGTTAGGGTTAGGGGACGGGGACGGGGACGGTTTAGGGGACAGGTTAGGGTACGACAACGGTTTAGGGTGAGCGTACGTGTTAGGGTACGGGTTAGTGTTATCGTATGGGTTAGGATTAGGGGACGGTTTACGGTAAGGCTTCGGGTAAGGGTTAGGGTTCGGGTTAGGTTTAGGGTTAGGGGACGGGGACGGGGACGGTTTAGGGGACAGGTTAGGGTACGACAATGGTTTAGGGTGAGCGTACGTGTTAGGGTACGGGTTAGTGTTAGCGTAAGATTTAGGATTAGAGGACGGTTTAGGGTAAGGATTCGGGTAAGGTTTAGGGTTAGGGTTAGGGTTAGGAGACGGGAAGGTTTAGGGGACAGGTTAGTGTACGACAACGGTTTAGAGTGAGCGTATATGTTAGGGTACGGTTTAGTGTTAGTGTACGGGTTAGGATTCGGGGACGGTTTATGGTAAGGCTTCGGGTAAGGGTTAGGGTTAGGGTTAGGGTTAGGGGATGGGGAAGGTTTAGGGGACAGGTTAGGGTACGACAACGGTTTAGGGTGAGCGTACGTGTTAGGGTATGGGTTAGAGTTAGCATACGGGTTAGGATTAGGGGACGGGTTAGTGTAATGCTTCGGGTAAGGGTTAGGGTTAGGGTTAGGGTTAGGGTTAGGGGACGGGGACGGTTTAGGGAACAGGTTAGGGCACGACAACGGTTTTGGGTGAGTGTACGTGTTAGGGTATGGATTAGTGTTAAATTTCGGGTAAGGATTAGGGGACGGGTTAGTGTTAGGCTTCGGGTAAGGGTTCGGGTTAGGGTTAGGGTTAGGGTTAGGGGACGGGGACGGTTTAGGGGACAGCTTAGGGTACGACAACGGTTTAGGTTGAGCGTACTTGTTAGGGTACGGTTTAGTGTTAGCGTACGGGTTAGGATTAGGGGACGGGTTAGGGTAAGGCTTCGGGTAAGGGTTACGGATAGGGTTAGGGTTAGGGTTAGTGTTAGGGGACGGGGACGGTTTAGGGGACAGGTTAGGGTACGACAATGGTTTATGGTGAGCGTACGTGTTAGGCTACGGGTTAGTGTTAGCGTATGGGTTAGGATTAGGGGACGGGTTAGGGTAAGGCTTAGGGTAAGGGTTAGGGTTAGGGTTAGGGTTATGGGACGGGGACGGTTTAGGGGACAGGTTAGGGTACGACAACGGTTTAGGACGAGCGTACATGTTAGGGTACGAGATAGTGTTAGCATACGTGTTAGTATTAGGGGACGGTTTAGGGTAAGGCTTCGGGTAAGGGTTAGGGTTAGGGTTAGGGTTACGGGACGGGGAAGGTTTAGTGGACAGGTTAGGGTACGACAACGGTTTAGGGTGAGCGTACGTGTTAGTGTACGGGTTAGTGTTAGCGTACGGTTTAGGATTAGGTGACGGGTTAGGGTAAGGCTTCGGGTAAGGGTTAGGGTTAGGGTTAGGGTTAGGGTTAGGGTTAGGGATCGGGGACGGTTTAGGGGACAGGTTAGGGTACGACATCGGTTTAGCGTGAGCGTACGTGTTAGGGTACGGGTTAGAGTTAGCATACGGGTTAGGATTAGGGGACGGATTAGGTTAATGCTTCGGGTAAGGTTAGGGTTAGAGTTAGGGTTAGGGTTAGGGGACGTGGACGGATTAGGGGACAGGTTAGGGCATGACAAAGGTTTTGCGTGAGCGTACGTGTTAGGGTATGGATTAGTGTTAGCGTTCGGGTAAGGATTAGGGGACGGGTTAGGGTAAGGCTTCGGGTAAGGGTTCGGGTTAGGGTTAGGGTTAGGTTTAGGGTTAGGGGACGGTGACGGTTTAGGGGACAGGTTAGTGTACGACAACGGTTTAGGGTGAGCGTACGTTTTAGGGTACGGGTTACTGTTGGTGTACGGGTTAGGATTAGGGGACGGGTTAGGATAAGGCTTCGGGTAAGGTTTAGGGTTAGGGTTAGGGTTAGGGGACGGGGACCGTTTAGGGGACAGGTTAGGGTACGACAACGGTTTAGGGTGAGCGTACGTGTTAGGGTACGGTTTAGTGTTAGCGTACGGGTTAGGATTAGGGGACGGGTTAGTGTAAGGCTTCGGGTAAGGGTTAGGTTTAGGGTTAGGGTTAGGGTTAGTGTTAGGGGACGGGGACGTTTTAGGGGACAGGTTAGAGTACGACAACGGTTTATGGTGAGCGTACGTGTTAGGCTACGGGTTAGTGTTAGCGTACGTGTTAGGATTAGGGGACGGGTTAGGGTAAGGCTTCGGGTAAGGCTTAGGTTTAGGTTTAGGGTTAGGGGACGGGGACGGTTTAGGGGACAGGTTAGTGTACGACAAATGTGTAGGGTGAGCGTACGTGTTAGGGTATGGGTTAGTGTTAGCGTACGGGTTAGGCTTATGGGACGTGTTAGGGTAAGGCTTCGGGTAAGGGTTAGGGTTAGGGTTAGGGTTAGGGTTAGGGATAGGGGACGGGGATGGTTTAGGGTACAGGTTAGGGTACGACAATGGTTTAGGGTGAGCATACGTGTTAGGGTACGGGTTAGTGTTAGCGTACGGGTTAGGATTAGAGGACGGGTTAGGGTAAGGATTCGGGTAAAGTTTAGGGTTAGGGTTAGGGTTAGGGTTAGGAGACGGGGAAGGTTTAGGGGACTGGTTAGTGTACGACAACGGTTTAGGGTGAACATATATGTTAGGGTACGGTTTAGTGTTAGTGTACGGGTTAGGATTAGGGGATGGGTTACGGTAAGGCTTCGGGTAAGGTTTAGGGTTAGGGTTAGGGTTAGGGTTAGGGTTAGGGGACGGGGACAGTTTAGTGGACAGGTTAGGATACGACAACGGTTTAGGATGAGCGTACGTGTTAGGGTACGGGTTAGAGTTAGCATACGGGTTAGGATTAGGGGACGGGTTAGGGTAAGGCTTCGGGTAAGGGTTAGGGTTAGGGTTAGCGTTAGGGTTAGGGGACGGGGACGGTATAGGGGACAGGTTCGGGTACGAGAACGGTTTAGGTTGAGCGTACGTGTTAGTGTACGGGTTATTGTTAGCGTATGGGTTAGGTTTAGGGGACGGTTTAGGGTAAGCCTTCGGTTAAGGTTTAGGGTTAGGGTTAGGATTAGGGTTAGGGTTAGGGGACGGGGATGGTTTAGGGGACAGGTTAGTGTCCGACAACGCTTTAGGGTGAGCATACGTGTTAGGGTACGGGTTAGTGTTAGCGTACGGGTTAGGATTCAGGGACGGGTTAGGGTAAGGCTTCAGGTAAGGGTTAGGGTTAGGGTTAGGGTTAGGGTTAGGGGACGGCGACGGTTTAGGGGACAGGTTAGGGTACGACAACTGTTTAGGGTGAGTGTACGTGTTAGGGTACCGGTTAGTGTTAGCGTACGGGTTAGGATTACGGGACGGGTTAGGGTAAGGCTTCGGGTAAGGGTTAGGGTTAGGGTTAGGGTTAGGGTTAGGGGACGGGGACGGTTTAGGGGACAGGTTAGGGTACGACAACGGTTTAGGGTGAGCGTACGTGTAAAGGTACGGGTTAATGTTAGCGTACGGGTTAGGATTAGGGGACGGTTTAGGGTAAGGCTTCGGGTAAGGGTTAGCGTTAGGGTTAGGATTAGGGTTAGGGGACGGGGACGGGGACGGTTTAGGGGACAGGTTAGGGTACGACAACGGTTTAGGGTGAGCGTACGTGTTAGTGTACGGGTTAGTGTTAGCGTATGGGTTAGGATTACGGGACGGGTTAGGGTAAGGCTTCAGGTAAGGATTAGTGTTAGAGTTAGGGTTAGGGTGAGGGTTAGGGGACGTGGACGGTTTAGGGGACAGGTTAGGGTACGACAACGGTTTAGGGTGAGCGTACGTGTTAGGCTACGGGTTAGTGATAGCGTACGGGTAAGGATTAGGGGACGGGTTAGGGTAAGGCTTCGGGTAAGGATTAGGGTTAGGGTTAGGGTTAGGGTTAAGGGACGGGGACGGTTTAGGGGACAGGTTAGTGTACGAAAACGCTTTAGGGTGAGCGTACCTGTTAGGGTACGTGTTAGTGTTAGCGTACGGGTTAGGATTAGAGGACGGGTTAGGGTAAGGCTTCGGGTAAGGGTTAGGATTAGGGTTAGGGTTAGGGTTAGGGTTAGTTGACGGGGACGGTTTAGGGGACAGGTTAGTGTACGACAACGGTTTAGGGTGTGCGTATGTGTTAGGGTACGGTTTAGTGTTAGCGTACGCTTTAGGATTAGGGGACGGGTTACTGTAAGGCTTCGGGTAAGGGTTAGGGTTAGGATTAGGGTTAGGTTTAGGGTTATGGAACGGGGACGGTTTAGGGGACAGGTTAGGGTACGACAACGGTTTAGGGTGAGCGTACGTGTTAGGGTATGGGTTAGAGTTAGCATACGGGTTAGGATTAGGGGACGGTTTAGGGTAAGGCTTCGGGTAAGGGTTAGCGTTAGGGTTAGGGTTAGGGTTAGGGGACGGGGACGGGGACGGTTTAGGGGACAGGTTAGTGTACGACAACGGTTTAGGGTGAGCGTACGTGTTAGTGTACGGGTTAGAGTTAGCGTACGGGTTAGGATTAGGGGACGGGTTAGGGTAAGGCTTCGGGTAAGGGTTAGGGTTAGGATTAGGGTTAGGGTTAGGGAACGGGGACGGTTTAGGGGACAGGTTAGGGTACGACAACGGTTTAGGGTGAGCGTACGTGTTAGGATATGGGTTAGAGTTAGCATACGGGTTAGGATTAGGGGACGGATTAGGGTAATGCTTCGGGTAAGGGTTAGGGTTAGGGTTAGGGTTAGGGTTAGGGGACGGGGAAGGTTTAGGGGACAGGTTAGTGTATGACAACGGTTTAGGGTGAGCGTACGTGTTAGGGTACGGTTTAGTGTTAGCGTACGGGTTAGGATTATGGGATTGGTTAGCGTAAGGCTTCGGGTAAGTGTTAGGTTTAGGGTTAGGGTTAGGGGACGGGGACGGTTTAGGGGACAGGTTAGTGTACGACAAAGTTTTAGGGTGAGCGTACGTGTTAGGCTATGGGTTAGTGTTAGCGTACGGGTTAGGATTAGGGCACGGGTTATGGTACGGCTTCCTGTAAGGGTTAGGGATAGGGTTAGGGTTAGGGTTAGGGGATGGGGACGTTTTAGGGGACAGGTTAGGGTACGACAACGGTTTAGGGTGAGCATACGTGTTAGGGTACGGGTTAGTGTTAGCCTACGGTTTAGGATTAGGGGACGGGTTAGGGTAAGGCTTCGGGTAAGGGTTAGGTTTAGGGTTAGGGTTAGGGTTAGGGTTAGGGGACGGGGACGGTTTAGTGGACAGGTTAGGATACGACAACGGTTTAGGATGAGCGTACGTGTTAGGGTACGGGTTAGAGTTAGCATACGGGTTAGGATTAGGGGACGGGTTAGGGTAAGGCTTCGGGTAAGGGTTAGGGTTAGGGTTAGCGTTAGGGTTAGGGGACGGGGACGGTATAGGGGACAGGTTCGGGTACGAGAACGGTTTAGGTTGAGCGTACGTGTTAGGGTACGGGTTATTGTTAGCGTATGGGTTAGGTTTAGGGGACGGTTTAGGGTAAGCCTTCGGTTAAGGTTTAGGGTTAGGGTTAGGATTAGGGTTAGGCTTAGGGGACGGGGATGGTTTAGGGGACAGGTTAGTGTCCGACAACGCTTTAGGGTGAGCGTACGTGTTAGGGTACGGGTTAGTGTTAGCGTACGGGTTAGGATTCAGGGACGGGTTAGGGTAAGGCTTCAGGTAAGGGTTAGGGTTAGGGTTAGGGTTAGGGTTAGGGGACGGCGACGGTTTAGGGGACAGGTTAGGGTACGACAACTGTTTAGGGTGAGTGTACGTGTTAGGGTACCGGTTAGTGTTAGCGTACGGGTTAGGATTACGGGACGGGTTAGAGTAAGGCTTCGGGTAAGGGTTAGGGTTAGGGTTAGGGTTAGGGTTAGGGTTAGGGTTAGGGGACGGGTACGGTTTAGGGGACAGGTTAGGGTACGACAACGGTTTAGGGTGAGCGTACGTGTAAAGGTACGGGTTAATGTTAGCGTACGGGTTAGGATTAGGGGACGGTTTAGGGTAAGGCTTCGGGTAAGGGTTAGCGTTAGGGTTATGGTTAGGGTTAGGGGACGGGGACGGGGACGGTTTAGTGGACAGGTTAGGGTACGACAACGGTTTAGGGTGAGCGTACGTGTTAGTGTACGGGTTAGTGTTAGCGTATGGGTTAGGATTACGGGACGGGTTAGGGTAAGGCTTCAGGTAAGGATTAGTGTTAGAGTTAGGGTTAGGGTGAGGGTTAGGGGACGTGGACGGTTTAGGGGACAGGTTAGGGTACGACAACGGTTTAGGGTGAGCGTACGTGTTAGGCTACGGGTTAGTGATAGCGTACGGGTAAGGATTAGGGGACGGGTTAGGGTAAGGCTTCGGGTAAGGGTTAGGGTTAGGGTTAGGGTTAGGGTTAAGGGACGGGGACGGTTTAGGGGACAGGTTAGTGTACGAAAACGCTTTAGGGTGAGCGTACCTGTTAGGGTACGTGTTAGTGTTAGGGTACGGGTTAGGATTAGAGGACGGGTTAGGGTAAGCCTTCGGGTAAGGGTTAGGATTAGGGTTAGGGTTAGGGTTAGGGTTAGTTGACGGGGACGGTTTAGGGGACAGGTTAGTGTACGACAACGGTTTAGGGTGTGCGTATGTGTTAGGGTATGGTTTAGTGTTAGCGTACGGTTTAGGATTAGGGGACGGGTTACTGTAAGGCTTCGGGTAAGGGTTAGGGTTAGGATTAGGGTTAGGGTTAGGGTTATGGAACGGGGACGGTTTAGGGGACAGGTTAGGGTACGACAACGGTTTAGGGTGAGCGTACGTGTTAGGGTATGTGTTAGAGTTAGCATACGGGTTAGGATTAGGGGACGGATTAGGGTAATGCTTCGGGTAAGGGTTAGGGTTAGGGTTAGGGTTAGGGGACGGGGAAGGTTTAGGGGACAGGTTAGGGTATGACAACGGTTTAGGGTGAGCGTACGTGTTAAGGTACGGTTTAGTGTTAGCGTACGGGTTAGGATTAGGTGATGGGTTACGGTAAGGCTTCGGGTTAGGGTTAGGTTTAGGGTTAGGGTTAGGGGACGGGGACGGTTTAGGGGACAGGTTAGTGTACGACAAAGTTTTAGGGTGAGCGTACGTGTTAGGCTATGGGTTAGTGTTAGCGTACGGGTTAGGATTATGGCACGGGTTATGGTACGGCTTCCTGTAAGGGTTAGGGTTAGGTTTAGGGTTAGGGTTAGGGGATGGGGACGGTTTAGGGGACAGGTTAGGGCACGACAACGGTTTAGGGTGAGCATACGTGTTAGGGTACGGGTTAGTGTTAGCCTACGGTTTAGGATTAGGGGACGGGTTAGGGTAAGGCTTCGGGTAAGGGTTAGGGTTAGGGTTAGGTTTAGGGTTAGGGGACGGGGACGGTTTAGTGGACAGGTTAGGGTACGACAACTGTTTAGGGTGAGCGTACGTGTTAGGGTACGGGTTAGAGTTAGCATACGGGTTAGGATTAGGGGACGGGTTAGGGTAAGGCTTCGGGTAAGGTTTAGGGTTAGGGTTAGGGTTAGGGTTAGGGTTAGGGGACGGGGACGGTTTAGTGGACAGGTTAGGATACGACAACGGTTTAGGATGAGCGTACGTGTTAGGGTACGGGTTAGAGTTAGCATACGGGTTAGGATTAGGGGACGGATTAGGGTAAGGCTTCGGGTAAGGGTTAGGGTTAGGGTTAGCGTTAGGGTTAGGGGACGGGGACGGTATAGGGGACAGGTTCGGGTACGAGAACGGTTTAGGTTGAGCGTACGTGTTAGGGTACGGGTTATTGTTAGCGTATGGGTTAGGTTTAGGGGACGGTTTAGGGTAAGCCTTCGGTTAAGGTTTAGTGTTAGGGTTAGGATTAGGGTTAGGCTTAGGGGACGGGGATGGTTTAGGGGACAGGTTAGTGTCCGACAACGCTTTAGGGTGAGCGTACGTGTTAGGGTACGGGTTAGTGTTAGCGTACGGGTTAGGATTCAGCGACGGGTTAGGGTAAGGCTTCAGGTAAGGGTTAGGGTTAGGGTTAGGGTTAGGGTTAGGGGACGGCGACGGTTTAGGGGACAGGTTAGGGTATGACAACTGTTTAGGGTGAGTGTACGTTTTAGGGTACCGGTTAGTGTTAGCGTACGGGTTAGGATTACGGGACGGGTTAGGGTAAGGCTTCGGGTAAGGGTTAGGGTTAGGGTTAGGGTTAGGGTTAGGGTTAGGGGACGGGGACGGTTTAGGGGAAAGGTTAGGGTACGACAACGGTTTAGGGTGAGCGTACGTGTAAAGGTACGGGTTAATGTTAGCGTACGGGTTAGGATTAGGGGACGGTTTAGGGTAAGGCTTCGGGTAAGGGTTAGCGTTAGGGTTAGGGTTAGGGTTAGGGGACGGGGACGGGAACGGTTTAGGGGACAGGTTAGGGTACGACAACGGTTTAGGGTGAGCGTACGTGTTAGTGTACGGGTTAGAGTTAGCGTACGGGTTAGGATTAGGGGACGGGTTAGGGTAAGGCTTCGGGTAAGGGTTAGGGTTAGGATTAGGGTTAGGGTTAGGGTTAGGGAACGGGGACGGTTTAGGGGACAGGTTAGGGTACGACAACGGTTTAGGGTGAGCGTACGTGTTAGGGTATGGGTTAGAGTTAGCATACGGGTTAGGATTAGGGGACGGATTAGGGTAATGCTTCGGGTAAGGGTTAGGGTTAGGGTTAGGGTTAGGGTTAGGGGACGGGGAAGGTTTAGGGGACACGTTAGGGTATGACAACGGTTTAGGGTGAGCGTACGTGTTAGGGTACGGTTTAGTGGTAGCGTACGGGTTAGGATTATGGGATTGGTTAGGGTAAGGCTTCGGGTAAGGGTTAGGTTTAGGGTTAGGGTTAGGGGACGGGGACGGTTTAGGGGACAGGTTAGTGTACGACAAAATTTTAGGGTGAGCGTACGTGTTAGGCTATAGGTTAGTGTTAGCGTACGGGTTAGGATTAGGGCACGGGTTATGGTACGGCTTCCTGTAAGGGTTAGGGTTAGGGTTAGGGTTAGGGTTAGGGGATGGGGACGCTTTAGGGGACAGGTTAGGGTACGACAACGGTTTAGGGTGAGCATACGTGTTAGGGTACGGGTTAGTGTTAGCCTACGGTTTAGGATTAGGTGACGGGTTAGGGTAAGGCTTCGGGTAAGGGTTAGGGTTAGGGTTAGGGTTAGTGTTAGGGGACGGGGACGGGTTAGGGGACAGGTTAGGGTACGACAACGGTTTAGGGTGAGCGTACGTGTTAGGGTACGGGTTAGTGTTAGCGTACGGGTTAGGATTAGCGGACGGGTTAGGGTTAGGCTTCGGATAAGGGTTAGGGTTAGGGTTAGGGTTAGGGTTAGGGGACGGGGACGGTTTAGGGGACAGGTTAGGGTATGACAACGGTTTAGGGTGAGCGTACGTGTTACGGTACGGGTTAGTGTTATCGTAAGGTTTAGGATTATGGGACGGGTTAGGGTAAGGCTTCGGGTAAGGGTTAGGGTTAGGGTTAGGTTTAGGGTTAGGGGACGGGGACGGTTTAGTGGACAGGTTAGGATACGACAACGGTTTAGGATGAGCGTACGTGTTAGGGTACGGGTTAGAGTTAGCATACGGGTTAGGATTAGGGGACGGGTTAGGGTAAGGCTTCGGGTAAGGGTTAGGGTTAGGGTTAGCATTAGGGTTAGGGGACGGGGACGGTATAGGGGACAGGTTCGGGTACGAGAACGGTTTAGGTTGAGCGTACGTGTTAGGGTACGGGTTATTGTTAGCGTATGGTTTAGGTTTAGGGGACGGTTTAGGGTAAGCCTTCGGTTAAGGTTTAGGGTTAGGGTTAGGATTAGGGTTAGGCTTAGGGGACGGGGATGGTTTAGGGGACAGGTTAGTGTCCGACAACGCTTTAGGGTGAGCGTACGTGTTAGGGTACGGGTTAGTGTTAGCGTACGGGTTAGGATTCAGGGACGGGTTAGGGTAAGGCTTCGGGTAAGTGTTAGGGTTAGGGTTAGGGTTAGGGGACGGAGACGGTTTAGGGGACAGGTTCGGGTACGACAACGGTTTAGGGTGAGCGTACGTGTTAGGGTACCGGTTAGTGTTAGCGTACGGGTTAGGATTACGGGACGGGTTAGAGTAAGGCTTCGGGTAAGGGTTAGGGTTAGGGTTAGGGTTAGGGTTAGGGTTAGGGTTAGCGGACGGGGACGGTTTAGGGGACAGGTTAGGGTACGACAACGGTTTAGGGTGAGCGTACGTGTAAAGGTACGGGTTAATGTTAGCGTACGGGTTAGGATCAGGGGACGGTTTAGGGTAAGGCTTCGGGTAAGGGTTAGCGTTAGGGTTAGGGTTAGGGTTAGGGGACGGGGACGGGGACGGTTTAGGGGACAGGTTAGGGTACGACAACGGTTTAGGGTGAGCGTACGTGTTAGTGTACGGGTTAGTGTTAGCGTATGGGTTAGGATAACGGGACGGGTTAGGGTAAGGCTTCAGGTAAGGATTAGTGTTAGAGTTAGGGTTAGGGTGAGGGTTAGGGGACGTGGACGGTTTAGGGGACAGGTTAGGGTACGACAACGGTTTAGGGTGAGCGTACGTGTTAGGCTACGGGTTAGTGATAGCGTACGGGTAAGGATTAGGGGACGGGTTAGTGTAAGGCTTCGGGTAACAGTTAGGGTTAGGGTTAGGGTTAGGGTTAAGGGACGGGGACGGTTTAGGGGACAGGTTAGTGTACGACAACGGTTTAGGGTGAGCGTACGTGTTAGGGTACGG
Source organism: Phocoena phocoena (assembly GCF_963924675.1). Taxonomy (NCBI): domain Eukaryota; kingdom Metazoa; phylum Chordata; class Mammalia; order Artiodactyla; family Phocoenidae; genus Phocoena; species Phocoena phocoena. Next base: position 314,230 of record NW_027077592.1, on the reverse strand, counting down.
GTTAGTGTTAGTGTACGGGTTCAGATTAGGGTACGGGTTAGGGTAAGGCTTCGGGTAAGGTTTAGGGTTAGGGTTAGGGTTAGGGTTAGGGTTAGGGGACGGGGACGGTTTAGGGGACAGGTTAGGGTACGACAACGGTTTAGGGTGAGCGTACGTGTTAGGGTACGGGTTAGTGTTATCGTACGGGTTAGGATTAGGGGATGGGTTAGGGTAAGGCTTCGGGTAAGTGTTAGGGTTAGGGTTAGGGTTAGGGTGAGGGGACAGGGACGGTTTAGGGGACAGGTTACGGTACGACAACGGTTTAGGGTGAGCGTACGTATTAGTGTACGGGTTAGAGTTAGCGTACGGGTTAGGATTAGGGGACGGGTTAGGGTAAGGCTTCGGGTAAGGGTTAGGGTTAGGATTAGGGTTAGGGTTAGGGTTAGGGAACGGGGATGGTTTAGGGGACAGGTTAGGGTACGACAACGGTTTAGGGTGAGTGTACGTGTTAGGGTATGGGTTAGAGTTAGCATACGGGTTAGGATTAGGGGACGGATTAGGGTAATGCTTCGGGTAAGGGTTAGGGTTAGGGTTAGGGTTAGGGTTAGGGGACGGGGACGGTTTAGGGGACAGGTTAGGGCACGACAACGGTTTTGGGTGAGCGTACGTGTTAGGGTATGGATTAGTGTTAGCGTTCGGGTAAGGATTACGGGACGGTTTAGGGTAAGGCTTCGGGTAAGAGTTCGGGTTAGGGTTAGGGTTAGGTTTAGGGCTAGGGGACGGTGACGGTGACGGTATAGGGGAGAGGTTAGGGTACGACAACGGTTTAGGGTGAGCGTACGTGTTAGGGTACGGTTTAGTGTTAGCGTACGGGTTAGGATTAGGGGACGGGTTAGGGTAAGGCTTCGGGTAAGGTTTAGGGTTAGGGTTAGGGTTAGTGTTAGTGTTAGGGGACGGAGACGGTTTAGGGGACAAGTTAGGGTACGACAACGGTTTATGGTGAGCGTACGTGTTAGGCTACTGGTTAGTGTTAGCGTACGGGTTAGGATTAGGGGACGGGTTAGGGTAAGGCTTCGGGTAAGGGTTAGGTTTAGGGTTAGGGTTAGGGGACGGGGACGGTTTAGGGGACAGGTTAGGGTACGACAACGGTTAAGGGTGAGCGTACATGTTAGGGTACGGGTTAGGGTTAGCGTAAGGGTTAGGATTAGGGGATGGGTTAGTGTAAGACTTCGGGTAAGGGTTAGGGTTAGGGTTAGGGATAGGGGACGGGGATGGTTTAGGGTACATGTTAGTGTACGACAATGGTTTAGAGTGAGCGTACGTGTTAGGGTACGGGTTAGGGTTAGCGTACGGGTTAGGATTAGGGGATGGGTTAGTGTAAGGCTTCGGGTAAGGGTTAGGGTTAGGGTTAGGGTTAGGGTTAGGGGACGGGGACGGTTTAGGGGACAGGTTAGGGTACGACAACGGTTTAGGGTGAGCGTAGGTGTTAGGGTACGGGTTAGTGTTAGCGTACGGGTTAGGATTGGGTACGGGTTAGGGTAAGGCTTCGGGTAAGGGTTCGGGTTAGGGTTAGGGTTAGGGATAGGGGACGGTGACGGTTCAGGGGACAGGTTAGGGTACGACAATGGTTTAGGGTGAGCGTACGTGTTAGGGTACGGGTTAGTGTTAAAATACGGGTTAGGTTTAGGGTACGGCTTAGTGTAAGGCTTCGGGTAAGGGTTAGGGGTAGGGTTAAGGTTAGGGGACGGGGACGGTTTAGGGGACAGGTTAGGGTACGACAACGGTTTAGGGTGAGTGTACGTGTTAGGGTACGGGTTAGTGTTAGCGTACGGGTTAGGATTAGAGGACGGGTTAGGGTAAGGCTTCGGGTAAGGGTTAGGGTTAGGGTTAGGGTTAGGGTTAGGGTTAGGAGACGGGGACGGTTTAGGGGACAGGTTAGTGTACGACAACGGTTTAGGTTGTGCGTATGTGTTAGCGTACGCTTTAGTGTTAGCGTACGGGTTAGGATTAGGGGACGGGTTACGGTAAGGCTTCGGGTAAGGGTTAGGGTTAGGTTTAGGGTTAGGGTTAGGGGACGGGGACGGTTTAGGGGACAGGTTAGGGTACGACAACGGTTTAGGGTGAGCGTACGTGTTAGGGTACCGTTTAGTGTTAGCGTACGGTTTAGGATTAGGGGACGGGTTAGTGTAAGGCTTCGGGTAAGGGTTAGGGTTAGGGTTAGGGTTAGGGGACAGGGACGGTTTAGGGGACACGTTAGGGTACGACAACGGTTTAGGGTGAGCGTACGTTTTAGGGTACGGGTTCGTGTTAGCGTACGGGTTAGGATTAGGGGACGGGTTAGTGTAAGGCTTCGGGTAAGGGTTAGGGTTAGGGTTAGGGTTAGGGTTAGTGTTAGGGGACGGGGACCGTTTAGGGGACAGGTTAGGGTACGACAACGGTTTAAGGTGAGCATACGTGTTAGGGTACGGGTTAGTGTTAGCCTACGGGTTAGGATTAGGGGACGGGTTAGGGTAAGGCTTCGGGTAAGGGTTAGGGTTAGGTTTAGGGTTAGGGTTAGGGGACGGGGACGGGGACGCTTTAGGGGACAGGTTAGTGTACAACAACGGTTTAGGGTGAGCGTACGTGTTAGGGTACGGGTTAGTGTTACCGTACGGGTTAGGATTAGGGGACGGGTTAGTGTAAGGCTTCGGGTAAGGTTTAGGGTTAGGGTTAGGGTTAGGGTTAGGGGACGGGGACGGTTTAGGGGACAGGTTAGGGTACGACAACGGTTTAGGGTGAGCGTACGTGTTAGGGTATGGGTTAGAGTTAGCAAACGGGTTAGGATTAGGGGACGGGTTAGTGTAATGCTTCAGGTAAGGGTTAGGGTTAGGGTTAGGGTTAGGGTTAGGGGACGGGGACGGTTTAGGGGACAGGCTAGGGCACGACAACGGTTTTGGGTGAGCATACGTGTTAGGGTATGGATTAGTGTTAGCGTTCGGGTAAGGATTAGGGGACGGGTTAGGGTAAGGCTTCGGGTAAGGGTTCGGGTTAGGGTTAGAGTTAGGGTTAGGGTTAGGGTTAGGGGACGGGGACGGTTTAGGGGACAGGTTAGGGTACGACAACGTTTTAGGGTGAGCATACGTGTTAGGGTACGGTTTAGTGTTAGCGTATGGGTTAGGATTAGGGGAAGGGTTAGGGTTAGGCTTCGGGTAAGGGTTACGGTTAGGGTTAGGGTTAGGGTTAGGATTAGGGGACGGGGCCGGTTTAGGGGACAGGTTAGGGTACGACAATGGTTTATGGTGAGCGTACGTGTTAGGCTACGCGTTAGTGTTAGCGTACGGGTTAGGATTAGTGGACGGGTTAGGGTAAGGCTTAGGGTAAGGGTTAGGGTTAGGGTTAGGGTTAGGGGACGGGGACGGTTTAGGGGACAGCTTAGGGTACGACAACGGTTTAGGGTGAGAGTACGTGTTAGGGTACGGGTTACTGTTAGCGTACGGGTTAGGATTAGGGGACGGGTTAGGATAAGGCTTCGGGTAAGGGTTAGGTTTCGGGTTAGGGTTAGGGTTAGGGGACGGGGACGGTTTAGGGGACAGGTTAGGGTACGACAATGGTTTAGGGTGAGCGTACGTGTTAGGCTATGGGTTAGTGTTAGCGTACGGGTTAGGATTAGCGCACGGGTTAGGGTACGGCTTCGGGTAACGGTTAGGGTTAGTGTTAGGGTTAGGGTTAGGGTTAGGGGACGGGGACGGTTTAGGGGACAGTTTAGGGTACGACAAGGGTTTAGGGTGAGCATAAGTGTTAGGGTACGGGTTAGTGTTAGCCTATGGGTTAGGATTAGGGGACGGGTTAGGGTAAGGCTTCGGGTAAGGGTTAGGTTTAGGTTTAGGGTTAGGGAACGGGGATGGTTTAGGGGACAGGTTAGCGTAAGACAACGGTTTAGGGTGAGCGTACGTGTAAGGGTACCAGTTAGTGTTAGCGTACGTGTTAGTATTACGGGACGAGTTAGCGTAAGGCTTTAGGTAAGGATTAGGGTTAGGGTTAGGGTAAGGGTACGGGGACGGTTTAGGGGACAGGTTAGGGTATGACAACGGTTTAGGGTGAGCGTACGTGTTAGGGTACGCGTTAGTGTTATCGTATGGTTTAGGAATAGGGGACGGGTTAGGGTAAGGCTTCGGGTAAGGGTTAGTGTTAAGGTTAGGGTTAGGGTTAGGGTTAGGGGACGGGGACGGTTTAGGGGACAGGTTAGGGTATGAAAACGGTTTAGGGTGAGCGTACGTGTTAGGGTACTGGTTATGGTTAGCGTACGGGTTAGGATTAGGGGACGGGTTAGAGTAAGGCTTCGGGTAAGGGTTAGGGTTAGGGTTAGGGATAGGGTTAGGGGACGGGGACCGTTTAGGGGACAGGTTAGTGTACGATAACAGTTTAGGGTGAGCGTACGTGTTAGGGTATGGGTTAGTGTTAGCGTACGGGTTAGGCTTATGGGACGGGTTAGGATAAGGCTTCGGGTAAGGGTTAGGGTTAGGGTTAGGGTTAGGGGACGGGGACGGGGACGGTTTAGGGGACAGGTTATGGTACGACAACGTTTTAGGGTGAGCGTACGTGTTAGGGTATGTGTTAGTGTTAGCGTACCGTTTAGGATTAGGGGACGGGTTAGGGTAAGGCTTCGGGTAAGGGTTAGGGTTAGGGTTAGGGATAGGGGCGGGGATGGTTTAGGGTACAGGTTAGGTTACGACAATGGTTTAGGGTGAGCGTACGTGTTAGGGTACGGGTTAGGTTTAGCGTACGGGTTAGGATTAGGGGATGGTTTAGTGTAAGGCTTCGGGTAAGGGTTCGGGTTAGGGTTAGCTTTAGGGGACGGGGATGGGGACAGTTTAGGGGACAGGTTAGAGTACGACAACAGTTTAGGGTGAGCGTACGTGTTAGGCTACGGGTTAATGTTAGCGTACGGGTTAGGCTTATGGGACGGGTTAGCCTAAGGCTTCGGGTAAGGGTTAGGGTTAGGGTTAGGGTTAGGGATAGGGGACGGGGATGGTTTAGGGGACAGGTTAGGGTACCACAATGGTTTAGGGTGAGCATACGTGTTTGGGTACGGGTTAGTGTTAGCGTACGGGTTAGGATTAGGGGATGGGTTAGTGTAAGGCTTCGGGTAAGGGTTAGGTTTAGTGTTAGGGTTAGGGGACGGGGACGGTTTAGGGGACAGGTTAGGGTACGACAACGGTTTATGGTGAGCGTACGTGTTAGGCTATGGGTTAGTGTTAACGTACGGGTTAGGATTAGGGCACGGGATAGGGTACGGCTTCGGGTAAGGGTTAGGGTTAGGTTTAGGGTTAGGGTTAGGGTTAGGGGACGGGGACGGGGACGGTTTAGGGGACAGGTTAGTGTACGACAACGGTTTAGGGTGAGCGTATGTGTTAGGGTAAGTGTTAGTGTTAGCGTACGGGTTAGGATTCAGGGACGGGTTAGGGTACGGCTTCAGGTAAGGGTTAGGGTTAGGGTTAGGTTTAGGGTTAGGGTTAGGGGACAGCGACGGTTTAGGGGACAGGTTAGGGTACGACAACTGTTTAGGGTGAGTGTACGTGATAGGGTACCGGTTAGTGTTAGCGTACGGGTTAGGATTACGGGACGGGTTAGGGTAAGGCTTCGGGTAAGAGTTAGGGTTAGGGTTAGGGGACGGGGACGGTTTAGGGGACAGGTTAGGGAACGACAACGGTTTAGGGTGAGCGTACGTGTTAGGGTACGGGTTATTGTTAGCGTACGGGTTAGGATTAGGGGACAGTTTAGGGTAAGGCTTCGGGTAAGGGTTAGCATTAGGGTTAGGGTTAGTGTTAGGGGACGGGGACGGGGACGGTTTAGGGGACAGGTTAGTGTACGACAACGGTTTAGGGTGAGCGTACGTGTTAGTATACGGGTTAGTGTTAGCGTACGGGTTAGGATTAGGGGACGGGTTACGGTAAGGCTTCGGGTAAGGGTTAGGGTTAGGGTTAGGGTTAGGGTTAGGGTTAGGGGACGGGGACGGTTTAGGGGACAGGTTAGTGTACGACAACGGTTTAGGGTGAGCGTACGTGTTAGGGTACGCTTTAGTGTTAGCGTACGGGTTAGGATTAGCGGACAGGTTAGGGTAAGGCTTCGGGTAAGGTTTAGGGTTAGGGTTAGGGTTAGGGGAAGGGGATGGTTTAGGGGACAGGTTAGTGTACGACAACGGTTTAGGGTGAGCATACGTGTTAGGGTACGGGTTAGTGTTAGCGTACGGGTTAGGATTAGGGTACGGGTTAGGGTACGGCTTCGGGTAACGGTTAGGGTTAGTGTTAGGGTTAGGGTTAGGGTTAGGGGACGGGGACGGTTTAGGGGACAGTTTAGGGTACGACAACGTTTTAGGGTGAGCATAAGTGTTAGGGTACGGGTTAGTGTTAGCGTTCGGGTAAGGATTAGTGGACGGGTTAGGGTAAGGCTTCGGGTAAGGGTTCGGGTTAGGGTTAGAGTTAGGGTTAGGGTTAGGGTTAGGGGACGGGGACGGTTTAGGGGACAGGTTAGGGTACGACAACGTTTTAGGGTGAGCATACGTGTTAGGGTACGAGATAGTGTTAGCATACGTGTTAGTATTAGGGGACGGGTTACGGTAAGGCTTCGGGTAAGGCTTAGGGTAAGGGTTAGGGTTAGTGTTAGGGTTAGGGGACGGGGAAGGTTTAGGGGACAGTTTAGGGTACGACAACGGTTTAGGGTGAGCGTACGTGTTAGGGTACGAGATAGTGTTAGCATACGTGTTAGTATTAGGGGACGGGTTAGGGTAAGGCTTCGGGTAAGGGTTAGGGTTAGGGTTAGGGTTAGGGGACGGGGACGGTTTAGGGGACAGGTTAGGGTACGACAACGATTTAGAGTGAGCGTACGTGTTAGTGTACGGGTTAGTGTTAGCGTACGGTTTAGGATTAGGGGACGGGTTAGGGTAAGGCTTCGGGTAAGCGTTAGGGTTAGGGTTAGGGTTAGGGTTAGGTTTAGGGAACGGGGACGGTTTAGGGGACAGGTTAGGGTACGACAACGGTTTATGGTGAGCGTACGTGTTAGGCTACGGGTTAGTGTTAGCTTACGGGTTAGGATTAGGGGACGGGTTAGGGTAAGGCTTAGGGTAAGGGTTAGGGTTAGGGTTAGGTTTAGGGGACGGGGACGGTTTAGGGGACAGTTTAGGGTACGACACCGGTTTAGGGTGAGTGTACGTGTTAGGGTACGGGTTACTGTTAGCGTACGGGTTAGGATTAGGGGACGGGTTAGGATAAGGCTTCGGGTAAGGGTTAGGGTTCGGGTTAGGGTTAGGGTTAGGGGACGGGGACGGTTTAGGGGACAGGTTAGGGTACGACAATGGTTTAGGGTGAGCATACGTGTTAGGGTACGGGTTAGTGTTAGCGTACAGGTTAGGATTAGGGCACGGGTTAGGGTTCGGCTTCGGGTAACGGTTAGGGTTAGTGTTAGGTTTAGGGTTAGGGTTAGGGGACGGGGACGGTTTAGGGGACAGTTTAGGGTACGACAACGGTTTAGGGTGAGCATAAGTGTTAGGGTACGGGTTAGTGTTAGCGTTCGGGTAAGGATTAGGGGACGGGTTAGTGTAAGGCTTCGAGTAAGGGTTCGGGTTAGGGTTAGAGTTAGGGTTAGGGTTAGGGTTAGGGGACGGGGACGGTTTAGGGGACAGGTTAGGGTACGACAACGTTTTAGGGTGAGCATACGTGTTAGGGTACGGTTTAGTGTTAGCGTATGGGTTAGGATTAGGGGACGGGTTAGGGTTAGGCTTCGGGTAAGGGTTACGGTTAGGGTTAGGGTTAGGGTTAGGATTAGGGGACGGGGCCGGTTTAGGGGACAGGTTAGGGTACGACAACGGTTTATGGTGAGCGTACGTGTTAGGCTACGCGTTATTGTTAGCGTACGGGTTAGGATTAGGGGACGGGTTAGAGTAAGGCTTAGGGTAAGGGTTAGGGTTAGGGTTAGGGTTAGGGGACGGGGACGGTTTAGGGGACAGTTTAGGGTACGACAACGGTTTAGGGTGAGCGTACGTGTTAGGGTACGAGATAGTGTTAGCATACGTGTTAGTATTAGGGGACGGGTTAGGGTAAGGCTTCGGGTAAGGGTTAGGGTTAGGGTTAGGGTTAGGGTTAGGGGACGGGGACGGTTTAGGGGACAGGTTAGGGTACGACAACGGTTTAGAGTGAGCGTACGTGTTAGTGTACGGGTTAGTGTTAGCGTACGGTTTAGGATTAGGGGACGGGTTAGGGTAAGGCTTCGGGTAAGCGTTAGGGTTAGGGTTAGGGTTAGGGTTAGGTTTAGGGAACGGGGACGGTTTAGGGGACAGGTTAGGGTACGACAACGGTTTATGGTGAGCGTACGTGTTAGGCTACGGGTTAGTGTTAGCGTACGGGTTAGGATTAGGGGACGGGTTAGGGTAAGGCTTAGGGTAAGGGTTAGGGTTAGGGTTAGGGTTAGGGGACGGGGACGGTTTAGGGGACAGTTTAGGGTACGACACCGGTTTAGGGTGAGTGTACGTGTTAGGGTACGGGTTACTGTTAGCGTACGGGTTAGGATTAGGGGACGGGTTAGGATAAGGCTTCGGGTAAGGGTTAGGGTTCGGGTTAGGGTTAGGGTTAGGGGACGGGGACGGTTTAGGGGACAGGTTAGGGTACGACAATGGTTTAGGGTTAGCGTACGTGTTAGGCTATGGGTTAGTGTTAGCGTACGGGTTAGGATTAGGGCACGGGTTAGGGTACGGCTTCGGGTAACGGTTAGGGTTAGTGTTAGGGTTAGGGTTAGGGTTAGGGGACGGGGACGGTTTAGGGGACAGTTTAGGGTACGACAACGGTTTAGGGTGAGCATAAGTGTTAGCGTACGGGTTAGTGTTAGCCTACGGGTTAGGATTAGGGGACGGGTTAGGGTAAGGCTTCGAGTAAGGGTTAGGTTTAGGTTTAGGGTTAGGGAACGGGGATGGTTTAGGGGACAGGTTAGGGTACGACAACGGTTTAGGGTGAGCGTACGTGTTAGGGTACGCGTTAGTGTTATCGTATGGGTTAGGAATAGGGGACGGGTTAGGGTAAGGCCTCGGGTAAGGGTTAGGGTTAAGGTTAGGGTTAGGGTTAGGGTTAGGGGACGGGGACGGTTTAGGGGACAGGTTAGGGTATGACAACGGTTTAGGGTGAGCGTACGTGTTAGGGTACTGGTTATGGTTAGCGTACGGGTTAGGATTAGGGGACGGGTTAGAGTAAGGCTTCGGGTAAGGGTTAGGTTTAGTGTTAGGGATAGGGTTAGGGGACGGGGACCGTTTAGGGGACAGGTTAGTGTACGATAACGGTTTAGGGTGAGCGTACGTTTTAGGGTATGGGTTAGTGTTAGCGTACGGGTTAGGCTTATGGGACGGGTTAGGATAAGGCTTCGGGTAAGGGTTAGGGTTAGGGTTAGGGTTAGGGTTAGGGGACGGGGATGGTTTAGGGGACAGGTTATGGTACGACAACGTTTTAGGGTGAGCGTATGTGTTAGGGTATGTGTTAGTGTTAGCGTACCGTTTAGGATTAGGGGACGGGTTAGGGTAAGGCTTCGGGTAAGGGTTAGGGTTAGGGTTAGGGATAGGGGCGGGGATGGTTTAGGGTACAGGTTAGGTTACGACAATGGTTTAGGGTGAGCGTACGTGTTAGGGTATGGGTTAGGGTTAGCGTACGGGTTAGGATTAGGGGATGGTTTAGTGTAAGGCTTCGGGTAAGGGTTAGGGTTAGGGTTAGGGTTAGGGTTAGGGGACGGTTTAGGGGACAGGTTAGGGTACGACAATGGTTTAGGGTGAGTGTCCGTGTTAGGGTACGGGTTAGTGTTAGCGTACGGGTTAGGATTAGGGGCCGGGTTAGGGTAAGGCTTCGGGTAAGGGTTCGGGTTAGGGTTAGCTTTAGGGGACGGGGATGGGGATGGTTTAGGGGACAGGTTAGAGTACGACAACAGTTTAGGCTGAGCGTACGTGTTAGGCTACGGGTTAATGTTAGCGTACGGGTTAGGCTTATGGGACGGGTTAGGGTAAGGCTTCGGGTAAGGGTTAGGGTTAGGGTTAGGGTTAGGGTTAGGGATAGGGGACGGGGATGGTTTAGGGGACAGGTTACGGTACGACAGTGGTTTAGGGTGAGCATACGTGTTTGGGTATGGGTTAGTGTTAGCGTACGGGTTAGGATTAGAGGACGGGTTAGGGTAAGGATTCGGGTAAGGTTTAGGGTTAGGGTTACGGTTAGGGTTAGGAGACGGGGAAGGTTTAGGGGACAGGTTAGGGTACGACAACGGTTTAGGGTGAGCGTACGTGTTAGGGTATGGTTTAGTGTTAGCGTATGGGATAGGATTAGGGGATGGGTTAGTGTAAGGCTTCGGGTAAGGGTTAGGTTTAGTGTTAGGGTTAGGGGACGGGGACGGTTTAGGGGACAGGTTAGGGTACGACAACGGTTTAGGGTGAGCGTACGTGTTAGGCTATGGGTTAGTGTTAGCGTACGGGTTAGGATTAGGGCACGGGATAGGGTACGGCTTCGGCTAAGGGTTAGGGTTAGGTTTAGGGTTAGGGTTAGGGTTAGGGGACGGGGACGGGGCCGGGTTAGGGGACAGGTTACTGTACGACAACGGTTTAGGGTGAGCGTACGTGTTAGGGTAAGTGTTAGTGTTAGCGTACGGGTTAGGATTCAGGGACGGGTTAGGGTACTGCTTCAGGTAAGGGTTAGGGTTAGGGTTAGGGTTAGGGTTAGGGTTAGGGGACGGCGACGGTTTAGGGGACAGGTTAGGGTACGACAACTGTTTAGGGTGAGTGTACGTGTTAGGGTACCGGTTAGTGTTAGCGTACGGGTTAGGATTACGGGACGGGTTAGGGTAAGGCTTCGGGTAAGGGTTAGGGTTAGGGTTAGGGTTAGGGTTAGGGGACGGGGACGGGGACGGTTTAGGGGACAGGTTAGGGTACGACAACGGTTTAGGCTGAGCGTACGTGTTAGTATACGGGTTAGTGTTAGCGTACGGGTTAGGATTAGGGGACGGGTTACGGTAAGGCTTCGGGTAAGGGTTAGGGTTAGGGTTAGGGTTAGGGTTAGGGTTAGGGGACGGGGACGGTTTAGGGGACAGGTTAGTGTACGACAACGGTTTAGGGTGAGCGTAAGTGTTAGGGTACGCTTTAGTGTTAGCGTACCGGTTAGGATTAGCGGACGGGTTAGGGTAAGGCTTCGGGTAAGGTTTAGGGTTAGGGTTAGGGTTAGGGGACGGGGATGGTTTAGGGGACAGGTTAGGGTACGACAACGGTTTAGGGTGAGCATACGTGTTAGGGTACGGGTTAGTGTTACCATACGGGTTAGGATTAGGGGACGGGTTAGGGTAAGGCTTCGGGTAAGGGTTAGGGTTAGGGTTAGGGTTAGGGTTAAGGGACGGGGACGGGGACGGTTTAGGAGACAGGTTAGTGAACGACAACGGTTTAGGGTGAGCGTACGTGTTAGGGTACGGGTTAGTGTTAGCGTTCGGGTTCGGATTAGGGGACGGGTTAGGGTAAGGCTTCGGGTAAGGTTTAGGGTTAGGGTTAGGGTTAGGGTTAGGGGACGGGGACGGTTTAGGGGGCAGGTTAGGGTACGACAACGGTTTAGGGTGAGCGTACGTGTTAGGGTACGGGTTACTGTTAGCGTACGGGTTAGGATTAGGGAACGGGTTAGGATAAGGCTTCGGGTAAGGGTTAGGGTTAGGGTTAGGGTTAGGGTTAGGGGACGGGGATGGTTTAGGGGACAGGTTAGGGTACGACAAAGGTTTAGGGTGAGCGTACGTGTTAGGGTAGGGTTTAGTGTTAGCGTACGGGTTAGGATTAGGGGACGGGTTAGGGTAAGGCTTCGGGTAAGGGTTAGGTTTAGGGTTAGGGTTAGGTGACGGGGACGGTTTAGGGGAAAGGTTAGGGTACGACAACGGTTTAGGGTGAGCGTACGTGTTAGGTTACGAGTTAGTGTTAGCGTACATGTTAGTATTAGGTGACGGGTTAGGGTAAGGCTTCGGGTAAGGGTTAGGGTTAGGGTTAGGGTTAGGGGATGGGGACAGGGACGGTTTAGGGGACAGGTTAGTGTACAACAACGGTTTAGGGTGAGCGTACGTGTTAGGGTACGGGTTAGTGTTAGCGTACGGGTTCGGATTAGGGGACGGGTTAGGGTAAGGCTTCGGGTAAGGGCTAGGGTTAGGGTTAGGGTTAGGGTTTGGGTTACGGGACGGGGACGGTTTAGGGGACAGGTTAGGGTACGACAACGGTTTAGGGTGAGCGTACGTGTTAGAGTACGCGTTAGTGTTATCGTATGGGTTAGGAATAGGAGACGGGTAAGGGTAAGGCTTCAGGTAAGGGTTAGGGTTAGGGTTAGGGTTAGGGTAAGAGTTAGGGGACGGGGACGGTTTAGGGGACAGGTTAGTGTACGACAACTTTTTAGGGTGAGCGTACGTGTTAGGGTACGGGTTAGTGTTAGCGTACGGGTTAGGCTTATGTGACGGGTTAGGTTAAGGCTTCGGGTAGGGTTAGGGTTAGGGTTAGGGTTAGGTTCAGGGTTAGGGGACGGGGACGGTTTAGGGGACAGGTTATTGTAGCACAACGTTTTAGGGTGAGCGTACGTGTTAGGGTACGTGTTAGTGTTAGCGTACGGGTTATTATTAGCGGACGGGTTAGGGTAAGGCTTCGGGTAAGGGTTAGGGTTAGGGTTAGGGTTAGGGTTAGGGGACTGGGACGGTTAAGGGGACAGGTTAGGGTACGACAACGGTTTAGGGTGAGCGTACGTGTTAGGGTAAGTGTTAGGGTTAGCGTACGGGTTAGGATTAGGGGATGGGTTAGTGTAAGGCTTCGGGTAAGGGTTAGGGTTAGGGTTAGGGTTAGTTATAGGGGACGGGGATGGTTTAGGGTACAAGTTAGGGTACGACAATGGTTTAGGGTGAGCGTACGTGTTAGGGTACGGGTTAGGGTTAGCGTACGGGTTAGGATTAGGGGATGGGTTAGAGTAAGGCTTCGGGTAAGGGTTAGGGTTAGGGTTAGGTTTAGGGTTAGGGGACGGGGACGGTTTAGGGGACAGGTTAGGGTACGACAGCGGTTTAGGGTGAGCGTACGTGTTAGGGTACGGGTTAGGGTTAGCGTACGGTTTAGGATTGGGGACGGGTTAGGGTAAGGCTTCGGGTAAGGTTTCGGGTTAGGTTTAGGGTTAGGGTTAGGGGACGGTGAAGGTTCAGGGGACAGGTTACGGTACGACAATGGTTTAGGGTGAGCGTACGTGTTAGGGTACGGGTTAGTGTTAGCGTACGGGTTAGGTTTAGGGTACGGGTTAGTGTAAGGGTTCGGGTAAGGGTTAGGGTTAGGGTTAGGGGACGGGGACGGTTTAGGGGACAGGTTAGTGTACGACAAGGGTTTAGGGTGTGCGTATGTGTTAGGGTACGCTTTAGTGTTAGCGTACGGGTTAGGATTAGGGTACGGGTTACGGTAAGGCTTCGGGTAAGGGTTAGGGTTAGGGTTAGGGTTAGGGTTAGGCGACGGGGACGGTTTAGGGGACAGGTTATTGTACGACAACGGTTTAGGGTGAGCGTACGTGTTAGGGTACGGGTTCGTGTTAGCGTACGGGTTAGGTTTATGGGACGGGTTAGTGTAAGGCTTCGGGTAAGTGTTAGGGTTATGGTTAGGGTTAGGGATAGGGTTAGGGGACGGGGACGGTTTAGGGGACAGTTTAGAGTACGACAATGGTTTATGGTGAGCATACATGTTAGTGTACGGGTTAGTGTTAACCTACAGGTTAGGATTAGGGGACGGGTTAGGGTAAGGCTTCGGGTAAGGGTTATGGTTAGGGTTAGCGTTAGGGTTAGGGGACGGGGACTTGGACGGTTTAGGGGACAGGTTAGTGTACGACAACGATTTAGGGTGAGCGTACGTGTTAGGGTACGGTTTAGTGTTAGCGTACGGTTTAGGATTAGGGGACGGGTTAGGGTAAGGCTTCTGGTAAGGTTTAGGGTTAGGGTTAGGGTTAGGGTTAGGGGACGGGGACGGTTTAGAGGACACGTTAGGGTACGACAACGGTTAAGGTGAGCGTACGTGTTAGGGTACGGGTTAGTGTTAACGTACGGGTTAGGTTTAGGGGACGGGTTAGTGTAATGCCTCGTGTAAGGGTTAGGGTTAGGGTTAGGGTTAGGGTAAGAGTTAGGGGACGGGGAAGGTTTAGGGGACAGGTTAGTGTACGACAACTTTTTAGGGTGAGCGTACGTGTTAGGGTACGGGTTAGTGTTAGCGTACGGGTTAGGCTTA